>NW_024367596.1:6634200-7029200 GCF_014805655.1 Passer montanus
CCAGCGGCAGCCATGAGCGGCGGCGTGTACGGGGGAGGTGAGTCCGGCGCCGCCCTCCCCTCCCCCGCCCCGCGAGGCGGCGCGTGCGGCCCCGGCGGGCGCTTCCCGCCTCCCTCAGCCCGGCCCGGCGCTGCCGCGGCCCCTCCGAGCCCCACGCCTGAGGAGGAGGAGGAGGAGGCGGCTCGGCGGGCCTTGTTTATGTCCTTGGCGGCCCCGAGGTGCCTCCGGCGGGCACCGCGGCCTTGGGCAGGGTCCGCAGTACCAAGGTCCGGAGAAGGTCCCCGCACTTCGGGAGCCGCGTGTGGTTCCCCCGAGCCCCTGCGCCTGTGACAGCCGATGGTTTCCGACGGGTTTCCTTTAGGATGCGCATAGATCAGCGGGGATCGGGCCCGCGGGGATGGGCGCTTGCCGCTCTGACCCCTTCCCTCACACGGTTGATGTTTTCAGTCCCACCTTCCTCATCCTCATCACCCGCGGGGGCTCTGGGCTCGCCTGGCTTCGTGTGAAGTTAAAGTAGAACTTTTTGAAAGTTTTATCTCGCGATCCGTTTAGGTGCTACTGCGTTTTCCCTCTTCTACTGAAATTCTGTTCCTTACGCCAAAGGGATTGCACTGCCCCAGTTAAAGCCTGTCTGCAGTTTTCCAGTAGCTCTCTTGTAGCGGGAGTTCTGAATAGAGAAGTTCGTCCTCACTTTGTAAAAGATCCCTTGATTTTCTTGTCTTGCTTTCCCACTAAAGCAGGCAGTGGGCAGGGAAAGGCCAGGGCTGCAGAAGAGTGTAATAACCATTTTTATTAACAATCTTTTCAGATGAAGTTGGGGCTCTGGTTTTTGACATTGGCTCGTACACAGTGAGAGCAGGCTATGCGGGCGAGGACTGCCCAAAGGTGAGAGAATCTGTGCCTCGATGGCAGGTCAACATGAATTTATGCCTTAAAAAGTCTTTGCAAGTTACAACCCTTCTGAATACGTTGGTGTTTGTTCTGACTGTATTGTATAAAGAAACATCTGAATTTATGAGAAAAACACCAGCTTGCAGAACGTCACTAATCCTTCTGTACTGCCTGCCTCTTGCCTTGCAGGTGGATTTTCCAACAGCCATTGGCGTGGTGCTGGAAAGGGACAATGGCAGCACTCTGATGGAGATAGATGGTGACAAAGGCAAACAAGGGGGCCCGACTTACTACATAGACACTAATGCCCTGAGAGTTCCAAGGGAGAATATGGAAGCCATTTCACCTTTAAAAAATGGAATGAGTATGGTGCTCTTGTCTTTTTCTACCTGATTTTAAAATAGCATTGCCAGGCTACAGGAAGTCACGGTCGTGTTGACAGATGTTATGTACAGCAACAGAGGCTGTAAGAACAGACTCCTAGCTTACAAATTGCATGGAAATGTGGTTAGTTTTTACTGTTAGTGGGCTTTCAGCATAATTGGTGAAGTCATGGTGGTTGTGGAAGAAGAGAATTCTGCAGATCTGTTAGAGGATGTGTGTATCTGCTGAGGATAGCTTTTTACTGAAGAGCTGTGTGCAATAAATTAAATTGGAAAGCCTTTGTGTGTTTATGAAATGAAACAAAACTTGGAAGTAAATAACCTGTTTGTCTCAATGTTGTTACAGTTGAAGACTGGGATAGTTTCCAGGCAATTTTGGATCACACTTACAAGATGCATATTAAATCTGAAGCAAGTTTGCATCCTGTCCTTATGTCTGAAGCACCAGTGAGTAAAAGCAGCTGTGCATTTTGATAAGTCCTTTTGATAACTCTGTGAACATTAGACCTGGATAAGTCTGACAATGGCTTGTAGGTGACAAGTGCTAAAACTTAGCTACAGAAATGACAATTTAAAAATACTTGGACAGCTTCCGGAAAATGTCTAAAAAAAACCTCAATTTGAAACAGTTCATGTGAGTTGTATTAGAAAGTATTTACAATATGCTATTGTTTTTCACTTACTGAAAAGAAGCCAAAAGTTAAAAAAAGAAATTTTGCTGCCTAGAATAAAAAGAAAAAATATGCTTGGATGTCTTATATTTTAAGTTATACTTAATAAAATGCCATGAAAAGTCTTCCTTCATTCAGCTTTACAAGGAATATTAAATGACACAGAATAATACTTATAATGGTGAAGTTGTAATTTTTCTGTCTTTGTTTCCGTAAGTGGTCCTGTAAGGCAGATGAAGTGGATAAATACAAATTTCTGGGAAAATCTGGACAAGGTTTCTGTCATTCTAAAATGCTCAGCATTTGAAGGCAGATCTTGAATTCAGAGTAGAAAAGGTAGACATGCCATACACAAGTGATGCCTTTCTTTAATAAAACCTTAGGAAAAGGATTTTCTTGAATTTCATTGTTCCCCTGTGTTGAATCACAGCTTGTGGAGTGTGGATGAATTTGCAGTGGCTGTTTGATGGCTCAGTGGGTGTCTGAATAGAGACATTCCTGTTGAATTTCTCCTTAAAAACCTCATCTTACTTTCTTGTATTGGCTTGGAAAAAACTTTACATTTTCAGTTATGTGCTGAATATTTAAGATCTATCTTGGCTTAATCACAACTGCAGTAGAACTGTGGAAGGGTACTTTGGGAACTGGAAAGTCTGGATTTATTTTTCTTCCCACTGGGCAAGTTGCTTCATGTATCTTCCCCCTTGTAAAAGGCAAGGTGCTTGCTTTAGAGAGTTCTTTAGGAACCTGACACTGGGAGAGCTGTAGAAGTGTAAAGAAATGTATTGTAACATGAAAGGCGTGTAGCACTTTTGTGTGACAGATAAACATTGATGTGTTGTAGTGTAAGTGGAATGAAAAACGTTTTAATGACGTAAATTACTAGAAATCCATTTATGTAGAATTTTGGTGTCATTGAAACTCCGGCTGCAATTTCTCTAATAACTTCTTTATTGTGTTAGCAGTCTGTTAGTGTGCAAACACAGCTTCCTTTTGGTCACTTCCTTGTGGTTTGGGTTTATTTTTTTTTAGTGGAATACCAGGGCAAAGCGTGAGAAACTGACGGAATTGATGTTTGAACACTACAACATCCCGGCGTTTTTCTTGTGTAAAACTGCTGTTCTGACAGCGTATCCTTTGAAATGTTTCACTGCATGGTTTTATTTTCCTCCCCCCAGGAAATTATGGGAATTTTTCCAGGCAATTCCAAGGATAACAGCATGCCTAACTTTCTTCAAATTGATTTTTTCCATAAACATCCAGGGAGGAAGTAAACAAATGCATTTTCTCAACTTTAAGGCATTAGAGCTCATTTTTGAAGTTCTCCCAGTCTGACTCTGTCCTTGGGGTCAAAGTCTTTTTTTTAATTATGTTTTTTTCCCCACTGTATACTATGGATAAGAATATTACAGACCTGAAATGGTGGTGTTCACACTACTAAATACAGTAATTAGAGCTTGACGTTTTAATACCCTTAAGGGGAATATTTGTAATTGTTTTAAACTAATAATATGTTTCCAGCTTCAAGTCTAAATGAGTTGGATGTACTTAGAGCTTACTGCATAGTAGTGGCATGAAGTCTCTCTTGTGCCTCCAAAGCTTGAGTTAGTTCAGAGATGGAAGTTAAATGCTGCTCTCTCTATGAGCTTGTGCACTTCACAGAAAGATGGTACACACTGGAAAATGGCAAATCCTTTTTTGGAGGAAAAGTTGGAGTCCTCATTCCTGGTTATGATTTAATTGCATGGCAGCACTTTTTTTCTAAAGTGAAAATTACAATGTTTTCCTTAATCACTTTGACTAGTTTTGCTAACGGGAGATCTACAGGTCTCATCTTGGATAGTGGAGCAACACACACCACTGCTATTCCAGTGCATGATGGATATGTGCTTCAGCAAGGTATAAACTTTGATGGGTAACAGCACTGCAGTATGAAGTAATTAGAGTGATTTCTGCTTGTACAGATTTGTTACTGCTTTTACATCTCTGTGCCCCCTTAAAAAGGAAAAAAAACCCTAATAGTGTTCACTGACAGATATCTGGGAGAGTGTTCATGCTTGGATACTTCCCAGGTTAGTTGTTCTGGTTTTTATTTTGGATCCCCTCTTGCCTTCTAGGTATTGTAAAATCACCACTTGCAGGAGACTTTATCACTATGCAGTGCCGGGAACTGTTTCAGGAAATGAACGTAGAGATAATCCCTCCATATATGATTGCTTCAAAGGTGGGAAAGTAACTTTATTTAGGAAGTGTTGTCTTGAGGAGAGGCTTAAATGTTCATCTGATGACTTGTACCCTGCAATCTCAGGAGGCAGTCCGTGAGGGGTCGCCAGCAAATTGGAAGAGAAAAGAGAAGTTGCCCCAGGTCACCAGGTCTTGGCACAACTACATGTGTAATGTAAGTAGGTCATTCCTCCTGCTCTCACCTCCCAAGTGTTCCAT
Organism: Passer montanus; assembly: GCF_014805655.1. NCBI lineage: Eukaryota > Metazoa > Chordata > Aves > Passeriformes > Passeridae > Passer > Passer montanus. The sequence goes on from NW_024367596.1 coordinate 6,638,588, forward strand.
AAGTGTATCGGTGTTTTCTCTTGAAGAACAAGAAAATCTTTGAAAAATTAGATTATATACATTTTATAAATTGAAGACTAAAATTCATAAAAATTCTTGTTATTTTTAACTCCGCAGTGTGTCATTCAGGACTTCCAGGCTTCTGTCCTCCAAGTGTCAGATTCAACCTATGATGAACAGTATGTTACTTTCTTCTTTCTTGTAAAATCTGTTACCAGTTGTGCATGTGGTACTCAGCCTGTTCACTGCTGCTGGATGGTTTTGTTATGGAAGAAGGTTTTATATAAAATTGGATGATTTATGGAAGTAGGAGTACTTCATCTACCCAGGTGATAGTTTTTTGTTGAATATTCCAAGATGAGATCATAATAAATATTATTGGAAGTGTAAGTCTTATGAATCTCAGTGTTCTCATTGGAACTGTAGTTTTTAACACTATTGGATAAGTTGACATCCTGTTTAGAGAGCACTTTAATGTGTTGCTTTCTGCCTGATGCTCCAGGGTGGCAGCACAGATGCCAACAGTTCATTACGAGTTCCCCAATGGCTACAACTGTGACTTTGGTGCTGAGCGTCTGAAAATTCCTGAGGGATTGTTTGACCCTTCCAATGTAAAGGTAAAACCACTGTGAAGCTGTGATTGGAGGGCTTTGCATGACTAGGCTGTCACATGGCTGTCTTTTATATAAAGTTTTTAATCTTGTGATTTGGGTGTATTTGCACTGTGGGGTTCTCCTGGGGGTAGAGTTTGCCCATCTTGAATTACAGCTGGGGAAGGGAAGGATGAAATGTTCAAATTGGGTGGTGATGAGCTGACTGGAAAAACAGGGATATTTTTGTTCCTTCCCTAACAAGATGCTTAGCTCCCTCTCCAGTAATACTTGTAAAATTCAGCTCATTCAGGGCTTTTCTATGCCTTGCTCTCTTGAAGCAGTGATGTGTAGATTGCTGATTTTCCCTGCAGGGTTTATCTGGTAACACGATGCTGGGTGTGAGCCACGTTGTCACAACAAGCGTTGGAATGTGTGATATAGATATCAGGCCGGTAAGTGTCACTCAGCCAGGCAGTATTTTAAGGCATAGATATTTCTGTGCCAATACATGTTTTTGGGACTAGAACAGCAACAGTGAAGAGATTTCCTAGGATAACGATAAATATGTTGGAATAATGCTGTAAGTATTATTTATTTGTATATAGGGATATGTACCATTAATGTTTTCTCTTACAAAATGTTAAATCAGGACCTTTTACTTAGTGTTTCTACCCATATTTAAAAATCTGATGCACAGATTTTGTGGCTGGCGCTGCATAATTTGGATTGGACTGGCTTCAGATAAGCATTTACGTTTCTAACTTGGAGTGTTATCTTCAGATTTTTAGGCAGCGTTATGTTTAGAATGTACATGGAATTTATAAAGAGGAGAAGTTCTAAAGGAAAACATTATTTTAAAAATTAATGTGCTGTCTTTCTCAGTTGTCAGTTTGATACAGATTGCATGAGAGTTCTTTTCAACATTTTTTTCTGTTAACCAGTGTGTGAGAAGGGCTTAGTGGGCCGGGCCATGGTGTGTGTTCACCAACTGCAGCAATAGTGAAATAGAAAACTGCTGTAAGGCTGTGTGGTTTTCTTTTGAGGTTGCACTCTGCTTTAAAAAAACTCAACAGTTTGCATACAGGGGAGATCTGTAGGTTGAGGGTTCTCCATAGTAGAAATTGTTCAGTGAAATAATGTAGAACATATGGCTTCTGCCTTCCTTTTGTAGTTTAATATTAAGCTGCCTTGCAAAATTTTTAAGTGATTAAATAATAAATTGAATTGGGAGAGGTAATACTGTTGGTATCAAGTGATGTAGTATTGTTGTTGACTATATATACTCATGCCACCCTTCTCTATTGTGAGAAAGAGCTGTTTTCAGAATGATTTCCAAGGTAAAGCTCCAGTTTGTTTTTCTTCTCTTTTTAGGGTCTCTATGGCAGTGTGATTGTAGCAGGAGGAAACACTCTAATACAGAGTTTCACAGACAGATTGAACAGGGAGCTGTCTCAGAAAACCCCACCGGTAAAACAACTCTTTCCATTACTGCACTGAGTTCTTCAACATTTTGCTTTTCTGCCACATAAGTACACAAGGATATTGTGGCTTTGATATTCATAGGAACCTGACAGCTGAAGAGATTTCTGCAGGGTTAAGAAACCTCCCTCTCTAAAGAAAAGAAAGAATTCTTGAAGAGTTTTATACAGAGTAAACTCCAACATTCCTTGAGTGTCTTACTGCTCCACTCTTGCTTTCAGATTGCGATCCCAAGTTCTGTAATTGTCCCCAAGCAACAGCCAGTATTTCTCCTGATGGTCTCTCTTTTGAAGTGTTGCTGACTAACTTGAGGCACATTCAGTCGTTCTGCCTGAGGTCACTGTTGTGGCAATTGTTTTCCCTTGATTTTGCAGACAACCTAAATCACCAGGTTTTAAATATGCTATGAGTAGCATATTTACATATTTTTTTAATCACTTGATGTCAAAGAAAGTATTGATACCTTGCATCTGAGAGTAGATACAGATTATGATATTTCTTGAGTTTTAGTATTCAAGCAAAAATGTTCTGCTTGGGACAACTCTGTAATGATGAATGTTAGGAGAAACTGAGAAATGTATTCACTGCTTATAATAGCTGAGGAGGAGCCCATTGAAATTCAAAGATTTTATTGCTGTAAGGCATTTTGAAAGCAAAAGGAATGAATGGATCCAAATAAGACTAGATGACTTAAGTGTAGCAATGTAAGTCATTGTAGTCCCAGTGCAGTGTTGGAGGTGACACTACACACTGTGGTATTATTGCTCTCCACCTGCCTCATTCCTTGCCTTAACAAGGTAAAAACCAAATTTCCTGTTCCACTGTGGTTGTTTTGAATTGTAAATGCAGGGCAGATGAGCAGTATTGCAGATATACTAAAATGGACCTTTTTCAGCTGCCTGTTGGTACAGACACCAGGTTCCTTGTGCTGCTTGTCCCTAAGGTCACCAGCTTAGAGCTTGTTTCTCCTTTTCTGTGCAGAGCATGCGCCTGAAGTTGATAGCCAACAACACCACTGTGGAGCGGAGGTTCAGCTCCTGGATTGGGGGCTCCATTTTGGCTTCTTTGGTTAGTAAACCTGTGCTGTGCTGAACAGCACTGCCACCCAGCCATTGATTCCCCAGAAGTGTGCATTGCAGAGTGTGTGCCACGTAATCATAGTCTTGGCTGTCCTCATGGTAAGGGGAAGAGAATATGTTTTAAAAAGAGGCGTGAGTTTCCAGTGACTACATATCCTGCCATGTTCTCCCGTTTTTAATGGCAAGGTAAAACCTTGAAATACGTGTACTTTCTCAAGACTGTATCTAGTAGACCATGAAAGTAGCAAACCTGTTTCTGCATCATATACCTAATTCTACCAGTTACTGAGCAGTGAAATGCTTTCTGGGAGTTAATTTATCATCATGGGAAAGGGAGACTGCAATCAGCATTTGGTGCTGCACTTCCTGTCTTGAATTTAATCCCTTAGCAATAAAACTCAAGGAAGAGACAGTTAAGCAGGTCAAGTCCTAATACTTCATTTAATGTAAGGACTTGCTTGTTTTCCCTCCTAGGAAAAGCTAATCCTGTTTCAGTTGACCATCATTTGTGTTCTGGTATTTTTTCATTGTGTGTTGCTTTTGTTTCTTTATTTTTGTAGGGTACTTTCCAGCAGATGTGGATTTCCAAACAAGAATATGAAGAAGGAGGGAAACAGTGTGTAGAAAGAAAATGTCCTTAGACCTCTTAACTGTGAAAACTGCTGCCTGCTTGGTGCTCCTTCTGTTTTATAGCTTTAGCATACTCAGGAATGGGATGGACTCCTCTTTGTAGGAAGTTTATATTGGGTTTTTTGCATAATTCAAATTCCATTTTAACAAAGTTAGAAATTTTGAGAGACCTAATTGGTACTATAATAGAAAAAGAATGTTTACGTCCCTTGTAAAGCAATAATTCCTGTAACAAGCATTTTATAATTTTGTATAAATGTCTATTTTCTCTAGTATCTTTTCCTGGGAACAGCTTTACAGGTTAGCTAATAGATAGAGGCATAACCTTGCAAATGCCTGTGCTTATTTATTAATTATTTCTTGTCTAATTTCTTGTCTACTTTCACATACTAGTCTTCCTTGCTGGTACTTTGGCCTTAAATTGCTCTTATTTTTCTCTTAAAAAATAAAATTTGGTCTTTTATATTTGAGCAAGCTTGTGAGTACTTGCAGAGAAAGTTACTCTGCTGTTTTAAAAGTGAAAGTTTGTATTCAGCAATCTCTTTTAGTGTAAACTTTTACTGTCTCACAGAAGTGTTACATTCCGTGGGGTGAATGTTATATTAAGCACTGGTTTGTTAATTTTTTTTATTATGGAGCAGTTTCATTTCAGTAAGCAAGCAATGCTTTCCACCTGATGTCTAAGAATGTATTTAATGCCTTTGTGATGTTGGTGAGAAGCAAAGCCTGTTAAAGACAGGGAAATTGAGACAAAGAATGGCCTCTCCAAGCCTGGGAGCAGAGTCAGAAGCTTTCAGTGCGTGGCTTGCCCTCAGTGCTGTGTGCTCCAGGCTGGTGTGGCTCCCCTGTGCCTCCCAGCAGGGTCTGTAAGTGCCTGTGTTTGCAGGGGAAGGTGCACTCAGGGTCACAGGAATGGGGATGACTTCGTTTTTCAGCAGAAATCAGCTGTCAAGATGCAGCTCAATGTTGCTTTTTAGCTTAATTTACATTATGTGATGGTCTGTTTTGGGACACAATGAAGTTTTGCTCCATATCTCAAAAGCTGTGGAAAACCAAATAGCATTTAACTGATCTAAAAAAAAATAAACAGTACTGCTACATTTTTGTATCCTAAAAGATCTTGTGGGTAAATAATTACGAGGCCTCTATTTGAAAAGTTTCACATTACCTCCAAAAAATAAAGTAATTTATCAAACCAATCTGCTTTTGTCTTATCATGAGAATCTTGTGTTGCTCTTTAGACAAAGTTGTTTGATCAGATTTTCAGAGCTACTTACAAACCATGTTTCTCTTGCAAAATGAGGCAAACTGCAGTCACCAGCTCTTGTGATTGTGGAAGAAAAGGACTCAGTCCAGTTTCCATTCAGGTAGAACATGGAACATAACTGAACTGCTCCCCCAGTGCACTGCAGTGAGTGGAGGTTTTAAGCTTTCCTTCTGTGGCATGCTTAGATTCCATGATGCCACATCGGCTTTTATCTTCCATTTATCTTAAAAGAATTGCAGTACAGTATCTGCTAATATTCCAGCAGCACAGGGAGAGCAAAACACTGCTGGAGGTTTTCTCACACTGTAAAGATTCTGAGTTTAAACTGGGAGTTTTGTGTGATGCACGGGAGTAAGTGAAGGTCCAAATGATGGAGATAGAAACATGAAACAGTACTGGTTCCCTTGCAGTGTTTTACCAGATACTGCTGAGCACATTTGCTTCCTTAAAGACTGGTATTTTTGCCTTCAGTCTAGATTTCTAGACCACAACATGTGGAAGTTAAAAGCTTTCATGAAGTGAAAGGTGAAGGTGTTTCCTTCAACTGAGAGCAACAGCAGTACCTACTTCAAGACTACTGCAGCCTTCTTTCAAACATTGCACTGTGCAAAGCATTGTACAAGTGTTTGAATTTGTCACAGAAATCAAGGAGGACAACTGTATTAGAAGTTCCCATGAGTATTTTGTACTTTCTAAGAAGCCAGACTTGCAGCAGTGGAAAAAATTCCTCACAGCAGTCCAGAGAGCCCATTTGCAGTGCATTTATGCAGAGAGCAATACACCTTGTGTAGCCTGTACCTCAGGCAAAATATTCAGGGAAGTAGCAGGGAAAATATGACCAGTGAAAAGGCTCATGTGAGGTTCAGATGCTTTCATCTTTCTGTCTGAGTTTAATGTACATGTGTTAAACTAAACCAGGTAAATATTACCCCTACACTTGTTACTGTCAGATGGCACTCTGTGGCTGCTCTTCACTGTTCCTAATGCATCTCGCACTCTTGTGAGAGCTGGCTAACACAACATTTGTTCCTGGAAATGTGAGAGATTGGATGATTTGAGTTAGGCACCAAAGCTGCTTTTTAATTCCAGATTGAAAGTTTTTAATTAAAGTCAAATGTGGTATTAAAAACAAAAAAAGCTGGAGACTATCTGGAATGCTCAGTGGAGTTGTTTGTGGTTCCAGAACATGATTCATGTTCCACAGACACTTGACCAGTTGTTTACAGTGCTTTTCCAGCCTGCTACTGGCTCTGGGATTTCACAGCAACATCAGGGAACTTCCTTTCCAAGAGCTTCCGCTTCGTCCTCTCCAGGCTCTGCTGCCTTGCCCTTTTCCGTAAGGATTTTTCAAGTCTGAGTCTGAAACAGAAAAGTTGGTGTAGTTCACTTCCAGCCAGCTTGTGACCACTTTAATGAGCCCCCCCAATCAGACAGAGGCTCTCAGTGATTAGTAACTTCAGTATTCATTTGCTTCTGATAAGTAAAAAAGCCTGCAGAGTAATATTTTTACTCTGCTTCTGAATACCACAGAAGTTCAGCCTCTAGGATGATTTTTGATATTCTGCACTTGGAAGGTACTTTTACAATGCCACAGCATAACCATGTACCTTAGTAACTGAAGTGGGAACAGAAAAAAAGAAACAGAGGAAGCTGTAATTTAAAATAAACCACTAATTTTCAGTCTAGTAGGTGAAAACTGAAAGATTACAGCTATTTTTTCCTTTTAAAATGGAATAAGGACACAAACAGATCAGAATGTCAAAATAATCTTTTTACCTGATGAAGTGATTCACATGAGGCAAGTAAAAGAATCTCTTCTTTTTGTGTTTTTTGTTCAAGTGCCATGGTATTGGCCATTCCTTGTAACTGTACCTGTTGGAGACAGATAAAAATGATTACAGAATGTACATGTTGTCTTAATTCTAGGATTTTACCAGTTTCTCTTAGTTTCAAGTACAGTGATAAAGTGGTCTGGGAAATGGCAGAATTTCTATGTGGGTATTGATTTCCAGCTCTTGCTGGTTTGGTTTGTAACTATTTCCTGTGCTCTGTACAGTCTATGCATCCTTCCTTGATTAGGTAAGGATTTTCTGGGAGAGAGACACCACAAGAAAAACTCACACATTTAACTAAAAAAGGTTTTCCATACCAGAAGGTGCGTCCCAGGAAGTCTTGTCTCCACTCGCCAGGGACTGGCTTTTCATGGCCCGTTTGTAAAAGCCTCAAGGCAATTTCTCTTTCTCTGACAACCAAGTCTATATTTTTCATAGATGTTTCTACCTGGAAATGGTAAAAAGTTTCAGGATGCACCAACAAAAAACAATGCTGAAAATTTAAAAGATCTCAAAGACTTAAAACAAAGTTTAAAGGCAAAACAAAGGTAAAACATGCTGGAGTTTGATCATGAGTTCTCTCTCAGCAGGCTCTGTGTACTAGTAAGGAATGGGTGCTTCAAAAATCTAATCTGACAGCAGGACAGATAGGAATTAACCGACAGTCTCACACTTGATTAAAGACCAGCTGGGTGATGCATAAAGCGAGATCCAATGCTGATGCAGAATTAGAGGAAGCTCTGAGGCAGGGGTCAGAAAGAAGCAGAAGCAAACAGAAGATTTGCTTATGTTTTGTAGTGGCTGTTGGTTATTTTAGTTTCCACTGGAGTCTGGTCACAGCCCCAGTAATGCACACTGGACAATGAGAAAACAGCCATGACCAAATTATGACTTCAGCAGTTAGTGCATACACTAAAATCAGGGAAAATAATTTAAAAAAAAAAAAGGTCTTTAACAAGCTTCCAAACACTTGATCTTTCAGCAATTTTACTAGAGAGTTACAGTTTTTCTGTAGCATGAAAAAGGTACCTTTTCTAAGCGTTCTGGACTTGGCATAGGCTTGCGCTGTCGCTTGGATTCTTGCTCTAAAGTCAAGAGCATGTTCTTTTCTTTCAGCAGGACATACCTGGAGCAGAAAGCACAGTAATTCAAAAATGACTTTGGGATAGCTAAGCAGTTATTCACCTACTGTCTGTAATCCCAAACCCTGCTGGCTTCATATAATGAAACAAAAGAGAAGAATGAGGGATACGGGTTTATTTAGTCTGGAACAAAGAGGGCTTAGGAGGGAAAAGTTTAACACTGAGTTGTCTTCCATTATCTGGACAAAGCCAGGTTTTTCTCACCTGTACACAGGACAAAGCAAGGGAAAAGCTGTTCACAGTAATGATTAAGTTCAGCCTGAACTTAATGCAGCTTCAGAAACTTCCAAAATCAGAATAAATGCAGGCCTGATGGAATGAAGTGCCCACCCCACCAGAAGGCACTGACAACAAAGCAGGTCTCACTCAAGCAACCCCCAGAGGGTTTGTACCAAAGCTGAGCCCTCTGAACTAGACACAGCTGTCCCACAGCCACCTGCAGTGCAGCCTCTGTGCTCTGAGCAGGGCCAGCACCAGGGCTGGTCCAAGCCCAAGGCTGGCTGGAGCCTGCAGAGCTCTGTGCCACACTAAAGCTGCTGGATCACGAGCTCTGAAAAGTGCAGAGCTGCTCTGAAGGAAGAGAATCTTCTTCACTAAAACTTACTTACCAAAGTTTGTGCAAGTCTTCACTACTCTTGCCCCTTAGCTGCTTTATATTCCATGAATCCCCTGTAAAAGATAAAAAAACCACCATTAATTTAATGAAACAAAGTTCTCTTATTCTGGAAAATAAAAAGTGCTTCTCTTAGGCTCAGCTGACAACAGTGTAAAGACCACATGTAAAATACTGCTTGGGCAGCCATCCTTGAGGATATTCAGCTTTGCTTTTAAAATACAACAAAAAAGGCAATTATATGTAGTGTTTATTTGTGCTTGTAAAAGGCTGGGAGTACAGAAAGCTGTCAGATGAATCTTTACAGTGAACTAGTTTTCTTCCATAGTTCTTACATTTCATCAAAGCACATCTCTTCTGTGATACACTCTCACTTCAGAGCAAGGCAGAGGATTTACAGCAAAACATTTTGCTGCACAGTTACTATTTGCTTTCATAACCACTGAATACACACAGCAAAAATTAACAAGCATCAAGATGCACAAGTGGATGTATGTACATATACATAGAAAAATAAGTTTTATGTAGCTCTGAATGCTTCCTATAATGCAAAAAAAACCCAGGTCAGATTTCAGCTCAAAGATCACTATCAGACATGCTAAATGTAACTCACCAGACTTTACACTTTTTTCCCCCCAGTTTCCTGGATCATCAAAAAACTCCTCCAGACCTTTCCGAGACACAGTTGTGTGCAGGAGCTTCACCTGATGGAGGATCTCAATTTTCGGTAGGTTCTGGTACAGATTCAGTGCCATCCTGCATAAAAGTTAGAAGGAAAACTATGTATGACAGGAAAAATAATATCCTGCTAAATGAGAATGTTTGTTTCATTCACAAAGGCACAGCTCCTACACGCAGATCATGGCATGTGGGGAAAAACAGTTTTGGTTAGTCACAAAGATCTCATATTGGTGTTTTCTCCTCCCCCTCATCTCATTAATTATCAATTTTCTACACTTAAGAGATAGGTAACAATTAAAAATTAAGGAACAAACTTGAGCTGTACATCATAGAAGCACCGAACTTTTAGCATCGGAAAGGACCTGTGGGGACCATCCAGTCCAAGAGCCCTGCCCAAGCAGGGCCACCTGGAGAAGGTGACACAGGAACGCGTCCAGGTGGGTTTGGGGCGTCTCCAGAGGGGGAGAATCCACAACCTCCCCCATGGCCTTAATGGCAAAGTCTGGACAGCCGGGGAAGCACAAACCCCAGCAGCACAGAGGCTGCAGGATTCTGCGGGCCCAGGGAACCGCCTGGAGCTGCCCTTGCACCACGCTGCAGCCCTCAGGGACAGCGGCACGCACGGACAGCCGCCTCCCGCCACAGGCCCTCCCTCCGTGCCCGAGCCCGCCCGGCGCAGTGCGTACCCGGGGAGTCCCGGCCGAGCCCGGGGCAGGCGGAGCGCGGCCGTCAGGCCCCGGCCCAGCGCGGCCACGGCCGCCGCCATCGCCCCGCGTCCTCCCACGGCGCCGGGGCACGGGGCGGGGGCTGCCCTTTTCCAAGATGGCGCCCGCCCGGCCTCACCCGCGCTCTCCCGCCGTACATGCAGCACGGGGAAGGCTCTGCCCTTTTCCAACATGGCGCCCGCGCGGCTTCACCACCACGCCGTCCCTGTGCGCCGGGGGCAGTGGGAAGGCTGTGCCCTTTCCCGTGATGGCGGCCGCCGGCCCCGCCCCGTGCCAGTGCCAGCCATGGCGGCCATGAGCCGGCTGCTGCGGGCGGCCGCGGCCTGGGCGGCGCGGCGGGCGGGCAGCGCCGGCAGCACCGGCAGCACCGGGATCGCCGGCAGCACCGGGATCACCGGGATCGGCCCCCGCCTCCCCGGCACCCTCGGTACGGCCCCGGCGGGGATGGCGGGGCGGCGGGGCCGGGTGACCTTGCGGAGCGGGGCAGAGGTGCCCTCTGAGGGCCGGGGGCTGAGCAGGTCCCGCTGTGTCCCCGTTCCTATGAAAAACTACCGGGTGTGGGTGAAAACGGATGGGAACGGGAGGGAGGCCGACCCTGCTGGCGCTGTAATTGTCCATTGAGGCCGCCCTGTGTGGGGACATTCACTGATTCACGTGTTGGTGCTTACAGGTGGGCACAGACCTCTGCCTAGCGTTAGAGGAAAAATAGGTTTAAGCTAACAAAATACGAAATTGCTTCAGGCTAACTGCAGAAAACTCAGCTGCTGTGGCACACTCTGTTTTTTTTTTTTCCTTTCCCCATGTACGTTTGACCTTGCCCTGGCATAAGCACCAGTGGAGTACAAAACCATAATACTCTGGTTCGATTTTCAGTTCCTGTACGGCACAGTGGTGACCATGGGAAGAGAATGTTTATCATCAAATCAACAAGTTTTTATGATTCTCGATTTCTGAGCTTGTTGGTGAGTTAAAAGTCCAATGTATTGCATTCAGTGTAGCACATCACTTGCAAATGGTGTAAGAGTGTCTAAAATACAATTTCCTGTGTTTTTTATGCAATAGCATCTAAAATGTGTTGGCACTATTTACATAAACAAGAAATTCAGGTCCTCTTTAAGAATTTTTGGTCACATGGTGTAAAATCAGGGCCAGATGAAGTTCAAAGACTGGCTGTATAGCAAAGGTTGTGATAGATACTTAAATTTCTGCTGTAGTAGCATTCTTAAATTACATGTCTGTGTTCATAGATGCATGACCCACAAATGCTTTCTGCTCCATCCTCCTTTTTGAAATGTATCAGTTACTCTTCTGCAGGGTTTGCCTTCAGTTATCTACACCACTAACAACAGAGGTGAGATTTAGGAAGCCTGACCTGAGTTTGACCCCTCCAAAGTCAGGTTTTTGGATAAATCCTTTTATAAGCAGCAAGAGCTGATTGGATACAACTCCCTTCCTGTGATCAGGACTCATTTCTGTGCCTTCCTCAGCTGCAGAGCCCACAGTGGCTGCACTGATTTTGGATTCTTGCCTTGCTGCCAGTGCTGACGGCAGCTGAGTGCTGGAGCCAGCTGTGCCGAGGTGCTGAGGGATTCCAGGGAGGTGTTGCTGCTTGCTGCTGCACAGGCTGACCTGAACGGGCTCAGGGGCTGCCACAGCATCACTTCTGCTTCATTAATGAGCTCATTGCAATCAGCAGTGTTCACACACAACATCCCTTTCCAACACAGAAATGCTAATCTCAGAGTTACTGGCTGTTCCACCATTTTCAGATATTTTCAGATCTTGTGTGAATTTTGTCAGGGTTCTGAGTTTCCCACACTGACTGTTTTTATCCCCTCTACAGAGATTCTATTTATTCCTGACGGGAATACCAGTGGCTGTGCTCTTAACATATATCAATGTCTTCATTGGTGAGTGCTCTCTCCGGGCTAAGCAAAGTGCAGTCAAAGTTGCTGAATGGGAATTAAGCATGCTGGATAGAGAAAAAGGACTCTTTTAGGGCTCTCTCTTTGGAAGACCATGGAATAGGCCTGACAAATACAGTGATATTATATCAGTACACAGAAAATGTTCCCAGTATACTTGCTTTAGTTGTTGATTTTTTAAAAAAAACTTTCTCACACAAAAAAAAGTAAAATACATTCTCTCTTCTGGCAGTGAAGTTTAGTAACTTGCTTTAAGACTGCAACTCTGGCTTTTTGCTAGCAAAGATGCCAAAATTCTGCTTGGCAATGCATGTGTTAAACCTACTGCTGTAATGATATGGAATTAATTTAATCGAGAAATCAGGAAAAGCCCATGCTTTCAGCTCCTGTACTTTAAAGGGTATTTCTGTGGACTTGGTCCAAGTTGTTTCTTCTGTGTAGCTGCTAATTTTAGCCTTTTAGTGTGTCACTTAAAATCTGTGAATAGATAATTGCAGTGGGATGTGTCTGCAAAAATTGCAAGTTCAATTTTTCTGAGTAGAGCTCAGGGATTTAGTACTCTTCATGTGGAATAATTATCTTTTCCTTATCTGAAAAGCAGAATATAAGATAGCTTTGGAAAATAATCACAGAGTTAAATATTCTTCCCCTCCTTTCCTTGTCAGGTGAAGCTGAACTTGCAGAGATTCCTGAAGGTTATGTTCCAGAGCACTGGGAATACTACAAAGTGAGTGTAACATGTAAAAGGGTGGGCATGCTATGGACAGCCTTTCTCGTGATGATACTTCTGGGAATAAAATGAATGGAGTATGATGATGTTTGGCAGTGTAGTAAAACTCAAATAGTGCAGTTCTGATTTTGGTAAACTTTTTTGTGGCTTTACGGAACATGTAAAAGGCTGTAGAAAAATCTCTTTAATGACACAAGCAGATGCAAATGCTCTGTATGCAGTAAACTGCTGACACTATATGCCAAGAATTTTTCTATAATTCCTAAATAGTAAGAAAAGTCCTCTGCATTCATACCGTGCAAGTTTTGTCTTTATTTTTTTTCTACAATGTCTTAAGAAACTGGATTTTAAAGTGACATTTCTTTCTTGTGTTATTTGCCAGTATTGTTTTAAAGTCCCATATCACACACATTTTTGGATCTAGAATTGAGGATTTTTATAGTCACAAACTCAAGGTTGTATGGTTTCAATTTAATTGTATTTTCTTAAAATTACTCCCTGGCTTCTTGCTGCAAGCACTGTTTTGTTTCTGATAGGAAGTAATTGAATTCAGCAATATTATTGTGACTGTTTCAACTCATTCAGACTTTTGTTCCTAAGGAAATGCCCTTTATGTGGAAGCAAAATTATGAAATGTTGCTGATTACAGTTAAGATTTGGAGTCCACTTCTGTGATTACCCTGGCAGTTTAAGGAACTGTAACAGAAAGAAAATAAATTATATCTTAGTTACATTTTAATTTTGCTACAGAACAGTCATCTGCAGGTTATCTTGGCATGAGGGCTTGCAAAAGAATTTTTAGGGTTCTGATCTCACAAGTAGTTGTGCATGTTTGTAACTTCATGGTTACGATTTGAATGGCAGCACTCATGGTGTCCGTGACATCTCTTCAGGACTGTGGATATACACAGTGACATTTCTACTTGGAAGTTGCACAGACAATCTCTGCTGTTGTGTTTTCCAGCACCCCATAACCCGCTGGATAGCTCGTTATGTACTTGACCCCCCTGAGAAGAACTATGAGAAGGACATGGCCCTGCTTGATGTGGAAGTGAGGAAATCTGAACTGAGGTATGCTCTGTAGCTGGGAGGTTAAAATCCTGATCCATACTGTAGCTGGCTCTGATTGTGCATGACATACTGAGCTGGATGCTGACATAAAGAGCTTTCATGTGTCCCCTGAGTGCTGCCTGCACTGGCTGCTGCCAGAACAGGAGTCACAGGATCTGTTATTGCTGCCCTCTCAGGCTTCAGGTTACCAGAACAATCCAAGGGCAGGGGGTCTTCAAAGCACTCAATATTTATAAAGGTGTAGCTCTGTCTTCCTGAATCAGCAAATGGAGCTCTTTTTGCTCCTGCTAATGCTCACAGCTTAGAGAAGAACCTGTGATAAAACTGCCGGTATTTTTATTACTCCTTTGTGGAATGACTTGCTGAAAAAAACCCCAAAATACAAAGATGTAATAGCTCATGTCTTAGCTGAACTCTTCATATTTTGGTCCTACCTATGCTTCAGCAGTATTTATAAACCATTGATGCTAAAATCATTGCTTTGTCAGTAATGCTCAGTATCAACAAACTTCATGTTGATTGTGTCTGTTGCCTTTTTTTTTTAGGCTGCTGGAGTTGGAGGCACGCAGACTGATGAGACAGCGGGGAGATGGGCCTTGGTACCATTATGAAACACCTGACAAAAATCTTGTTGATAATTCTATGAAAGCCACACCTGACAATTAAACAATCTTAGGGCAGTGTGCAAGGTCTTCAGTGCATACTGACAAATTGTGACTGCGCTGTGGAACAGACATCCTGCTGTTTGCTGATGGAAATGAATAAACAGTGTTTGTGTTGATTCCAGTACCTTGAAAGAAACTGTGTGGCAGTCAAGTTCATACAGCTATTAAAGGTGTTAATCAGTGGAATTGATATAATGTCAATTGCCAACAATCACTCCTTTCCTTCAGAACATATGTACATGAAACAAGCTGGTAATACTAGTTTTCATTTTGTGATTTCTAGTGTTTATAGTTTTAAGTGAAAGATACAAGAAGCTAAGGGTTTTTTCTTTCTCAGTGCTTTGTGTCAAGTAATTTATGGGAGATCAACTTAAGTAGGAAAAGTACCTTCACACATACCTGCCATCCATTTTCAGAACTGTACAGCTGTTCTGCCACACCACTTCTGGCAACTCCTTAGGGAATATGAAGAGTTCTCTCATCACCTGGCAGGGTTTGGCCACTAGAGGGATGTGTTTCCTCAGGGTCTACAGGCCATGGTACTCTTTGTCTTAAATTTCTCAAGAGTGCCTCTTACAGTTTGTGACTCTAAATTATCGTATTGCCACTTCTGGCAACTCCTTAGGGAATGTGAAGTTCTCTCATCACCTGGCAGGGTTTGGCCACTAGAGGGATGTGTTTCCTCAGGGTCTACAGGCCATGGTACTCTTTGTCTTAAATTTCTCAAGAGTGCCTCTTACAGTTTGTGACTCTAAATTTATAAATTTCTCAAGAGTGAGGGAAAGTGCCTCTTACAGTTTGTGACTCTAAATTATCGTATTGAAAAATTCAAAATTATCATATTCAAAATCCTTACTTTTTGAAGGAAATAAGCCCAAACTAAACCCATATCATCTAGCATTTTGAAACTTAAAACTCTATTTTTTTTTTACATTAGGCAACACTGCATGGATTATTTTAAGCAGAAACTGCCCTGTTTGCTGTTTCCTGGCACTGCCAGACATTAGAAAGACATTGATTTTCTATCAGTGCTTTGCTTGTCCTTTTTGTTAGAATCAGTCTTTCAGGTTAGATGGCTCATATATCTTATTATGGCTCTCATTGTTTATAAATGCTGAGTTATTAATAAGAGAAGCCATTAAAAAAGCACAGAGTCTCCTCAGGTAAAATAAACCTGTCTGACCCTGCATTAGTGTTTTTTATCTATCATCCAATGATGCTCCCAAGTCTGATGTAATGTCTGTTTTTAAGTAAGTCTAAAACCACTACATGGACATCACATTCTGCCCTCAGTGTTTCACATTGTTCCCAACACTTGATTTTTTAGTAATAAAAATTGCTGAGAATCCTGTGCTACTCTGTTCACCCTCACAGCCTGCTCATAGCTGGGTACAAACATTTCATTTTTGTGATTTTCCCAAAACCACCTTTAGAAACTTAATTTTGAGGTAAAAGGTGATTCTGGCAAAGGTCACATCGCCTCCTTGGAAGCGATCAATGAGTCCTTGGATATATTGTGGATGATGGGTGGAAGGCAATTCATCTGCTCTCTGCATCTTTTTACATGGACTGGTCATTTCTTTACTACTGTTGCTGCCAGGCATATGTGGAGTTTTTAGATATTACATGAAAACAGTAGCAATATTTTTCTCCCTACAAAGGTCACTAATTTCTCCCTTCTCTGACGTTATTCTTTAAAAGTGAAGAGCAGAGAGAAACACAGCAAAGGCCAAAAAAGCGCATTTTAAGGTAAAGGTACTGCCCCTGAAGCCATGAAATTGGGGGTTGGCTCCTGGCACTGCCACAGGCTTCTCGGGCATCCCAGGCTGGGCATTCCTGCCCTGTATCCCCTGACACTGACCTGTTCTTCTGGACAGCAGGGACATCCCACCTGTGAGCACAGCCAGGTGGGACCTGCCAGAGCCATGTGAGACATAAAATGAGGGGCTGAGAATGAAAATATAAAAATACAGAGGAGATTTTTTACTGTGTGTACTTTATACACATAAGTATATGTGTATTTCTACACATATGAATATGTATATATACACATATACATCTACAGATATAAATATACACTTACATATATAGACACATGTATATACACATATGAATATGTATATATACACATATACATCTACAGATATATATACACTTATACACATATGTATATGGTATATACACATACACATCTACAGATAGAAATACACACATATATAGACACGTATGTATATACACATATGAATATGTATATATACACATATACATCTACAGATATATATACACTTACATATATAGACACATATATACTTATATATATATATACATATATATACATACATATACACATATGTATATATATATATACATATATATGTACATATACACATATGTCTGTGTATATATATATACATACATACACATATACACATATACATACATACACATATACACATATATATATACATACATACACACACACATATATTTATGTAGTCTTTAAAAGCTTAAAAATAAATAACAGAGCGTATAAAAGAGTGTTACCGGTCAGAGGGAAACCTGCCCCGGGCTACCCGGAGAGACCAGCAGCCAAGGCTCGGCGCTGCCCCGCTGGGAGCGAAGGCGCTCGGGCCAAACGCGGGCCCTCGGCGGGAATCCCGCCCCGCTGCCCTGCCCCTCGCCCGCCCCCGCCGGGACCCCCGGGTGCCGCCGCCGCAGCAGGTGCCGCCGCCGCTGCCATTGGATTAAAAATAGCATCTTCCCTCCCCCTGCCCTCCCTCGGGCCCGGCTCCCGCCGCCGCCCTGCCCCGGCCCGGCTGCCCGCCGCCTCCATCGCCCGCGCAGAGCGGCTCGGCAGGGAGGGCGGGCGGCCGGGAGGGGAGCAGGGAGGGAAGGAGGATGCAGCGGGCCGCGCTCTTCCGCGGCGGCGATGCGCAGATGGCCGCCGGGGACCTGGGCGAGCTGCTGGTCCCCTACATGCCCACGATCCGGGTGCCCAAGTCAGGGGACCGGGTCTACAAGACGGAATGTGCCTTCTCCTACGACTCGCCCGTGAGTGCAGCGAACCACCCCCGGCTGCCTCCGCGCCCCCGCCCGCCGCGGCCCCTTCCCCTCGCACGCTCCCCGGGCCGCTGCCTCCCCTCAGGCTGCGGGGCCGCCCCGATCCCTGCCCGCACCTGCCGCGGCCCCTCGCCCCGGGGGCGCGGCGCTCCCGCACATCGCTGCCGGCTCCTTCCTGCGTTTGTTTGTTTGTTTATTTCCCTCCTTCGAGGCGCTCTGAAGTGGTTGCTTGGACACGGGGATTTTGTGGTTTTGGGGAAGCTTCCCTGCTTGCTCTGCTTGTCGCGGTGTGCCTGCTCCACCCGGAGCCCTTTTGCTTTCACACCGAGGTAGTTCAAAAGGGAGTGTTGAAATGGCCTTCTCCTTGTCTGTTTTGGCGAGAGGATGTCAATTATTTTGCTTTCCTACTGCCTCGGTGCTCATTCTGTTCAAACTCTTCAGAGAAAGCTTCCGAGGTAAAGGCTTATCCTGAAAATCAGCGTGAAAGTTCGTGAAACACTTTCTCCCCCGAGGTTTCAGTTGCATCACTGAACTTCAATGGACTTGTAGTATTTCCCCACCAGCTTGGTTCCTTTGCTGTTAAATGAATGTTTCATGTGCAGTAAACTTTCTGTGGTGTTATTTCTATGGTGTCTTAAAAAACATCCTCCAGCTCCACAGATTGCATGTGCTCCATGGCAGATTTGGGGCCTGACTCAGTTTTTAACTTCACTGCTAATACTGGAAGCCTTCATAAATGGCAGTGCTTCATAAGAAACAGGTGCTTAGAAATTAGACTTTTTCAAAAGAGGTTGAAAATTTTATTAGCAGCTGCTACTGCACAGGAAACTGAGGTTTCCCAAAGGTGACTGAGTACTATATGTTGATGTCAATGTCAGCAATCAGAAGGAAGCTCATTGCATTGCAGAATATTCAATGTTCAGTACATTTCAGACACATTTTTGGAATCATTTATCCCCTTCTATTTAATAATTCCCCCTCTCTTTGATAATTCCTTTTAATACAGAAAATCAGACTTGATTTTAAAGGTGACTCAGCTGTCTGGTGTTCGTCATGTCTTGTTGAACAGAGGTTATTTTTACCCACACTCTTCAGATCTCAAGTGTCACCCAGCAGCCCTGACTGTACTGGGCTGATTAGAACTGCCAAATCGGACTCCACCGCAGAGGCGATAATTGCATTATATACTTAAGGAGGTTTTGGCGGGGGAAAATCAATATACCACATTCTTTCCTTCAGATTTCTGCTTGGGTGAACACATGGTTGATGTTTTTAGTAACACTTTCAGGCTTCTTCGATATTGTGGTTTATGAAAAGTTTCTGTTAACAAGTAGGAAGGGATATAAAATACTGCTACAGAGTGAAAAACAATCAATCACCACCCCCTGCAACAAGCCTCAGTTGAACACAGCTAAAGCTGTGTTTACCTAAACAATATGTTTGAACAAAACATAAAACATTTGAGCCAAGCTTAACAGAAACTATGGATAAAAGTAGCAGAAGGAGTGGAAAGCAGTATGTATGATTTTTTTTAAACTAAGAAAAAAACCTTTTGAAATTATCAGGAAGAGATTTCAGATTTAGGAAAATGTTGCCCTCCAATGTAAAAGCTTCTTGTTTAAATTGTGTTATGGGCATTCACTGGGCAAAAGGCTTGGCAGTACCAGTGAAAATAAAAGCAGCCTCAGTTTTTGTTCTTTCCCTTTTCAGCTTTTCAGCCCATACCACTCCTCTGCTTAGCTGAGTGAAAGATTTGCCTCAGTTTTTATTTTAAATTCCCATATAATCTAATAGATACTTGGATATTGTTTGTAGGGTGGAGATTCTAAGGGGCATATGTAATGTGTGCTTTCTAGGGTAAAACACTGTAATTGACAAATTGAAAATAGCAAAACTGTGTTCTTGCAGTATTTCATTCAGAAGGAAAGTGAAAGGATACAGACAGGTTGTTTCTTGGCTCAAGAGCGATGTTTATGTTTTGTAGTAGGTTGATTTTGTGACTTACTTTATTAGGTTATTGATGTATTGCCTAAGTGAGCCTCTTCCTCTTGAGGTACCTGCCTCTTTTTGAAAGAAGATACACTGTTGGCCCTGTTATAACGTTCAAGAATTAAAAAAATAACAAACCACTCTTGGTTTTGTTAGCCATGCTAAAATTCCAGATTGCTTTTTGCTGGAGGAGTTTTTTTCTCAGATAAGAATATTTCTCAGTATTTCCTCACATCTTCTCAATTTGCCATTTTAAAATATGCTCCTTGCTACAGTTTACTTTAGCATGTCATGTCATACCTGGTCGTGCAGCAGCTCTACAGTCAAGTGTCTTTAGCTGTATTAACTGTATATTAATTCTTTTTCTGTAGGGATGTGTTGTGATCTTTAAAATACACTGAAAACCATCAGACCTGGGAGTGTTGGGGTACAGAGTAATGATATTATTGTAGAGAAAGATGCTGCAGCAAATTTGCAAGGGCCAAGCAGAGTGGAATGGTCAGAATCAGAGCTTTTCCTGTCAGGGGGTGCCAAGGAAAATGAGGTGCTGGGAGTGAGCAGCTCCCTCTTCTACTTCCAAAGCTTAACGTGGCAGTGAGACGTGGCTTTTGCAGCCCTGTTTGTCACTCTGTCAGTTGTGTCATCTTCTCTGGGTTTGAGCAGTGCATCTTCCAGTGGATATAGGCAGCTTGAATGATTGTTCTCAAAACTGGTTGAGGTTCCCTTTCCATGAGGTTTAAATCTTCCTTGGATGGAGATCTGAGAACAATGTCACCTTTGTGCTGCAGTGAGAGTTATTAGCTGAGAGACTTCAGAAGTGAGAGCTAGAAGTACAAGTGGCTATTTAGTGTATTTGTTCCACGTGGATTAGCTGTATCGTGGTGATCTTGTCAGAAAGGTGGCATTGTTAGAAATACAAACAGATGAGAAATTAATGTCTTTAGATTTGGCCTTTTTCCAACAGAACATACTGGGATTGGTCCCTGGAAAGTTGGCAGGAACAAGAGGCAAATTTCTTTGCACTTAAGAGACCTAGTGACACTTTTTAGTTTGCTTGGCTCATATGAAAATATGCCATTTAATGATTTACATTTTAATTACCTTTTTTGTGATTTTTTTGATGTCTTCTAGAAAAACTATGTTTCTCTGATGAGGGCTCCTCCACCAGTTAGCCATTCCTTTGTACAGGAATTGAGGAGGGAAGGCAGGCTGCTCAAAACACAATCCTGGCCTGGTGCTGAGTATTGCTTCCTCCAGGGACTGACCCTGCAGCTTGGCTGGCAAAGCCCTGCACCTCTCATTATTCAGACCTGCAGAGGTGCAGTCATGCTTCCTGGTGACTTTTTACACATCTCCAACACTGTGCTGTAGGTTTCTTCTATCTTTTTTTTTTGTCCACTGTGACCTCTCTTCCTCTTTTAGTGGATGAGCCTGACTTTGTGTTCAGTAGATATGAAGGTTGCATTAAATAATCTTTTGTTGTACTGTTATTTTTTTTAGAAGGATGGTGGATGAGCCTGACTTTATGTTCAGTAGAATGCAGAAGATATGAAGGTTGCATTAAATAATCTTTTGTTGTACTGTTATTTTTTTTAGAAGGATAGTACTCAGGTCTGGAAATTCCACCTTTTAATGTGATCCTGGTCTCAACAACATCTGATCATTTATCACAGAACTGTAGAGTCATAGAATATGCTGAGTTAGAAAAGACCCATGAGGATCATTGAGTCCAGCTCCTGGCCCTGCATAGGACATCCCAACAATCCCACTATGTCCAAGCACTTCTTCAGCTTTGTCAGGCTTGGTGCTGGGACCACTTCCCTGGGGAGCCTGTTCCAGCGTCCAGCCACCCTCTAGATGAAAAACCTTTCCCTAATATCCAACCTAAACCTCCCCTGAGACAGCTCCATGCCATTCTCTCCATTCCTGCCAATGGTTGTGAAAGTGACACATCTGGGGGAGAGATAACAGCTGGAAAGGGGATACAAACTGGAGCATAAAAAGGGCTTAATGTGAGCTGTGGATGCTGCACGTGGATGTGCCCTGAAACCTTCCCCACGAAGGGCATTGGTGACAGCCCCAGCCCAGCTCATGAGCCTGACACGGTGACAGGACCAGGCAGAGTGCAGGACTGTGTTTGTTTGAGCAGCTGAAAGTTTGGCTTTGCTCTGCTGGAAAACCTTGCTGCTGACAACAGCTTCTTTTGTGAGTCTTGCTGACTTCATTTTTGTGGCTCGGGAGCTCTGTAATGGTTGTGTTGGGACAATTTCCAGAGTCTGAGCTGATGCTCTGCTGTTTGTTGTGCAGTTGAGACTGAAATCCTTGAGAGACTGGAGTGTGTAAGGGATATTGTTGATTGTGTTGCACAAAACATTCTTGAAATAAGCACCTCCTGTCTGGCAGTTCCTTTGGTCAATATTCCTTGAGGAAAATCAGGAAGTCACTGAGGCTCGTGTCTGTGAGGGGTAGGCTTGGATCTTGTTTCTATTGATGGAATGAGAGCAGCAGAGAAGAAACAAGAGGACTGAGCACACTAAGACAAAGGGAATACTCCAGATGAGGATTTTGGCCTAGCTGCAAAATGACCTCCAGTTAGTGAGGCATTAAACTGCTTGGTGGTGGGTGATCACCTGAAAATCAGAGCAGTGTGGTACTGTTGCTTGACAGTGACATGCCAAAGCTGTCACTTGGGCAGGTGTTTTGCTGGCTGGAAGTGCACCAGGACACTCAACTGGTTCACATCAGTTAACTCACTGCTCTTCTGTAAGTTAGAGAATGGTAACATCAGCAGAAATTGTGCCTGCAGTGGTTGACACATGAGAAATAATTATGGTGCCTGGGAGAACAACCAGTGTGTATGTGCATTGTGCATTTCCTTGGGGTTGGTTTAAATTTGAATCTCACTAGCCTTTTCCTCTTTGTGTGTCACTGACCATCCTGTTACCCAGAGTGGTGCTGAACTGGAATATTTTGGGTAGCACCTGAATTCTGAGGTACCCAGAGTGTCAGAGGATAAACAGAGATGCAGATGAATGCACAGTGCTGGACCTTTGCTGACATGCTGTGGAACCATCAGTTTTCCTCTCAGTCTTCTCCCCAGCTTTTCTGTTCTGGAAGCACAGCACTATTTTTGTGACCAACAGAGCTGTACAGCCAAGGTTCTGCACAAAGCAAAATCCCCACATCTCAGGTGCTGTGGAAGCAGTGCAGGTGGCACTGCTGGGGCTGCACTGCTGGGCTGGAGCTTGGCAATCAGCCCTGCTGGATCTCAGGCACCCCTGCCAGTGGCTCACCTGGATAAGCTGCTCCAAACAGTGGTGAGGGATGGGTGGAAGTTCTCTATTCCTGGTTGCAGGTTAGAAGTACTCCTGACCCAGCATTAGTTTTGCCATTGTATTTGCTCACTAACTGCGAAGCCTTGATCCTGCCTGTGCATGTCACTTGTCCAAGACACTGCTTTGGAATTCATGTGCACTGCTTTGGAGTTCATACGCACTGCTCTGGATCCATTTGTGATTTATAGGTGGGCGTGAGCAGTCCATGCACCTCTCAGAGTGGAGGTTTGGGTTTGGTTTAGTGCCTGACTGGCCCATACAGTTTTTTTTGTCCCAGGAAATGTTCTAAGTGCTGTACTGGATTGGCCTTGTGCATGTGCCCATTCAGGAGCTACAGCAGAGGTACCAGGAATCTGTTAAGCAATTGTGAATTAATTTGCTGTGGGGAAATATCCAGTGCTATCCAGTGCTGTACAGTGCTTTTATAAAGGAAGAGCAGGGGAAGGATTTCTTTTGCACTTCAAGTTAACAGTCCAGTTACTGGGCCCTGTAATTTATTTCCTACTTCCACATCCTTTGTCCCTTCTTTCTCTGCCCAACTCAGCTCTTCTTTTCCTGTCTCTCATCTTTCACCAGTTCCAGTACATGGCTCCTCTTCACTGCTTGTGTGTATTTTGACATCAATGTTTGTGTATGTCAGTGGCCTTCCATTCCTTATTCTGATTCTGTTGCTTCTCCCTCTGATCCATTTTTTACCTGATGCCAAAATTTACCCTCTTATTATTCCTTTTCTGCTTTCCTTTAGTCACCATTACTTTCCTGTCACCTTTGGGTGACAGAGGGCAGTGGTCTAAAAGGCAGACTCACACCACTGTTCATATCCCATGTTTCTTTTGAATGTGACTAGATATATTCTTGGCCTTAGCACACTTTTTTTGTGTCGGTTCCCCCACCTCAGAAATAATTACATTTACTGCAGTGGAAACTTTAAAATGAACTTTTTGTTTGCTGGAGCCATGTCTATGTCCTGTTGTGTTCAGTTGCTGTGTTTTTTTTCTTTTTCTCCTTGTTTTAATGTAGGTAATACTGGTACATGACAGAGAGACAGGCTTTCTTTTTATTCTTCATTGTAAATTATTATGTCTTGTTGAGATGAATATTAAGTGCCAAAACATCTGTTGTTCTTTTTCAGCTTGTCCTGAAATAAAATATGTGTCATTTAGGTGGACTATTGTGGGAGCCAGTACAATGTGTGTATGTTAGGGATGGTTCTGCAACTTTTTCAAATACATTAAAGACTGGATTGTAGTTACACAAGCAAGACTCTTATGACCACAGCCAGATTAATTTATGGTGATTCCTGGTGAACAGACACCCTGAGCAGAGCGTGTAGCACTGCTGTATGGGCTTGAATTTTGTAGGGAAACCATGACAGAATGCACAAAGACAGTGACCCTGTCTCATAACTGGTACATTTCATTTTGTATACAATAGGATGGATGACCTTTTCATTCTTCATGTTTGTATGGAGACTTGTGGAGACTCCAGGTGCCATTTTACTCTCTTCTGTGATATTGTCTTAGCAAATTTTGCCATTGTTCCAGAGGATCTAAAGCAAACACCTGTGCATGAGACACCATCCTTGAGTCTGCAACTGTTTGCCATGTTAGGAGATCACCACAGCCCATGTGTTTGTACAAAGCCATTGTTGTCTGAGCCACTGCAGGAGCTGAAATTGCTAAACCCTGAATTTCCCTGAGGGATCTGAATGGTTTGTGAGGGCTGGTAATGGGATGGAGGTCATTAGTTCAGTCCTGACCAGGTTAGGGGTGTTTGGAAGCTGTTGGTGTCTGGTGCAGGAGCAGTGGAATGAGGGGTGAGCAGGAATGAGGGGGTGACCTCTCACTCTCTCTCTGTCCTCATGGCTGGCACTTGTGTTTGCCTCTCACCCACCAGCCTCCCTGCTCTGCTTTTGCATCTGAGAGGGAGCAACTGGTGCCTTTTACCTCTCTTTCCCTGGGGATTCTCTGCCTCTTTCCTTCCTCCAAACATAAATAGGTGTCCAAATAAGTAAGAGCGGCTTTTTTTTCCTTTTTTTGAAATACTTTTCTCCCTGGTTTGGGCTGTATGTTTCCCTCTCTGAATTAAGTACCTAGCATACCATGAGCACCTTAGCAGCAAAGAAGAGGCAGAAATACAGTGAGGAGCAATCCCTTTTCTTTCTGCTTAGAAGGTGAGAAGGCTGATCTGCTCTTGAGTGCCTTTTGGGCAGTGATGGAGCCTGACCAAGTACAAGCTTCTGCCCCAGCAGTGCCTTTAGACTGGACTGATAAAGGAAGAGAATGTTTATACATTACTTTATCCTGAACTTCACACTGCATGTCTGCTGCATCCTCAAGCAGGAATGAGGGGGGAGATACCCAGCTAAAGTTCCTGGTTTTGTCTGTCAGGACAAGTTATGCTTTTCTGGTGTAATCTCTCCAGTACTGCAGATAAGCTGCCTTCCTCCAGCATAAACTTTCACACACATCTAAAATGCTTGTCAAATACAAAGATTTACATGCCACAGACGATGTAAAATATAATTCCTTCCAGAATTGTTTGTCTGCTCAGTGAGGTTAAATTTACCAGCACAAAGCTTGTCTTAGATCACAGTCAAGTGTTTTTTGAGCACCAAGCAGGGGCCTAATCCTTTATTCAGCCATCTACAAAGGTGTCTTTTTCACACAGGCTTCTGTTTTACTTTGACCTTTTGGGCTTTTGAACAGTCTGTCCACTTCTTTCCAAGCTATGGGAGAGAACACTCTGCCTGTGCTCTCTTGGAGAAACATCTGTTTTGTTAGTAACCACAACCAACTTACTCAGACTCTACATTTAGCTCCCATACTGAAAGTGTCAGATTGTTGTCATAGGCTGCCTCAGAAACGGTTCAGTGGTCTCTTGGATTGCCTCCAGAAAAAGAGAGAATCATCTCCAAGAAAACAAAACTTTAAACAAAGTTCCTGAGACCCTAGAGTGACAACACTGTATATTTTTATTTAGACTGGGTACTTCTAGGATCGTCTTCTAGAGGACACGTCCATGACTTTCCCATAGAAAGAAGTAATGCAGAAGGATTTGGAATGCAGGATAGAAGAGCAGGCAGCATGTATGTGTCTAATATGATTGCTTCAGGAGATGATGATCCTTACTATCACGTATATATATATATGTTTATAATTTACTTCTGAGGTGCCTATGAATGAGTGTAGTTCATGTTGTTCTTTGAGGAATTTAACACAAGATGTCCTGTGCTATGCAATAGCACAAACGTGCTCACAATGGAAGGAAGGTCACAGAGCTTCTGAAGGGCTCAGTCTTTGTTCTGCACCACCTACTCAAAACAATACGTGTTAGAGGGCTTGGAAAAATTGATCCAACACCAATGAGCAGATGACTGAAAGTCCTCCGGGCAGTCTGATGTAGGAGAGATCTTAGAGTGGTGCTAAAATTGAGCAAGATTGGTAACAGCCAGCATCAACACCCAGTTTTAGGGAGAGCAAAAAGTGATGCCAGGTTACGTTATTGAAATGTCAGCATTTGTGATCAGCACCAGGAGTATATATCTTAATATTGCCTTTATAATGCCCTTGTCTCCAAGGTCTGTATTTCATGAATGGAGAAGAACCCTGATAGATACTGAAGAATGAACACAGAGCACTTGTCAAGTTTCTGTTAGCCAGTTTTAAGGTCTGTGAAGTCACTTGAGATCTTTTTTCTCAGACAAGACTGTGATCAGTTGTAGAAGTTGTGGCAGAGTCCCTGGACCATCAACTCTGCTGTGCCTCTGGTTTGGGATCATGTTCTTGCAATCAAATGCCCACAAGAAATTCTGCCAGTTCAAATAATTGCTCATGCTTATTTCAATGCTTTACAAATTTCTGTGCCTATGAACCTCTGTGGGTTGGGCACTCAAGTGGAATTTTTCAAGACTAACTTCTAGACTTCTGATTTGGACATTCACTAATCTGTATTTGCACGGTAACTCATTTCAAAGAGTTTCTGTAGGCTGTGGGATGATGTGTTATGATATGTTATGATATGATGGGGAAGTTTCTTAGGGGACTGATAGTGTAAACACCATAATATGCTGTCAAAGCCATATTTTAAGTGTGTGCTTGATAACATAAAGGGTCTACAATTCTTGGGGTTTCTTTTCGTGTGCTGGGTCCTCCCTGTCCTTCCCTGCTGTAAGTGTTTGTGCCATTCCTTGCAGGATTCAGAAGGAGGTCTCTACGTGTGCATGAACACGTTTCTGGGATTTGGAAGGGAGCACATCGAACGGCATTACCGGAAAACAGGACAGTGTGTCTACCTGCACCTGAAGCGGCACGTGAGAGAGGTGAGACCTGTGCCTTCCCAGAGAGCCACCCCAGCACTTCTCCTGCCTCTTGTGCTCACCTGGGTAACGCATTGCAGACACACACCAAGTCCTGGGTGACTGAAATGAGCAGGTTCTGATTTGGGGCTGGATGTCAAATCCAGGTGCTTGGATCCCAACCTATCCTACAGCTTCAATTCTGAGATGAATCAAAGAGTCAGACCTTAAAGGCAGCTCCTTCCCGACTTTCACTGGTGTTTTTCACTTCTCATTTCTGTGTCTCACATACATGTTGTCTGCATGTTATGTGCACATTGCACATAGCTAAATATTTTCTGAAACCTGCCTTTTAAGTGTACAGTTACTGGGTTTGGCTCAGATTTGGCTGAAAGCTGCTGATTTCTATTTTTCAGATGAGGTTTCTTCTCAGGGTGAAAGGACTCCTCTTTTTCATACTAAGATTCCTGTACAGTTAAACCCTGACC
The DNA here is from genome assembly GCF_014805655.1 of Passer montanus. NCBI lineage: Eukaryota > Metazoa > Chordata > Aves > Passeriformes > Passeridae > Passer > Passer montanus. The sequence continues at coordinate 6,666,189 of NW_024367596.1, forward strand.
TAGTTTGGGATCTTAAGCTTAACTTAAATGATTGCTGGATTCTAGACACACACTGGCCCTCATTTAGCCTTTCCCAACACATGGGTGTGCACGTACAGCCTGATGTTCACTGCTCTTCCATGCCATCACTGCCTATCAGCAGTCACTTATAACTTGTGCTTTATAACCTCTGCTTGTCTGTGGTTTGTCTGGCATCTTCAAAAGACTCTTAATTACTTCTGACCTGAGCTATAAGGAAGGCACTGGGTTTGCTTATAGCTCACTCTCCCATAAGCTCTGTCTCTGTTGGCAAGTTAGAGGGCTTAAAATAACTGCTTGGAGTGGGTTGGAATCCTTGTTTCTCATTCTACAGCAAGGCTTCCCCTGGGTGGTGAAGGCCTTGAGTTATATGAAGTGCCCTGACCACTTACCTCATTTCCAGTAGAGGAGTGTTCATATTTTATCAGAATTACAGTGAGGTCGATTTCATGTCTTCCAGGATGAGATGGTAAATGATGTTATGCTTTAGAATTGCCTTTCCTTCTGAGGGCAATACCAACATTTTCCTTCACTCTGTTAACTGAGTTTTTGCAGAGCCTACTCTGGTTTTAGCAATGGTTCTTCTGACTGAATTTAACACTCCTGAAAGATGCTATTCAGAGACAGGTGGGCAGAAATCCTGTCAGCTTTCCTTGTATATTAATTTTTTCCATAAGTTAAACTGGGGTTAAAATGAGGCCTCAAAAATTCCTTTCCTGATAAAGAACTCATAAAGAACTTAGGCTGAAGAACTCCAAAATGAAGAAAGAAATACCCCATCTGTTGTTTGGTGTTGCAAATCCCTTTGATTGAAGTTCAGTGGTTCCTGTTTTCCTCTGGGTAAATCATGATGTAGCAGAGGGGGTGGCTCTATGCTGGAAGGTGGCAACACACTGGTTCTCTGGGTCATGTGGCAGGAAACAGGGTTTGACTACACAGTGCAGGTGAATATTGCATCATCTAATAGGGCTCATAGCCAGGATTCCTCATATATTAGCTGTGGATTTCTTTTTTTTGCCATGACTGTTTGCTTCTTAAGTGATGTCCGTGTTTTCCTTTGAGCAATGTGAAACATCAAGTGTTTTATGAAGTGTCTGGCACATGCTGCATTGTGGTTTTGATTTTGGAAGCCAAGCTTTTAATGGTGTAGGATACAGTAAAGCCAAAGGCATTGGATGTGCTATCTTAAGACTCTTATAGTGAGGCTGCTATTCCTGCCTGTGGTTCCCTTGGCATCATCCTTGCAGAATGCACTGCATTGCTGCAGAAATCCAGGGTTGCTTCCCAAGATGTTTGGAATAAATGTCATTTGTGTATCTTGTCACAATTCAGTTAGAAAATAAGGGTCACATCTTCAGCCTGCTGGCTCAAGTGGAGCTGGAGCATCTGCCTGTGGCAGCTCAGCACCAGAGGCCTCTGCTGCATCATCAGAGATGGGCACAAGAGCAAGTGATGGAGCACCCCTGGTAAAATTCTTAGCTAAATAAAGGAAATTTACTTTTATTTTTCCTTTTCCACAGAGTTACATTCTTCAGAATTTTTAAATCAGCCTCTTTCCTGTAGTGCATTACTTTATACAGCTCTGGGTGCTGTTCATTTCCAGGCAGAGCTTCAGCTTGGTGCTGTAGTGATACCTCAGCCCTGTTGAAAACCCTGGGCAGAGAAGCCCAAAGATTTCCTGCAGGGATAGGTTTCTGGATGCTATCCAGGGATGATGGTGTTATAAAAAGTGAGAGACAGCAGAACAGGCTGCACTGTCACCTTGTCCAAGGAGCATCACAAATGAAATTTAATGCCACTGCTGATGCCTCATGTCACTCCCATTTGTTGGGTGTGTCACATCTGTTAGAAACAAAAATGGGTTTGTGAATGGAGAATGTTTTCAGTGATTTCTGACAAGGTAAAAAAAAAGACTCAGGTTGTGGGTGTTTCAGGAGTATTGAGCAGCTTTGATTCTGATGTATTTGTATCTGGAAAAATCAAGCTGAAATCATTGTCAGCCTGAGTTAAATATAAGCAATCCATATGAATTCTTTCTCTTTGCAATCTCTAGTCTTAATGACTTTCACAGTATCACACTTGGTGACATCAGAATTCAATTGGAGTTTCCTAGTATTGGAAAAAATGGGTTTTTTTTTAGTTCTGGAAATATAGTCCTTGGAGAATGTGTAATTTATTCATAATGTATTTTCAATTGGATTATGTTGTTTCTTGCTACTGCTTTTTAAAAAAAAAGGTTTAAAATGCATTTAAAATATATTCCTGGGTACTTCCTTCCCACTTGTTAAATTCCAGTAGCATTATAGAAAGAAACGTTCTGCATGTTATTTTCAGTTCATTGAGGAATTTTTATTTTTATTGGAACTGCTGGAGTTGCAACCCTGATTTTCCCTAGGGCTTTTCTATGTGGATAATGGATTCTGTTCTCAAATGCAGCCAAGGGGCGTTTGTCAGCATCTGCTCTTTCTAAGAATGGAAAATTTTCCTATGATGTATAAGACCTCACTGATGATTAAAGCAGTTTGCTTAGGCCAGAGCTTTAATTTACATGGTGAAGGGAACCACCCAAAATATGTGACCCTTTTGCCTGCGAAGGGGCAGAGGCAAACATGAACTTTCCCTGTAGGCTGACAGGTTCTTGGCTGCTTTCTCTCCACCTGTTGTATCCCAATATTATTATTAAAAAAAAAAAAAGTTGCCTAACAACCTTGCCAGTTACGCTAACATTACACACTGCATCATGCATCATGTTGGCACCAAATAGCCACAGAGGCTTTTTTGATTTAATTTGATTTAATGGTGCTGTTTAATAAACAACTTAAGGAGTAAGTGTATTGCCTTTGACATTTCCTCAGTTAGTTGTGTTTCCCCTTGCAGTCTGAGGTATTCTGAACTGGAAAAGTAGTGAAACGTAATCTCATTTGGAATTTACTGTTTTCTGGTATGGTGCTTAAATTAAAAAAATACAATCAAATACCCTACTAAGCAATTGCTTGAAGTATCTAATATTTAGAAAACATGGTGGTAATTTGGATTAATGGAAGCAGGTGTAGATTCTTACGGAAAGGGCATTTTTTTCTGGATAGAAGAAAATGAACCTAACAAACAGGTCAAAGCAAAGTGGTCCTACTGGAATTAGTTATGAAGGGTTGAAGAATCCTTTATGTAGATAATCATCTTTTCTTCTCTCTAACTCAGCTTTAGGCATTAATAAATACTGTTGGGGAGAGGTTTGAGAGGTGCTGGGTGTCTCTGCCTTGGTGACAGAAGAGCTGCCACCCGTGGTGGCTGTGGGACACCCTCTGATCCATTGCCAGCAGGCCAAGAGTGAAGGACTCAGGTGGAGGCTCCCTCTCTTCGTGGGGGTGCTGGGCACTGATGAGTCCCAGGGTCAGAGGAGAGCAAGGAACATTTACATCCTTGCTCACCAAGGACTGGGGTTTGATGGGAGAGATGGAGGCAGATTTGCTGTTGTCTCACTTGATGGATTTTTAATTGTTTCTTTCTCTCTTTCCAGAAGGTACCAGGAGCATCTGGTGGAGCTTTACCCAAAAGGAGGAATGCTAAGCTATTTTTAGGTATTGTGAGCAGCTGCTTTCACACAGTCCTTCTCTGACCCTGTCTGCATGTGGACTTGGGTTCTGCCCACCATTGTGTCTGGCTCTGGGGCTCCTTTTGGGTTTTTATTTCCTGCTGTTTGTTTTGGTTTTCTTTTTAACTTCTGGTTCTAGATTATAAATGTTTTCCAGGCAAATAAGTAATTCTTAACCATTTTGGTGCATTCTGAAAGATGTGTGTATATATACATGAAACATTTTAATGTAAAATAGATCCTGAAACAGCCTAGGCTTTGAAAAGCACTTTTTTTACTAATTCTGTCTGTTCTCTCTCTGTAATTTCCACAAAGCACTCTTTTATGAGAATGCTGACCCATACTTAATGTTTAGGTATATTAGAGCCTCAGTGAGGCTCTGTTCTGCTCAGCAGCTGGTCATAGCAAGGGTTGTTACCATTTTAAAGTCGTTACACAGGTAAATGTTCTTCAGTGATGTTGTGGTCTCTCCTGTAATGAATGCAACTGCACATACATCATAAGCATCTCTAATTCTGTTATGTCCACAATTCTATTCCCTTGCTTCATGGAAAGCAGTTTTCTTACCATGCCCATATCATCCAAAATCCATTTATTCAGATTACCCAGAAAACCTGAGGGATTCATAAATATGGATGAGGAGAATGTGATGGAAAGCCTGGATTCTCTCTTCTCCCACAGCTTGTGGTGTTTCTCCAATTCATCTATTATTTATTGTCTCTGTATTAATAGTGAATAGTGAATTTTTCTTCAGGTAATGAAAAGGTGAAATGTTTCCTTTACAATTGCCAGCTCTTATGGCTGAAGAGAAGCAATAGAATGACCTTCTGTTGGAATTGCTTTGATCTGTGGAATGTGTCCCTGAGAGGCCTTTGCAAATTGTGATTGATTAAATTGTTGTTTTTAATGTAAGTTAGTCTTGCAAGGAGGACTGAGAAAGAAAAAAGAATGAAAATGAGTCATAAAAAAGTTAAACTTGTAGGAGGAGACTTTTACATCGCAGATGCTGCTCTAAATGCTATTTACTGCCAGTTTACATTGAAAATCATGATTTTCACTGGATGCTTATAGAATAATTGGTTCAGAAACAAACTGCAGTGCAGCAGTGGTTGTACAGTGTTAGCAATGTGAGTGTAAATACAAAGTACAAAAGCACATTCAAATTTTGTTCTTGCTGATCTTCTGCATACACCTGAAGGCTCCTGTCACTGAGGTGTGCCAGCACACAGGGTACTGGCAGAGTGTCTCTGATGTGCCACACTGAAATCCTCAAATTCCACCCTTGTGCATGAGCATTTTGTTCCCTCTGAGTATGTCTTGAGCAGCAGTTCCAAGGGAGCTCCTGAGGGCAGTGCAATTTCACTGGGGTGGGTTTAGGACATGGATCTATCACCATTTCATCCAGCACTCCGGAATCTAATGCACTTTTGAAAATGTGTCTCATCTGGTCTATTGTTCTTCTGCAGTCTCCATTGCAGCCCCTGCTGGGGCTGGTATCAGGTCTGCTCTGTTCCTTCATGCTTCCAAATGCATTGGGTCCATTTCTTTGGATCAGCAGATGTTCCTGGTTTTGGCTATGCTTAAAGCAAAGAACAAAGAATTATTCATGTCCTGGTTCACAGCTGAAAGCACAGAGAGGTAACTGATTCGATCATTTTGCATGTGACAGCAGCAGAGGTGGTTAGCAAAATTTGGTGTCTTATCTGTTAATCCAAAATATTTTTCATTGGTTCAGAACTGCTGATCTCATCTAAACAGGTTGCTTTAATTCTGTCTTTCTCCTTGTGACCTTGGGCACTATCACAGAATGGTTGGGGTTGGAAGAGACCTCTGGAGATCATCAAGTCCAATCACCTGCTGGAGCAGGTTCATGTAGAACAGGCTGCACATGATCCTATCCAGGCATATTTTTAATATCTCTAGAGAAGGACACTCCATGAGCTCTCCTGGCAGTCTGTTCCAGTGCTCTGTCACCCTCAAAGTAAGGAAGCTTTTCTTCATATTTAGGTGTAACTTCCCATATTTCAGTGCCTTATTCTGTCACTGGGCATTGCTGGAGAGAAGCTGGCCCCATCTTCTTGGCATCTGAGCTGAAGATATTTCTGTGCCCTGATAAGATCTCCTCTCAGTGTCTTTTCCAGGCTGAACAGACCCAGCTTGTCTCCATGAGAGAGATGCTTCAGTCCCCTAATTATCTTTGTAGCCCTCCAATGGACCCTCTGCATTAATTCCTTGTCTTTCTTGGGCTGGGGAGCCCAGAACTGATGGAATACTCCAGGTGCAGCCCCACCAGGGCAGAGTAGAGGAGGAGGATGATCTCCCTTTTGATCTGGTGGCCACACTGTTCTTAATGCCCCCAGGATACCTCTGGCCTTCTTAGAGGACAGAAGGGCACACTGCTGTCCCATGGTGAATGTATCCTGGCTGCTACAACCCAGGTATGTGACCTGCCAGGTAGGGCTTGCCCTGGCAGACAAAACCAGACATGGATCAGTGGCTAATTCTAACATCCCTCTGTTTCTACATGTCTATCAATAATTCTCTGAAGGCCCAGAGATTTAAGCTTTGTGTACAAAGTCAGTCCAGTTTGGGCATTTGTTACATTGCTTGTTATAATCCTCTTTGATGTAAAACTATTAAAGATACTAAACCCTTTTCAATCTCCTTAGTATTAGGAAAACATCTTTTGGATGCTCACTGATTACTTTCTAGCACTGCTTCTATCTAGTAAATGCAATAGAAACACAGGCTGCTTGGGCCAGTCAGCTGCAGTATTTATCTTTCCCTAAACATGGAAAGATTCACAGCAAAGTGTGTGCCTGTGCACATGTGCATCAGGTTCTGGTTTTCTTTGGAGAAGACTGGAGGGTGTTGGCTGTGAGTGTTCTGTGTAATCAGGAAGCATAACAGCATTTTTTATTGAAATATATCAATTGCCTTTAATCTACTGGTTTAGGTGTTGCTAGACAGTGTGGACATGACAGCTTCAGCTCAGGCTGTGCAATGTTTCAGGGAATTTGAGGTGATATTTAAAACAGACTGTCTTAGTGCCTTTTGTGTGAATTAAGAAAAACTCAGTTAATGGGGTGTACTGTGATCATCCTTATGAGCTTCTGGTCAAAAGGGGTAGCAGAATTAGGGGGAAGATTCATGTGCTGAAGGGATTGGAGATCCAGTTTTTACTATAATTACCAGCAGAGTCCCTCTGAGCATGCTATCTCAGGAGTTACCAGCAGAGTATTTCAGAATGTTCTAATTATGAAGAATTAATGCAATGTAAATAGTCTGGAAAGGGCTTGAAGAAACTGAGTTTGCTGGTTGATTCAAAATTACCTAGAGTTAAATCTACAACTGATTTTTAAGGTGCTACTGAGTCAACAATAGATGAAGTAGTTGAAAGATGCAAAGAGGACAAGAGAGGTGCTTGGTCTGTGTGTGCACAGGGATGTGGTCCCAGTTGCTGTTGCTGCTGAGAGAAGTGGTTCTGAGAGAGAGATGGGGTAAATGGTTCTCTGAAATGTCAGCTCACTTGTCAGCAGCAGTGGGAGATTTAAGTGGAACACCACTAAAACAACACTTTATATTTTGTTCTCTATAATTTTGCTTTATAAATGTAAAGTGAACCTTTCTTTTGAATAGAGAAACTGCATCTACACACACTATCTCCCCCTACTTCCTTCTCCAAAACCAACTAACAAACACCACTACCCCTCACCCTCAGCAAACAAAACACCTCAGGTAGATATTTGAACTCTGCCTTGAGGGAGCAATCACCCCATTTTTGCTTGGTTCTGGTGCCCTCCTCCTGAGCATCTGTTGATCCATGCCAGAGCCTGGACTGCTGGCTATACAGAGCTGGCAGAGTGACTGTCATAAAACTTGTCCCTAGACAGATGTCCTGTCTCAGATTGGTTACCAGAGCATCATCTGCCACTGCAGCAAGCTGTGGCAGCTCTGTTTTGAGCAAAGTCAGGGCTAACTCAGACCATCAATTAAAAGTGTTTTGAAGTCTTCAGATGAACAGCTCTGTCAGCAGATCTGTGATTGCTGCTGGGAAGAGTATCTGTGACACCCAGTGGGTCTCAGGACACCTTGGAAAGGAAAACTTCCACTTAGAGAGTCTGGGAGAACTTGTAAACTTGCTGAGCTTTTCCTGGATGACACCTCCCTGCTGATGGACTCATGATTACTGTTTCCAAGTGTAAAGACTGCTCCTAAGAGTAGCTGTACTGGATTTGACCACAGCTTCACTTTGTCTCTCCCAGGAGCAGAGCCCTGTTTGCAGTAAGGATGTTTTTGTTTGCAGAGCTTCTGAAGAGCTCTAGTTAAAGTTTATATTTATGTGAGTAAGCAGAAATAGAGTATCTGTATCTGTATCTGTGAATGAAAAGTTGTCATGTAGGAGAATTTAAGCATTTTCTGACAATATTTTTGCAATTTAGCCTGGTAAAATAATGCATATTCCCCAGCAGCAGCAGTAGAACTGATTAGTTGTTGCTTTTTAGCTTTGCCATGTATGCTTGAATTGCGTACAGGATGGTGAGCAGACACTTACAAATTCATAAGAGTTTGCTGGTTTGGGTAGAACTGTGAAAATTAGACTAGGTCAACACAGTCTAATGCTGCTGTCAAAAAAGTTCTGAATTTGAATTTTCATGGTTTAGTTTTGCTTGCTTAACATGTGACTGTGCCAGAAATGCAAGAGATGAGGTCTTACCTAGCAATAGAAACAACAAAAAGGCTTTGGAGATGTAGCAAGCAATTTGAATGTTCTTTTACAAGAAGTGAATCGGCCAAGTGATCCTTGTAGAAAATTTTACTTTTCATTTTTCTGCAAAGGAAAATGTTATGACTGGAAAAAAATTTAAAAAATTCTTCTGTTATATTTCATCTGATGAAGCTAATATTCAAAACAAATTAACTGAGTAAAACAAAACAAATACCTGAAAACAAATTACCTGAGTAGCTTATAGTTTGCAAAGTGCTACTGATGCAATTCACTATTATTTAGAGGCAGGAAGAAATAATTTGATTTAAAGACCCAGGTTTCCCAAGTCATTACGAATTTGTCCATTGCTTTCAGCGAGAGCAGGATCAAGCCCAGATTCCTAAGATGTCTTTCTAGGGTTTCAAAAGTAGTTGTAGACTTGCTAGTCAACACCCTCATTCAATTTTCACGTTTGCATTCCCTTTCACACGCACACAGGCACATCCACATGCGCAGGAAATCCTGTTTGGGGGTCCTGTCTGGAGTCCTTTATGCCCCTATTATTAGTGCAGTCAGTTGGTAACTTGTCTAAATCTGATCTGGACACATCCACTCCTTCTCTTCCCCTCTGCTGGGTTGGTTTACATTACAGTAGTGTCTCTCCCAGCTGCTGTTTTCAGTCAGTTCAGCAGCAGCACATTCTCACCGTCACTCAGTGATGCCTTGTGAGGTGCAGTAAATTTACTCTACTGACCACTCACCCAAAATATCAGCGCCAGTTGAGCCTCTGCCTTGAGGTGTCTGCTGCTTTGCTTTGCCTGCCCTTCCAACACAACACTTACAACCTGTGGATGTTTGGTTTTGGTGGCCAAAGGGCTGAACTGAGGATCTCAGGAGGCACCAGAAAGGTGTTACTCCACTGCAAGGCAAACAATGTCCTATGGGCCTTGACCATCAAGCTGTCACTCCTTGGAAGGATTACAAACTGGCTGGTTGTTTTGTGGCTCAGTCTCAGAACTGAATAAAGCCTTTTTTTGGCCTTCTGAAGAACATCCTTGATCAAGAAACAACTTTGGATGAAGTATAGTGCTTGAAAGTTCATGCTTTTTGGTCTTTAGCGGTAGAGTAATTTTTAATCAAATATGCTCCTTTTGCAAGTAGATTTCACCCTACTCCTTTTCTCTGTAGTTACTCTTAGTCCTCCCAAAAATTCTGCACTAGAAGCCATCTGCAGACTGCACAGGATGCCCAGTGGCTTCAGGGTCAAATTCTGTCCACATTTAGTGTGGGCTCTGTTGCCTTCTGAAGTCAGTCATCTGTTTTTATTACTTCTGCCCTCATGCTATCTCAGCCTTGCTGGCCCTTGCACAGGCACAGAAAATATAATACAGGTACAATTTCTTACCAAATGTAACAGCTATGTCTCTCAAGCTAAGATTTAAAAATTTAAGGGTGATCTGGGTGTTTTCAGGTGACATCATTAAGGGGTCCCTCTGAGTGTCCCTAAAAGGGATTTGTTTATATGGTCACCTGCTCTGTATGGAGGGATTTCAGTCTGTGACCCTAGAAGTCCATTCCACTCTTATGTACTGGGTCTGGACCCTGAGAAACTGTCTTCAGAGTGATAAGGCAGTGCCTTTTAATTCCTAGTCAGAGGGTGTGGGTGTTGGGTGTTGGGAAGTATACCAGTTTTAGATGGTCACCTTTAAAAGTGGAATTTTAAATCCTCATGGTGTTTCTCAGGACTGTTAGGAAGCTTTGTGCATCCTTTAAAATAACAAGTGGGTGCTGCCATATCGGTGTGTCAGGCAGAAAGAGTCCCATGCTGATGGGACACTGTTTTCTGCTTTTCTGCTGGTATGAATGGCATGAAGCCTGAGCAGTAAAAAGGAAATTCCCTTCCCTGCCCATTGCACACAGGAGGCTGGTGCTCCTAAGCATGTGAAGTCCTTAGGTGCCAGCAGATGATTGCTAATAGGATCCCCTGTCTTTCATCCCTGGATCACTGGTTCAGATGCAGGTCAGGCCAGCAGCACTGCAGTCTCTTCTGTTTGGCTGCTGTCTGCCTGGGGAGATGAGCTGCAGTGTGCGTCTGAATTTTGAACACAGGCAACCATATCGTTGCTGTTTCTATAAGGGGCTTGCAGGTGCTTTAAGTTAATGTCCAGAGCACAAGGCAGTGAAGATCAGCCGGTGTCACACACGTCCCCAGAGCCCAGAGCTGTGAGCTGGTGCCAGGTTCCCTCTGGTGGCTGAGGCACTGTGTGACCACAGCCCTGCAACAGCTTCCCCTGCCTCCAAACCTGAGCTTTTATCCTCCTGAGGAACCTCTCTCCTATTTAGGGGGTCAGTACTTTTGGCTTTGTTGTGCTGGCCGCCGCCAAATTTCTGGCATTAAGTGAAAATCCCCTGAGATGTGTTTCTGTGTGCACCATCAGCCTGGAGTTGATGTTTCTCTCAAGAGCTGTTCTTTCCAGGTCAAGTTAAAATAGATTTTGATACTTGTTTTATCATTTGGGTTGCTCAGTGTTTTACTGCTCTCTGGGTAAATAGAGAGCTGAGTTTTCTGAGTCTGGCTTCTGTCATCCTCACCTCTGTCCCAAACATACATTTGAGATTTCAGGCATTCCCAGGGTGCAGTGGTTGCTGCCAATGCTCGTTTAGGATCAAGTGACTCATTAAGCATCTGCTTGTACTAGGGTGGGAATTGAGAGCCAGCTTTGGATACTGCTCCCACATCTCTTGTTTTGGTTGACCCTCATTCTGTCAGTGACTGGTACCTCAGAATACAGTGGATCCCACACGTCCAGATGGGAGAAGGATCCAGAAAATCCCATCCTTGCCTGGGCAATTCTTGCAGTTGAATCTTGCAAAATTTCTGACATGTGCATGTTTGGTTTTCCATTTTTAATTTGTCCTAGGAGAACATAACAAGGTTTTACTCAGTCTTGTCACTATGTGATATTTAATTAATAATTGTATTTTTTCATGGAGTTAGAGACACAAACACTAGCCATTTAATTCCCAATATACCCTCCTGCTTCTCTCTGGGTCCACATATTTCTGGGCAAACATTTTAGCTGATGTTGCTTGATCAAGGCTCATATTTAGGAAAAGAAGTCATTCTTACACTGTAAGGAAAATGTACACAAACATTGTGGAAGGCTTGATCTTCAAAGGAAAGCTTTAGTAGCTAATGAGTGGTTTTTAAGCAGATAGTTACCCTGATTAGAGAATGGAGTTAGCAAGAGAGGGATTTTGTTGGTGTTACTGTACTTGCTGTAGCTATTTGAGACTATGGATGAGACACAGGAATACTTCAGCCATGGACATCTTTATGGAAAGGCCACAGGTCCAAGATGGATGGGAGCCACAGCACGTTTCAGACAGGTCTGTGATCTGGAAAATATGGGGTGCTCTTTTTATTTGTCCTCTGCAATTTGGGCCTGTGGAGTGACTTGGTCTCCATGCTTTATAGCATTTCAAGATTCTGGGTAAAAGACACAGCAGTATGGCATCCTAATTTTGTCCAAAAGGAGCAGAATTTTGTTTGCTGCTTTGCAGAATGCAATGTCTGCAACAGTGCACTGCTTGCAGAGAGGCCAAACCAAATGTATCTGTGACTGGGGATGGCATTAAGTGGAGATTCTGGTCCTCAGAACATTCTCTTGAAGGATGGTTAGGTTTCAGTTTAGATCAGGGTTTTACAAATATTTCTAGCTGGCTGATGCCAGACAAGCAGTGTTTATAGTGGTACCCCTGTCACAGTTTTGGAACCTTGATCATGGGACAGTTTCCTAACATTGCCCATCTTGTTTTCCAGATCTGGAGATAAGCAGTGATCTGAACAGTGATGACTTTGAATATGAGGATGAAGCAAAACTTGTTATCTTTCCTGATCACTATGAAATCTCATTACCCAACATAGAAGAGCTACCAGCACTGGTCAGTGAGTGGAAGTGGTTGTAGGAATTGTCTCCTGTTTCTGGTTTTGTCAAGATGGTGCCTTGTTTTCTTATGTGCAGTGCTTGTTTGAACATAAAGATTATTCTTTACCAGCTATATTAGAGTCTCAGTCATTTAAAAAAGTGATCTTTTCCTTTGTTTCTTGGACTTCCTTCTATCTCCTGTATTTCTTCCCTTATTATGGTGCCAACTTGTCCTAGGAAAGCTCACATAGCGCACATGCTTACTCTCCTGCTAAAATAATGATGACAGTCTAAAAGATTAGATGCATATTTGAGTATATAAATAGCCCTACTGATAAGCAGTTCTGTATGTGGTTAGAAATAGGCTGAATGCCAGGTTCTGTCCAGTCACTGAGTCGTGTCAGGCTTTGACTGACATCCATTTGTCTTCCAGGTGACGATAGCTTGTGATGCACTGCTCAGTGCAAAATCACCCTACAGGAAGCAGGAACCTGACTCCTGGGAAGAAGAGCTGCAGGCATCTAAACATGCTAAAACACTTGTACAGTTAGACAATGGTGTTAGAATTCCCCCCAGGTGAGGGCAACAAGGTTTGTTCATTGTAGGCTCTCTAGTTCAGTCCAGGGTAACTGAACTAAAGACAGGAACTCAGCCCTTGGCTCCCTTGCGTGATTCTGGGCTGGGCATGTGGGTTGGTTCCACCTGCCATCATGGGAGATACAGAGCTGTCTCCTGCCTCACCTGTTGCTGCTGTTTCTCCCTGTTGTGTGTGGCAGTGGTTGGAAGTGCTCCAGGTGTGACCTGCGGGAGAACCTGTGGCTGAACCTGACGGACGGCTCCGTGCTCTGTGGGAAGTGGTTCTTCGACGGCAGCGGGGGCAACGGGCACGCCATGGAGCACTACAGGGAGACAGGCTACCCCCTGGCAGTGAAGCTGGGAACCATCACTCCTGATGGAGCAGGTCAGCCACGGGGCGTGTTCTGACCTGAGGTACCTTCTGTGCATGGGGCTGACTACGTGTGTCTGGGTTTGTGCAAGTGTTCAGGTGTGGAAAGGAGCTCTGTGAGCGTGTGAATGTTGGTCAGGGTTAGAGGGATGACACACACTCCATTCTGAGAAAGCCCATACCTGTGCTGTCTGCTCATTTTATATTTTCTGTAAATACTTTTGTTATGTTTGCATAATACTAGGCTTATAACATAAGAATGGTATTAGTCTGTTACAACAGACTCTGGAGAAACAATATTTTTTAGTTCTGCTACATTTCCTACCACAGATGGTTTATATTTTTGTAACAAAGAAACAACAGCAGGGTAATGAGCTTTTAAAATTTAAAAGTCTGTTTGTAACAGCATGTATGGATTTTTAAATCATAGTGGAAGCTCCTCTTTTTCCTTCTTAAACAAAATGTTGCTGAAACAATCGAAGGAACACTCGTCTTCGTGGGGCTGCTGTGATGCTCGTTTGTAAAATGTGTGATGATCTTGAGAGGGGGGAAAAAGCTGTAGCTGTATCCTTGTTTGCATATTCTCCAAGTGTGATGTTCTGCAGCGTTGCTGTGGAGGGGATTATGGTGTGTGAGGATTAGATGGAATAAAAACATGAGGAGCTGAAAAAGTCATAAGGAAAGAGATCTTTTGTTGCAGCTGCATGGAGAAGTAAAAATGGAAGAACACATAGCATGATTATATTTTGGCTTTGGTGTTTATGACTACAGAGATGAAATATTGCTGTTTAGAGCAGCCCCTTTTTTAACAAGCATCAGTTGAGAGCTTTTCTAAGTCCTATTCAGTGTTGAAGAAAGGCAACTGTAGTCACATTCGACCAGCTGTGCCACAGAAACACTAAGCAAAAACCATTTTTTTTCTCTCCCAGATGGAATGTTATCTCCTTGCATGAGCCTGGCCTTAGATAATTTCTATCCAAATCTCTCAGTTATTGAAGGTGTTTAGGATTTGCCCAGCTGTAGCTTTCAACTGTATCTACAAAACAAACAGGATATTCTGTAGTGGGTTTTTTTTTCCAGAATTTTTTATTTTCTTTCCCATCTTTAGCAGCAATACTTGTTTCCTTATGGCTTCTGTCCTTGTGCCTCCCACTGATCAGCTGCTTCCTCTCCTATGTGGCCTTTGGGATAACAAAGGACAGGCTGTCATCCTTCCCTCTGAATGAGAGGCACCAGCTGTTCTCCACAGACCTTTGCTCTTCTGGATGATGTTTACTTGGTTTCCCTATAGAAAAGCCTTCCCTCCCCCAACCTTCCTTGCTCCTTCTCAGTAATTATTCTGTCTCTGATCTATATTTCTGTGGTCCTCATAACCCCTCAATGGGGCTGGGTGATAGATGAGCTTCAGCAAAGAGGCTCTCTGGCTGATGGTGACACAAAATCTGTCTGTTTTCTGCTTCCCTGGGTTAAAGGTGAAGAGGTGATGGTACAGGAGTAATAAGCACTGGTCCCTGTCCTGACATAATTTATTCCTTTTTCACAGCAGTAGGAAGGAGAAGGAGGTGGTGCCAGTATTCCACTGACACTCACCCCGTGTGTACACAGAGGAGAGCTTTTTGTCTTGCCCTGAGAAATCTGTGCTGTGTACACTGTGAAAGGTTCCTGAGGTGTTATTCCCATTTTATAGCATTCTGTCAGCAGACACATCTGGGATCAGGGCAGACACTGAACCAAGCTTCTCTTCCACTCTTGCACCTTGGACAGGATGCACCAGGGAGTCAGAAGAGCTGTTTGCCTCAGTAGGTTGAGCACTGGGCAGGCTGTGCTACCTGCTGCCTCTCTTGGCAGTGCCACTGGATTTTATTTTCAGTCACTGTGAGGTTGCTTGTTTGGAACAGATTGGGGCATGGAATTGGGCCGTGTCAATGGGAAACCCCTTGTGATTGGTGCTTGAAGGAGCTGCTTTGTGGATGCTGCTCTTAGCAATTGTCAGATACTTTTGTGGGGATCCTGAGCCACTTCTTTCTTTAGGGACAGTGTTATCATCTAAGTAGGAAGGAGAGATGTCTGCACAGTCAGAACAGGTGTAAATCTTGAGTTGTGAAAGAGAATGAAGTCATGTAGCATTGACATTTTTATCTTCTTAAAATAATATGAATCATAAAGACTATTATCAGGAAAATATTATCAGGAAAAAGTTTTCCACCCAGGGAATGGTTGGGTACTGGAAAAATCTCTGCAGAGAACTGGCTACAGCATCAAGCCTGAGATCAAGATGTATTTGGGCAACACTCTCAAGCCCGTGGTGGGATTCTTTGTGCGTCCTGCACAAGGCCAGGAGTTGGACTGGATGATACTGATATGTCCCTTCCAACTCAGCATATTCTATGATTTTTTTCTCTGTTTAATAATATTCTGTGTTGCCTGTCTCAGATTTATCTTGGTGGGTTTTCCCCCCTTTCCACTCCTCCCTTTTCCCCTTTTCTCACTCTTATGACACCAGGTTCTTGCATGTCACATTTGCTGACTTCTCTATACTCCTCATCTACCAGAGTCTGTATGACAGCATTGCCCACCTGTGTTTGGCAGCTCTTATCCTCTCTTTGATTTTTTTAAACAAGTGAATGCTATCTTTTTCCCATAGTTTAAGCAGAAAGTACTGAAGTAAGGCACGAGCTGGGCTTGAGCACAATATTAGTCTTGTGCTCCACTCCTGCTGCTCTGGGCCAGTAGTCCCAGGTGATTTGCTCTCTGCAGTTGCCAGAGCAGAGGGAAAACCATATCAAAAGTTTCCACACTGAAACCAGTCACCCAAGCTCTGTTGCTGTGTAATCTCACTCCATGAGGGGTTTGAACTTTTTGGGATCATCTGTCTGTGCTGTGACCTCACCAGAATGCTATGGGAACGTTGTGATGCCATGTGTGTGGATGAGCAGTCATGTCTTCTGGGTGCATTTGCTACCACACAGTGGAATTCCAGCAGATGGGCAGCTACAGCCATGCACATGCCACAAAGGTCATGGGCACCAGTGTTAGTGGGGCATCTGCTGGCTGATCAGCAGCTGGCAGCACAGCTCAAAGCACAGCTCCCTGCCCAGAGAGGTTTTCCATAGTGCTGGTCAATGTTAAAAGTTAGTGTTTGAGTTCTTGGCTAACTTTCAATCTATCATTTCAGTGTGGGTTTGGTACTAGCAGATCTCAAGGAGAATGCCTTGAGGGGTAAGGACCTTCCAGAGTGATATTTGTGCTGTGAACAGCCTTCATCTGTGCTCCTGCTGTCTCCTCCTGAGTTTGCTTCTCTTCGTTTCTCCTGGTTAAGCTTTTTCTGTCAGCCTAGGTCTGGTTTTATGGAGCAAGGTCACTGTGAGAAGCTGCTGGGCGTGGAGGAAACGTGCCTGAGGGAAATGCAGGGAGGCTGGCACAGGGGTTCTGGATTTTGGTATGATGAGACACCTCCTTGACTACAGAGGTAGAGACCTGATCAGAGAAAAGATGCAAAGCCTGTTCAAGTCTTACAAGTGCATCTCTTACAACTTCTAGCCTTGTATGATGCCTACAGCTTTATTGTTATTTGTTCATGTAGGTGAAACCTGCTCTGAACTCAGTGTCATTATCGGACTTGATAGGTAAACTCTAAAAAAGAATGTTTCTGCTCTCAATATTTTTGTCCTTCTTCTGGATTTATTAAACTTGGTTTAGTATTGAAGATGTTGTTGTTAGACATACTGCTTTCTTTCACAATCTGAACTTTGCCCTGCCAGAATGTTTATGAGCTTTTACTTTAGGCTATAAGGGCCTGTCATAGAGAACTGAAATCTAAATCTCCCGTACAACAAAGCAAGACACCTCACTCAGAAAATCAGCCTTTCTGTCTAACCACAAAGTTAGATTCATCTTGGAAGTTCAATCCAGTGGTGCGTAATCAACAAAAACCCTCTTTATTCCAATAAAGAATTTCTCTGTTCTTCCTGCATCTCTATGTGAAAAGGGCAAAAGTGGATTTCTTAAATTGTACTAAAAATTAAAATACTATTGCAGGTAGTGAGTTGGTGTGATATACTCACAGCTTTAATGCATCTGTCTCTATCTAGTAGCTCTACAGAATGTTATAACCTCTTGTTGTCATGTTCAAAATGTGGGCTGGCTTTGCATGCCCTGTTCCTTGCTTTCCCTACAAATTGCTTGTTTTGGGGAGAGAAAATATTATGATCCCTATAAATGTTTTTAGGTTTTAATACTGTGGAGGCATATGATTTCTTTTGAGGAAAGTGCTTGAGGTGATTGTGTTAAGATATTTACTGTGCTATGTATTTGTCTGTGCACTTCTCTGCTGACCAGAACCAAACTTGGAGAATATGAACAAGGCATTTTGTGTCAGTGTTGGTAAACAAAGAGAAGGGATAACATTTGATACTGGGGCTCACTGGTTTCTCTCTGCTTTTGCAGATGTCTATTCCTTTGACGAAGAGGAGCCGGTTTTAGATCCACATATAGCAAAACACTTGGCACACTTTGGAATTGATATGCTGCAGATGCAAGTGGTAGGAAATCCATCTTTTATTTAGCTTGTTGTTCACTTCTTTGTTCACTTGCAGGGGGAGAGAAACAGAAGAATGACAGCTTATTTATGATTCCTTCAGACTGTTAGGACCGTATTCAGTTTTGTAAAGTTCAGCCAGCTAATCTGGGGGTCACTGTCAGAGTTCTGAGTAAATCATTGCTCTCAAATCCAAAAATTACCTTCTGAAAGAGGTACCTTGTGGTCTTTAGTTTTCATTTTTCACTTTTTCTGTGTGATGTACCCTTTGTCTTCAAGATGAAAAACCTCACTGAATTAGAGAAGAATGTCTGGAACATTTAATTACAGTGAGTGAAGGAAAGCCAATTGAATGTGTAAACACATACAATTCATAAGCAAAAAGAAGCTAAGCAATGGATAATTTAAAAAGTGGCTGAAAGTTATTTATGTAAATTTCAGTTAAGGTCTTGTCAATAAATACATTAGAAAGTGAGAAAAATACATTCTCTCAAGTCTAGAAAACAGCATGGTCAAAGGTGTGACATGCTAGGAAGGGACTGGGGAAAAAGGATTCTCTGTGTGTGTCTGTATTAGTAAATAAGTACTTTTACTAACTTGTGTCTTAGTGGATGTTGATTGCAGTTCTCTTTAAATGTTGTAGGAAATCAGAATAGGATATGCTTATAAAGGCAGGTGTGGTTTTTGTGGTTGTGTTGGTTTTTTTGTTTGGTTTGGTTTGTTGTATTTGGTTTTATTTTTTTAACACAAGCATATAACCTAGTGTCATTACCTGGAGAACATGAAAATTTAAAAAGGAACAAACCTGCTACTGATTAAGTGTATTTAATTGTCCAAGTGATGAGAAAGTGATATTAATTGAAATGATAGAGAAGTGTTAAACTCTGTTTTCAAAAGTCTTCATGATACTAATAATGTTTTTAATATACTAATGTGCTTGCCAGGATCACGAATACAAAGTTTCTTTTATCCAAATCATTCTGAAAAATCTGCTTTACTCAGGAGCCTTGAAAACCGAATCTTAGCTGTTGCAAAGGTTTCACCTTTGGTCTTTGGTCTGAGAATTCTTTGAGAAGTGACAGAGCAGTGCCAGCAGTAAATGACACTATGGTGACCTGCACCTACAGGCTGAAGGCTGAGTGTAAAGGGGAGAAACTTCAGTGTCACAAATTATTGGCTTTTACCATTTGAAAGAAGGGAAGAGTTCTTGGATCTGCAGCTTTTCATGTGGTTTGTTTGTTACGAGCAGCTTCTACAGCAGCAGCTATTCCTGACCATTACAAATGGAACAGGAAACCTGAAAAAATGCAGTGTTTGATGCTGAGGCTTGAGGTCACAGGCCTGAGAGAAGTGAAGCTCCCAGCTGGGACTGAGGTCACAAGTGGGAGCACTCAGTGCCAGTGGCTGTGCTAAAGAGCTAAGGGTGCACTGAAGGAACAAACTGCTGGCTTTCTGACCCTCATCTTCCCCTTCATGCAGGATTTACCTCCCTTTGCCCATTGATTTGGCTCTTCATTTCTTGGAGTATAGCTCACAAAGTTGGTGGCAGCAGCATAATTATGGCAGAAGTTAAAGAGACTAAGATGAAAATCTTGTTGCTTTCAGACAGAGAATGGGCTAAGAGATAATGACATAAAGCCAAGAGTCTCAGAATGGGAAGTGATTCAGGAAGCTGGTGTGAAACTCAAGCCCATGTATGGCCCAGGATACACTGGCATGAAGAACCTGGGGAATAGCTGCTACCTCAATGCTGTCATGCAAGCCATTTTCAGCATCCCAGAGTTCCAGCGGGCGTAAGTAGCTCCAAACTGCTTCTTGTCACTAGCTGCTGCATTCATCAATTCGGTTTTTTTCTGAGAAAAATGGTGATTTAATTTTTGTCTTGCCTGCAAACAGCTCTCTTTCAGTCAGTTCAGTGGCTGCTTGAAGGATTTAGTGATTGTTTTGGTCTGTTCTGGAAAAGGCTGGAACACAAAACCCAATCTGCCTTTGAAAGAAAAACAAACTGTCTCAACTTCAGTGGTGGGAAATCATTTGCCACCTTGGAAATTTGATGTCTCAGTCTCTGTTTTGTATATACAGATGCACATATCTGTGCTTACCTGGGTATCATCATTATCATATTAGGGGGTTTGTACTGCCTGTGCCAGGAATCATTCTGTGTGATATGTGTCAAAAACTGGCACAAACATGTTGATATTGATCCATTCTACTGGAAAACACTGCACCTGCTGCATGCAGGTCTGGCTAAGGGGGGAAGCCATCAGAGGCACATTTTAATTAAAATTAAAAAAATAATAATGACAAGAATAGTGTATTCTTCCACTGAACAATTAAAAGAGTAAAAGGACAAAAATACAACAGAAAAATATTAAATACTCCCGACTGTTCAAAACTGAACATGTCACTCCATGAGAGAAGCCTTTTTATAAAGGACAGTCCATGGTCTGAAATAAAATTCAGAGTGCCCTTTCCTTCTAAAGCAGCACTAGTGTATGTGCTGGAAGTGAAGCTTTCAGATTTTGGAAAACCTCACAGGTTTTCATGTTAGAAATTACCTTCTGGAGAAGAAGAAGGAGAAAACTTGTTTTTATTTTCTTTGTTAGCCATATGGAGTACAGTCTGTAGATTCATTAAATGCCAGCTTTTCTACCTCCACTGTTGAAAAATATCAAAATGGACTTTATTAAGGAAGATCGTTTTCCACAGCATGGTCCTGGGAGTTACCTGGAGGACTTAGTGTCATCAGAATAGGGGAGATTTTTGATGAGAGGAGGACCAGCACCATGGCCATACCTACCCGGCCTGGATTTTCCTGTGCTCAAGGGCAGCCAATGCTCAGAAAGTGCTGCTGAATATTTCACTTTCCAACAAGCTGGCTAGAGCAATGTTTCCCTCAGTGTTATCAGAATTGCTTCTCTTGTGAAACTCAATAGAAATGTTCTTTTTACATATTTTTGTCCTGATACAAATTTGAATTTACTTGGTTACATTGGTTGGGAGCAAATGGTACACTGGGTCTTAGCTCTGTGGTTTTGACCAACACCATCCTGCAGCATTTGCAAGATTAAGGAATGGAATGTAAATTCCAGATAAACAACACAGCCATATTCTTTATAGCTAGAAGCTTCCAAGTAAAACCTCAATGTCCATTTCTAAATTTTTTACCATTATTTTTGCATGACAGAAGCACTCATTGGGGATAGATTGAATCATTAAGCTGCAATATTTGAATGTTTCTGCTTTGTTCTTGCTGCCCAGGTATGTGGGAAACCTTCCACGAATATTTGACTACTCCCCTCTTGATCCAACACAAGATTTCAATACTCAGATGTAAGTGAGATTTCTCAGTTATTTACTTGGTCAGGTTAAATAGAATAGAAATTATTTAATGGCAGAGCAAAAGAACACCTTTTCAGGAGCTCAGAAGTGAGATGTGGCACAGGGAGATTGAGATTTGACCACTTAGTTCCAGTGATGGTAGTGATGTTCATCAAGGAGTCAAAAGCAGTAAACTGAATTTTTTTTGCTTGAAGTAAATATTTTCTGGTTTTCTCACATGTTTGTTTCCACTCCTCCACTTTATTCCTTACAGGGCTAAACTGGGACATGGCCTCCTTTCAGGCCAATACTCTAAGCCACCCATGAAATCTGAGCTCATTGAGCAGGTGATGAAAGAAGAACACAAGGTATTTGCCTGAGTTTGTACAGCCACTGGTAACTAGGTAAAAGTGATATCCTGAGAAAAGGGAACAGGTGCTGGGCATTGAGGAACTCGTGTGGGTCCAGCATGGATGGGATGCTTAGCAAGGTGGAATGTGGAGATTACTAAGTCAGGGATAAATTAGTCAGGCACTATTTGTGCAGTGCATCAAAGCAAGCACTGGTTCTGCTGATAAAGTGCTCTGCTGCTCCAGCGATGAGTGCAAATGTTCACACAACTTGCAACCAATGTTTATCTTCTCTGAGGAACAACAACAACAACAATGTTATTGTTGTTCCAGAGCCTGGAAGCAAACTTCTAAACCCTATTTAAATTACTGAAAGAATGAAGAGGTAAAGAATTGTATCTGACAATACTCCACTTGATTTCAGGAGAAGGTAATACAGGATTAGGTGGTGCTGGAGGCTTTGGAGATGGAGGGGCCATGCAGAGCCACAGGAGTAATGCATGCTTCTGCCACAGAGGGATGATGGTGGTTGCCACAGAAACAGATATTTTTCTGTACCTTAATCTATCAATTATTGACATGGGAATTTCTCATGAAATCAGAATGCCAATAAAATTTTGGACAGACAGAGCATCTGGTGCAGTGTAGTTTGCACAACCTGGAAGTTGTATGTCTCCCAGGTAATTGCTTTGTACAGTGGCAGTTCATTGTTTTGGAACAGCAAAAGAATGCTGCTTGTTCCCATTAAATAAAGTTCAAGGTTAATCAACCCTGGGGCGAAGGAATAGTGGGACAGATTTCAGCAAACTCCATACATTGAGTTATGGGTACTGACTGACCTGCTTTCCTGAACAGGAATGTGACTGGAAAATACTGTGCTGGGAGTTCAGGGATCTGAATCCTTGGAATAAAGCTGCATCTCCATGTTTAGCTCAGCAGCCACTATTAGATGAGATATTGAGAACTCTTTAATGACAGATGGGATAAAACTCTGTCAGGTTGTAGTAGGCATCTACTGACATTTAACAGTACTTGTGTTCATTAGTTCAGTTTAATGAAGCTGAAGTTACATGCATGAAGCATCCTTATCAATACATTCAGAGCATTTATTAGGAATCGAAACAGCTTTTGCAGTTTTTTTGCTTATTGTATTGATGATTTATTTACAGAAAAAGTCAGATATAGATATTTTTCTCTATTCCTTCACTCTTGGAATACAAACCTATGGTTTTTTTCATGTTAAGGATGCTACTTTTTCTTTTGTTTGCTTAGCATTTTTGGCCTTAAATGTTTTTAAGTGCTTCTGCTTTGTGTCTATAATATCAATTATTCATTTACCTTTTATTCCTTTACTTTTTTTTCTCTTCTACATGCAAAGAAGTTCTCAATCTTTCTGAGCCTTTGGAATTCATCCAAAGTTTTGGGGAGTTGTTGCCTGTAAAAGCATTCATATGAGATCTGCAGTGGTCCAGCACAATCTATGTTTAGCTAAACTGTTTTGCAATTGTTGATGGGGAAAATATGCCAGGTATTCAGTAAATATTCGTGGTACTGTGGAGCTGAAATTTTTCACCACAGAAGTTTAGCCTGGAAAGGACAGCATTTTCCTTGGACCCACTTTTAAAATTAAGAGGATTACAAAGAGGCTGAATGCCTAAAGAGTCATCAGCCAGGGCTTGATTTTCTGCTTCGAGTTTTAACATTTCTTCTGGGTTTGGGGTTTTTTTTTTCTCCCCCTTTTATTGTCCTTGAGGTGAGATTGCAAGATTCAATCCTTTTTATGCAGTCTGTCACACAGGGCATGCTCCTCTTCCTGCTGAAGTGGCTGGGTACAAAGTGTATAGGTGGAAACAAGGCTTGATTCCAAACTCACTGCATTTTACAGCATTATACAGCAGTGTGCCACATCCCTGCTTCTGGCATAGGAAGAAGCCTGGGATGCTGCAATGGGAGCTGCTTTATGCACTTCTCTCCCCAGTCCTAGTTTTGATGAAAAGCAGTTGGAGGACACTGAAGCAATGCATAACCCAGGATGCAGAAATCCCCAGAACATCTCTCTGTCCAAGCAATACAGAATCTCTGTCTCTTGATGAGAGCCTTTAAGGATCATCTTGGCCTGATGTGGTTGGTAGTGCACTGCCAAAAATTGAAAAAAGCATTTAAAAATGAGAATCTGCTTCTGATTTCAGTGGGTCTAGGAATACTGCACCCTGGTAAAGCAAAGAAAAAAAATTCTCTTCCAATATTTTATATAGCTTCCATTTCATGCTGCTTTTGCTATTTTTATATTCCTATGACAGTGCAAATGTAGTAAGGAATGAAATTGGCTGAGTTTTTAACAGCCATTCAAAAATGTTATTTGAAAGGCATAACAGCCAGTGTTGTCTTGAGGATCTGGAATGGTTGGAGAGGTTCTTAAAGTGGTACAAAGGATTAGAAAGTCAAAACCAGGACTGTCTTGGAAGCCAGAGATTTTCTAATTTAGGGCAGTTTGCTCCTGATGTAACTGAATGGCCAAAGGCAGTAAGTTATGGTTTTTCAACATGACCAACACCTGCAAATTGCAAATCCATGTCTGCTCTTAACAACTCACCTGGGAATGCATGCTGCACACATTAGATGTTCTCTGCTTGGTTCTGCACAGCTCTCTGGAAAGGTTTTGTCCTGAGGAAAGCTGCCAGCTGATACACAGTGCTCTGGCACAGGGTTCTGAAAGCAATATCAAATGTTATATAACAATGTAGGCTTTCAGCCTTGCTGAAAACTACTAACCTTTAAAAACCTCCAGTAAGCTCTCTAAAATGCCAATTGCCAAAGGACAGGTAAAGTGAGTTTTGCAGGAACTAAGCCATAAAACATACTCTAAATCCCCCCAGCTCTTGTTTCAGGACCCTTCCCATTTTTATTAAAATGGAAAAATAGGTGAAATGGAAGCTATCATTCCTCCAGTGCCAGAAATGGGCCATAGATAGATTTAGTGGAGTAACTTTGAGATATTTGGTTCATGATTGAATAAAAATCCCTTTTTAAATGGTTTTTCTCTCTTTCATTTAGCCTCAACACAATGGAATATCTCCTCGAATGTTCAAAGCTTTTATAAGTAAAGGCCACCCAGAATTTTCCTCTAATAGACAACAAGATGCACAGGAATTTTTCCTACATCTTATAAATCTAGTAGAGGTGAGAAAACTTGAATTGCTGCTTCTTTTTCTGGTTATATCAGACAATGAAGGCAAAACTGTTACATGAGTGGCTCATATTTTGGTTATATTATTTTTAGCCTTAGATATGTAGGAGGTGGGACTGATTACAATGTATTTTGTTTTAGAAACATTTGCTTCCTTAATGCTTCCTCTTCTTTACTTCAG
Organism: Passer montanus; assembly: GCF_014805655.1. NCBI lineage: Eukaryota > Metazoa > Chordata > Aves > Passeriformes > Passeridae > Passer > Passer montanus. The sequence continues at coordinate 6,690,958 of NW_024367596.1, forward strand.
ACTCTTGTATGACCATGAACAGGGCCAGTAGTGCTGCTAACAAATATAAAGAGGTCAAGCTTCACTGTACAGGCTATAAGATTCAAAAACATACGTGACCTTTTAAATTGCTGTTCCTGTTTACCATATTGAAGTGTGCCATGGAATATCAATGAATTGGGTATTATGATTATTATTGTTATTGTTCCAAATTCATATAATTGTTGGGAGCAAATTAATTACCCTGTCCAGCTGTTTTACAAATTCCAGCTGTATGTTATTGAATCATGGGAGGAAGGATTCCCCTGCTGAAAGCAGAGTGGCTGTTTGTCAGTGGAATATTTCTGTATAAAGCTTTAGTTCCACCAAGCTCCAGCTCAGTGCTGTGTGTAAAGGAATCATACTGTGAATTTTAATGCTGTCTTTCTGAAAAGGAATTTACAAATACATGCAGTTTTGATGTAAAGCATTTCTTGTCTACCCTTCCTCCCTCGTTTTCCCATTTTCCCCAAGAATCAAGGCTATTTATTCATGTGTTCAGTCTCTGGATGAAGTTACTCACATTTGTATGCATAATGTTCCACATCCCTAAATGCATGTACTGATTATAGGGTGGTTAGAAGAGACTTTTCTGTTTCTTGCCTGATAACAGGCATTAACATGAACCACAAAGAGGAGGTATATTATTTGCATGACATTCCCATCTGGATAATGAACTACAAGTTGCTTGTTCTGTTTCAGTGCATATTCAGAGTGGTAGGAGCAATTCTAATTGCTGAGAGGATGCTCCCCCGTTATTTATCTGAGCTTCCTGTCTTTACTGTAACTTGCCACCTTCCTACCTTCTGTTCACCTTGACTCAGTCAGGATCTTGTATGTTCTTAGGAACATGCCCTGCAATTTCTGTGTGTAGAAAGATGCTTCTGTGAGTGCAGAAATCGTGGATTGTGTTGGTTTTCTCTGTAGGGGCCAGAGCTCTGTACACAATCCAGTGTGAGCTGAGCTGCCTGATCAGTGTCTTTGTGCTTGCCTTAAAACAACCAGCAGCCTTTGGGTTTTCTAGTAATTTTAGTGATCACCACATGTAGATTCTTTTGCTTCTTTTCTCTGCTAAGATTGGGATTAAATCATGAGATGGTATTTCTTGTCTGGACTCAGATGTTTATTAATTCTTACCTATATTGTAGTCTTGCAAGTTGTGAGTTTTACAGTACGTCTCTCTAACAAGGTAAAAATGAAGTTGTATCTTTTTCTCTCCAAAGCTTTTTAAGGATAAGCTGTCTAATTAAGAAATTATACCTAAATTATTACTACTTTTAAGCTAACAACTGACTACTCGTGCTCCACAATGTGGACTTTCTTATCTAATTACACAATACTACTTAAACCTGTGGAGAAGAAGGTGAAGAAGAAGGTAAAGAAGAAGGACTAGCTTCTGCTTTAAAACTTCCATTTTGCTTTATATATATTACTACATTCCAGAACCTTAAACTCTAGGTTTTCAGCTTTGTGATATTACACTCTTCTGTCCAAACCACACGCTCATCATCTCAGTTCTATCATTCAATTTTGGAAGCTTTCTCTATGGCTTTGGGTCAAATGCAGTGTTCTCTTGGGGGTCAGTGTCTGTCAGCTCAGAAAGTCTGAAATTCTCAGCAGCCCCAGAAGTGATGTGGTGTGCTGCTCCTTTCAGAGGAACCCCGTGGGTTCGGAGAACCCCAGCGATGTGTTCCGGTTCCTGGTGGAGGAGCGCACGCAGTGCTGCCAGTCCCGGAAGGTGCGCTACACAGAGAGGGTGGACTACATCATGCAGCTCCCTGTGGCCATGGAGGCAGCAACCAACAAAGGTAAAGGGGCACACTGCTCTGCTTGATCCAAGGATGTGCCATACTGTGCCCAGAGAATCCCCACCAGTGCTGAATCTCCTTCATCCTGGACAGTGAAGCAGTTTGTGAAAGCATCTTCATTATGAAAATGAACTGAACATACCAGCTAATTAATATCTTTTAAAAACACACACTCACAAAGAAAACCAACACCAAAACCCCAAATCTGCTTCCTGTTTTTAGCAGCATTTTATAATATCTAATATGGTAACAGAGAATAGGAGCATAAGGACCAAAACCAAAAACCCAAATCTGCTTCCTGTTCTTCAGCAGTATTTTATAAGATCTAATATGGTAACAGAGAATAGGAGCATAAGGTAGTTTGTAATCTATAAATCTAAAATACACAATTTGGGTGTTCTGGGCTTTAGGGGAGGAGAGAAGTAGGATGAAGTGTTGGATGTTGATTTAATAAGCAGGAGTGTTTTTTCTCCTGCCTGTGAAAAGCACCCTTGTTTTTAAAGGAGAAAATGGCCAAGGAGGCTTGAACACTTGAGAGGAGGAGGAAGGCACTGCAAGTTGTGGCTGCATCTGCTGTCAGTGGTGAAGAGCCTTGCAGAATAAGATAATGAATGTATGCTTGAGGTAGAAGTAAAGGGGGCATCACAGGAACATGAAGAGAGATGTGCCTCTGATTTCCTGCATAATCTGAACATTTAAAATATCGTAAAACCAGGATCTGTTTTGATTGTTTGATGAGATCCTATGAAATACCAAAAGGCAGAGAATTCTACCTACATTTTACCTAGCCTACAACTCCTTGCACTGGACATGAAGTTTAGGAGAACTTTTCATTCTTTGTTCATCAGTTTCAGTGGTGACTCTGTTGCTTATAAAAGAACATGTTATTTCCAGGTAATGACTCAGGAGACAGATTAGTTTGTGGATTTACCATATGGCACTGCTCAGTTTACCAGCGTCAAGACTTTTTCTAGATCATACATAACCCTGGCCTGTCTAAAAAGTCAGATGACACAGATACACAACAATAACTTTCCAACTCAGATTGAGCTCTGATAAAGTGGGTGTGTGGCATTGCTGTTCACACAGGATTTTGGCTGTCATGGCAAAGTTTTCATTGCCTGTGTCCTGGTATTTCCAATTCTGTGTTTTCACATGAACAGAAACCTTAGAGATGTGCCTGTAAGCGTAGTTCCTGGCACCAGTGCAGACAAAAAGACGTGATGTCTAGTTAAAAGTATGTAAAACTTTTATTGCTAAGTAGGTTTTTGCATTTCTAATATTTGCAGAAATAAGCCTGATGAGGAACACATAACCATGTCAATGTTCATTAGCTCTAGTGTTGTGTGTATTTCTCAGATGAATTAATTGCGTATGAACTGAAGAGGCGAGAAGCAGAAGCTGCAAGGAGACCTCTGCCAGAGCTGGTCCGTGCCAAGATCCCATTTAGTGCTTGTCTGCAGGCCTTTTCTGAACCAAGCAATGTAGAGGATTTCTGGAGCAGTGCTCTTCAAGCAAAATCTGCAGGAGTTAAGTAAGTGTGTGTCTGGCTGCCTGTTAAAAACTCTGCTCTGTGCTTGGACTGCTTGGTTCAAGATGTGGTGCAGAGAGAAACACACAAATGCACAGTGAGCTCTGGCATCGCATTAGTGTTGAGGCTCATCAGTGTGATGTTCAGATCAACCCTTGCAAGACTTGTAATGATGAACTGAGCAGGAAATTACTTGTTCTCAATGGTCAGACTCCAAGAAGTGATGCAGTCTGGTTGTTGAGAGCATGAACTTTAAGTGCTTGTAGGGTTGGATCCTTTGTATCAAACAGCAATGGCTCATCTCAGTGTGCATGAGGTACTGGGATCTGTGCTGCTGGGGATTCTGTTGCCTGATTTCAATGAATTGTGTTTCTTGTCCTTCCCAGAACTTCCCGTTTTGCTTCCTTTCCTGAGTACTTAGTGGTGCAGATAAAGAAATTCACCTTTGGCCTTGACTGGATACCCAAAAAGCTTGGTATGTGCTTGTTTTATTTACCTTTCTCTCCCAGGTAATTAATAACATGTGCACACTATAGTGAGGACCTGACTCAAGTCTTAAGTTTATACTGTGAAGATCCTAATTGAATCTTTTTCCCTTTTACAACAAATTTAACCAATCCATCAGGTCTGTGGAGTTAAAACACAGTTTCATGTAATCTGAGCTATTTAAATTGTGCTTTGGCATTCCAAATTTCTCAGAGCTTTTTCAGAAAAAGAAATCTGGCTACTGCTGTAGCTTGAGTACCAGAGTTCCCTCTCTGAAGTGATAGGTTGCACCATAAGGATGTTTTGCTGGCTGCAGAAGCTTAGCCCATTTCTCTGCTCTTGCAGATGTTTCCATTGACATGCCAGATTTCCTGGATATCAGTCACCTTCGGGCCAGGGGGCTCCAGCCAGGAGAAGAGGAGCTCCCAGACATTGCTCCTCCCATTGTCATTCCTGATGACCCAAAAGGTATTTACTGACTTATTCTCCCCTGTATTCCCCTTTCCTTCTAGCACACAGAGATTCTCTTTAATCTTCACCATTTGTAACTATGGACAAAAAATTACGAATTACAAATTTGTAGTTACAAATTACTTCTGTAACTGAAGACTGTTACAACAGCCCACAACCTTTTTTTCCTCCATACTGGACAACCCTAGGTCTTCCAGATTTTCTGTTTTGGGGATTTATTATAGACTCTGAGCTTTTTGGGTTGGAAGGGGTCTTAAAGATCATCTAGTTGCAACCCCCATGCCATGGGTAGGGGCTCCTTTCCCTAGAAGGTTTGATAATTGATGTTGCTGTCCTTGACTCTCTTCAGAGAACCTTCAGTTCATGCCCATGACTCCCTTGGAGTAAAGTCACTGTGCACTTCCCAGGTCCAGCACAGTACAAAAATAATTAATACACAAAGAGCTACAGTTTAAGAGAACAGCTTTCCAGGCATAGGCTAAGACTCTAAATTTTATTTATTTTAAAAATACAAGAATTGTTAGGCCCTAGCAGCTGTGCCTGCCTGCACAATCCTCTTCTCTGGATGTATATGGGCTGCCATTAAAAAAGCTCTGTCTCAAGGAGAAGATGGCAAACAGCTGACTATAATGCTTGTGGAGAAGAAAGAAAGAGGAGTGATTAAAACACTATGCTGTTTTCTTTTTTTTTTCATAAATACTCTTTCTTTTATGCTGAAGTTCAGAAACAAGAATATTAAATATCCTCCTTCTTTATTCCCTGGGTTTCCCTGGAGAAGAAAATGGTTTATAGCAAGTAAAATCATGTTTTTATGGTGTGACCTTAGACCCAGGTGGCTACACTTTCCCCCAGATGAGTGAAGTTTGAGTGCCTCAGTAATGAATACAAAGCCAGTAATGCAGTTGCTCTCATGACATGAGTGCCCCCATTTGTTTGCATATTTATAATAATGGTGGCAGAATACCATGCTGTATGTATGTGAAAGAAAGCTAGTACCTGAAATTGTGTGCAAAGCAAGGACATGACAAACATCATTTCTCTAAAGGTTTTAATTCTATCCCTTGTCTATGTAAGTTCCTCACAAAGGCCTGTACCTTCTTACCCTCGTGCTGAATGGACTGACCTAGTTTTAGTGTAAAGGCATGGGTGGTGGTACTTTATTTTTAAGATTCTTGCTTAGGTCAGCCATCAGCTTTATTTCCTAGTGGTTTATGGTATCAGTGACACTTCACTCTGAACTGAGTTAGGGAGAACCATTACTGAGCAGAAATATCCCTGCTCTAATTCATGGCAAAAACATCAGGGAAGTAAGGATGAAACTGCCCTATCTCCATGAGGTCAAATATTTCTATGAGTTTAAAAATATGGAATTGTTTTACGCATATGGATCTACTTAGCCTTTTCCCTGTTTTTTTTTTCCATTGTTAATTTTCAGATCACATGACGAACAATTTCGTGGAGTGTACGTATCTCATTTTTCTACTGCTTAAAAAATTGTTATGCTTTTGCTCAGCTGATGGCTTCTCTCTCCTCTGAGAGATGCATGAAGCCTTGACCTGCATGCTTCCAAATAAAAGCTGATTTCTGTGCTTGTTGAGTGTTTACTTCCATGTGTGCAGGACTCTCTTTGAGGTCAGTATAGCCAGAATATGAGCTGCTCCTCTGCCTGCTGCCCCTCAAGAGGATCTTGCAGTCCTGGGCGTCACAGCCACTTGATCCTGGCTCCCTCTGTACTCTGATTTCACATAAAGCTGTCTGACCCTGTCATCCAGAGGCTGCCAGATCTGGCAGCTGTTATTTCTCTAACCTGCAAGATCCTGCCTTTGAGAGGGGCTTGGTTTTGGCTGCCGTCTCTAGCTGAGCTCAGCTCTGACTTCCTCACCCCTTAAAATCCAGTGCTGAGGTATTTAAAAAAAAATAAAGTTCTGTAGGAATTCCTCAAGATTTAATGATCTACGTGGCGATCTGTGTCCCTACTGAGACAAAAGATTATCAGTAAGTCCATAACTACTACTGTAATGCCTTGTACAAGGCTGTTTTCTGATGGCTGTGGGTTTACTGAAGTACTAAACCAAATCCAAGCAATATGTACTGTAATATATGGCACCATGAGTAACAATAAGAAATATTATGAAATGAGACTTTTATATTTTAGAAGGTCCTTTCTTGCAGCCCTAGATATTGATGAGTCTTCAGTGATGCAGCTGGCAGAGATGGGCTTTCCTCTGGAAGCATGTCGGAAGGCTGTGTACTATACAGGCAACCTGGGTGCTGAAGTTGCTTTCAACTGGATCATTGCACACATGGAAGAACCAGGTCAGTGACTGGAGGGTGTAAGTTAAACTCAGCTCCTGGTTGTGGATTTTGGCAGTCAGTAGAAATTTTATAATGTGTGACAGAGAAACAACGACCCCCCCCTTCCCCACCTGGGAAACCTGGAGGTGTGAGTGAATTTTCCTAAGCTGCTCCTGGGATGTGCAGATCTTGACCATTATGTGGTGTCCTCTGCCTAGAAGAAGACAACAAACTAAGCTACACCAGAAGTCCTGTCCTCACCACTGGTGTGGGCCAGCTCTGTTTCCACCCTTTGGCTAGGTCCGTGCTGCTAAGGGGGAAGCTGACTTGTGACCAAGTGTAAGTACAAAGAATCCTGTGGTCTGGATGCTTTCCTTCCATATCAGCCTTCTCTAGCTCAGGCTGGAGCATTCATGCCATATTTGGGCTGTCTAGTGGTGGACAGGGCTGCTAGATGTTCTCCACTTCTTGTGTTTCATCTGTGCAAAGTTTGGACTCATGATTCAGCACTGAGTGCACCTGAGTACTCCCTTGCCAGGAAACCCCAGATTTGGTTGAGTTCACGCTTCACCATGAGCTTTTGTGTTGCTTGTGTAAATGGGGAGTGAGTTTCACTTGGGCTTAGCAGACATTTTCAGATATGGAATCAGTTCATTTTACATCTGTGCACTGGGTTGTCTATTATCCTGATGCCATCATTGCTTCCATACCAATCTTTGCTGCTTTCCTGCAGTTGTTTCACTTCTGCAATGTGCTGAGTTATTCCAGTCTGCTCAGTATGAGCACATGCACCTAGATAATTTGTAAAGTGCACATTCATTTTGTTGTTTTTAAGGCTTTCCACACATCTAAGTCTGAATTTAGATGCCAGTGAAATGAACTTACATTGATTTCAGGACTGCTTTTGAGGTCCTGTGTGTTGTTCATTTGTGTTTGTTGTTGACTTTCAGTTAAGTGAGGCAAAAGAAGGAACTGATGAATGTTTGTTTGTTCCAGACTTCGCTGAGCCATTGGTCATACCTGCATTTGGAGAAGTTGCTTCCAGTGGGGCAGCTGCTTTAGGAGCTGTAGGGTTAGATAACCAGCCTCCTGAAGAGATGGTTGCAATTATCATTTCCATGGGATTCCAAAGGAATCTGGCAATTCAGGCACTGAAGGCAACAGTGAGTTCATGGGTTATTGGTAGCACTGGGGTTTTGTTTCGTGTTCTGTGCTTTGTGCTTGTGGATGCTCAGATGCCTTTGAAATGTGTGCAAAAATCCAGTTAGTGGATGGTGAGCCTGGAACTGTCCTGGCAAAGTGTGGGATACCTGTCTTCTCTGGAGTGGGGAAGGTGCTTTGTGTGTTTCACTTTCAGTGGTAAAGGAGGCAGTGAGGAAAACTTACCTGGTTTTATGATTTGTTGAAAAATAACCTGGATGCCTGTGTGTCTGAAAGATAAGAGCTTGGGGCAGTGGGTCTCAGTTGTGAGATTATTTCTTTTCCATATGTCAGACTTTTGCAGAGTGCTTGCTGAATACTGTTCTCCAGGGAGGCAGAGGTATCTTACAACATTTTAAGTGCTGTAAACAAGACCCTTACTCTGTTCAAAGGCTGATGAGTGGCAGTGTGATGTGAGAGAGTATTAAAGGCTGCTCTTTTGATTGTTTGACTGGCAGAACAACAACTTGGAGCGGGCACTGGAGTGGATCTTCAGCCACCCTGACCCTGAGGAAGAAAGTGACCCTGCTTTGGACACGATGGATATGGAGAACAATGCTAATGCCAATATCCTTGCAGAGACAGGGTCAGAGGGACCCAGGATCAAAGATGGACCTGGAAGTAAGTTCTGCTTCAGCTTACACCTGGCTGTCATTCTGTTGTGTCACACCCACCCTGTTCATAGAGCTCCTTTCTGTTTTGAAAGTAGTTGTTGTGGGTTCTTTGGTCACGATCCAGACAATTTACTTGCAGTCTTGTTTGTGGGGCTGATACAGCTCTGTGGGCCACTGAGTTCTCTGGGCTGTGTTTGCTCAGAAAACTCTCTGCTTGGACTCACTGAATAATCCAAGCCCTAAGTTTCTTGCTACCACAGCACACAAGTCTCTCCTGGCCTAGGTTTACCTTTTGTTCTGTTGCTATGAGATAAAAAGACAAAGAAAAGCTAGAATGTTTGAATCTTCAAAGGCTGAGCATCCTAAAGGCAACACTGTTGCTACAGACCACCTGAGTTTCTGTCCTCCTGTGTCAGCTGGGCAATTTGATAATCCCTTCAACCAACTTCCTTACTCACAATACCACAAGTACAGTTAGTGTCCTGCATGTTTTGTTTTCTTTTGGTTGAGATTCTCTGTCACACTGCTGCTAAATAAACCACAAGATGGGGCTAATGTACAGCAGGCAAAGTTGAGAAGAACCTCGTGGAGGTGTCACAGCACTGGAGTACAAAAGCTCAGTGGTGGTGCTAAGGATGTCACAAAGTTTTTTGAAGGGTCTTTAGTGATGAGTTCTAATAACTGTAATATGTTCTAAACTTCTACTTCTGATCTTGAATGTAAAGGTCTAGGAAAAAAAATTACCAGACAATTTGGTTTTTATGTCTGTGGTTGCTACTGTTATATAACATTATAAATATCAACCTTAAGTCTTTTGGAGACATGGGAAATATTGATCATTGCTAAGTTAAAAAAAAGCCCCAGACTTGGAATAATTATTTTTTGTGGTACTTAGCCTTTATAGACTGAGACCTTCAGTAAGTGCCTGAAATCCTGATAACAAACATGATTCTTTGAAATAGCTCCAGAAAGCCCTCTCCAGCAAAATCCAGGCCCATGTCCTTATGCAATATCCTGAAAAAAGGTGCCCTTTTGGTTTTAGTGGTAATTCAGGTGAATGGCATGAATGGGTGGGGATCAAGAACCAGTGCTGAGCTCTCCAGAGACTTTAAGCATAAAAATTGTTCTTATGTTAAAGGGAGAGCTTTCTTTCCTGTCCTCTCTTCTATGCTATGAAATAGAGACTTCTGTGTTTTTTGATTTGTAGGAAATCTGTGATCACATGTATAGACACAGCTAATTTGTGTGCAGAATGAACTCCCTGTTTGGCATTTTCTGTGGTGCTTTCTGTGAACTGGCAATGAATCTGCTGTTTTCACAGCCCTGCTGTATGTGCACAGGTCTCTGTGGGCTTGATTTGGATTGGTTTGATGTTTGACAGTGAATCTGAGCCACCAGTTAAGTTGGGAATATGCTGCAGTGTTAACAGAAACTAAGTTTGGGGATGCAAAGTCTGTTTTGGGAGTGCTTAGCTGCTTCTCCAGTACTAGAAAGAAGATTTCCCCTGGAGTCATATTGCAGTGGTAGCAGTGAAAGACTTAGGGTGCCATTTGTATTTCTTAAAACAGGATATGAGCTGTTTGGGTTCATCAGCCACATGGGAACATCCACAATGAGTGGCCACTACGTTTGTCACCTCAGAAAGGAAGGAAGGTGAGTGCAGCTGGGAGAGACACATGGGATGAGCAAATGTTTGACTTGAGGCATCTGTACAGAGCAGGGCATGCTCGTGGCAGACAACACAGGCTGTTACCATCTGTAGGTTTCCCATCAAAAAAAAGAAAATTGTCGTAGATGTGATGAGTCAGTTCTGATCCCACTGAAGTCTGGTGAAATGTTCCATAGGCTCTCCTGTGCTTGCCATTCCAAATCTCTGTTCAGTTTGGGGCATTGGTTCTGTATCTGGCTGAGTTTATCTGAGCTCTTCCCAACTTCCTTTTGCTGCCCATCAATAGAAAGGCATGGAGCCATGGGCTGATACCAGTGCTGCTGGTACTGTGGTGCTGATCTTGGCTCTGATTCTGATATGCTCCCATTATTTGACATTGGGAATCCCTGATTTTCCTTCATTTGAGCTGTAATGACACATGCCTCTGCACATCCCTCCTCCCTTTCTGTTCCCGACTCTGGCAGCTGGTTTGGCTGTTTCTCTGATCCTTTGTTCTCATTGCAATGCCTAATTTTAGATTTTAAACACTTTGAGGTTTGGGTCTGAGAAGTCCTTGATAAACCTGTGGTGAATTTTATACTCATGGAATGTAATCAATCTTGTTTTCCTTTCAGATGGGTGATCTACAACGACCTTAGAGTCTGTGCCTCAGAACGACCTCCCAAAGACCTGGGCTACATTTATTTTTACCACAGGATACCAAGTTAGGCCTCAAATCTATCACCTGGCCTTAAGAAGCCATAAGCCTTTTTAACCTGCCCAAAAAAAAGCATACAATAAAAATCTAAAACCAACAAAAGACCCCTTAACCCTTGGACTGCCAAAAAGCAAAGGAAACCATGGGATGTTTATAGTGTATTTAAAAACAATCATTTGATGCCGCCTTAAGTGTTAGACAGAAGATTTCTATTAGGTGCTGTATAGGACATTGTTTTAAATTTATACACCTTACAGGCTATGTGGATTTCTGGTGGAGTTTGCAGCTAGTGTGTGGAGAATATGGAAGCTTCAGTGTTGAGCAAAAACAGTTCAGCCCAGCTCCTGCCTGTCCTGCCTGTGTGTCCTTTGAAGACCACAAACAGATATTTGTGTCTTTGGTGACTGGGAGCCTGTGTTTTCATCCAGAGTCCAGATCATGCATAGAAATCATTTGAAGGGAGAGGGTTTGTGGCTGTTCTTCAAAGCAGAATGTCTTTTTTCAGAGATTATTTTCAGTACAGTGAGGAAAGTCAGCTGAAGTATCTGTTGGAATTCAGTGGTACAGTATCTTGATTTGACTTTTCCAGGCATAAGCCTAAGAGACTCATGGAGACAGGAGCAATCTCCTGTCAGTGCCCTCTACATTTTTTGCCAAAGAGAAATTTTATTTTTCCAGATACAGGTTTCTTCACTTGAATGTTTATTTTGTAAGTTCTACCAGCAGATTCAGGATTACAGATGGCTAAAAGCAGTAGACTTTCTGACTATGAAATTAAATGCACACCCTCAGGAAAGGCAAGGCTGTTATTTAAATTTTGTTTTCTTATGGAGGAGGTAAAGAAGAGTTTAATGCCCCATTATATTTATGTCAGGGAAATTTGTATCTAGACCACTCATATTCCATCTGAAATCAACTCCCTAACAAAGAACTCACAGTGCAATCCTACTTTCTGCTAAAGATTGCTTAAATATTGACTTTTATACCTGAGTGAGGGAAATTGCTTAGTAATTTTCTGATTTATTGATTTACCCCTCTCTTCCTCTGTTAAAAACCAAACCAAAAAAACAACAACCAACAAGAACAAAAAACCACAATAAACCCTCCCTTGAACTGATACTTACACTTTCTTTAAACTTGCAAATGCATCAATAATCTGATCTCTTCAACAGACACATTCTAAACAGGGTCTGATATCTCTGGCAGGGATGATGGCATGGGGAGGCAGGGGCTGGCCTTTCCTGTCTTTTTTTTTTTTGTGTTATTTAAGTGTTTTTCACAGGTGAGAACACATATGTGGGTTTTAAAATTATATTTAAAAACACTCATTCTAGAAAAATTATAATGGTGAGTGCAAACTTTTCATGATTCCAAAAAAAGAACAAACCCAAAGGTTCACAGTGTTGGACACTGCTTAGAGGCTGTTGCTGGAGTTGCCTTGCACAATGTTACCAAGCCCTCAAAATAAATTGCAGCAGTCAAAAAAAATATTCCAGAGTGCAAGAGAGCCAGAGAGGTGTCATTACATTTTCTCTGCTGTTAGTGCCTGCAAGTTTTAATAGCAAAATTCAGGCAGCTACACACTACATAAGAGAACCCAAATTAAACATCTGTGAGAAGGGAATTTTAGTTTTTACATTGTCTGGTGGTCATAAAGCCACTCACAGAGCCAAAAAACACTGTTGGTATTTTAATCAGGTTTTGATCTTAAAAGATTGTGAGAGAAATTCCAGTGCAATAATTTTACAGAGTGTAAAGGTGTCTAATTTCTGGGAGAGCTCCCTGCATTAGAGCTCTTATGGACACATTAGTGCAGTGTCCTGGCACAGTGAGGAGTGGTCTCAGTCACATTCAGCTGCCTTGTGCTTATTGAGCCACCAGTTCTGGATGAAATAAAAGCTGCCAGTAATTTCTTTGCTTCTTCCAGATTTTAGATATTTGAGGACTTCACCAGAAAGTGACAGGTTTGAAAATGGGATCAGCAAATTATGCAGTGATACATCTTCTATTTAAAGTGAAAGAGCAAAACTTCTGTATATATGTGTGTTTCTTCATTCTGGCAGTAGAAAAAGGAGAAAAGGCCTTTTTATCCCCCTTCCTTTAATTTTTAAATATATTTTTTTTCAATTCCCATGTATATTCCAAAGAAGTTCAACGCAATAGCTTTCCTCTTGCCTCATGAACTTAAAGGGCTATTTAGAAACACCAAGATCTGGTGACTGCTGCCTTTTTATTTAGAAATGTTGGGTAAATAAAGGCCAGCTGAGTAACCCACATGTTCAATACCCAGCTGGAAGTATGGCTGGTCTTGTAGGATCAGGGATGGAGCTGAAACCTTGCAGACTGTTTGATGCATCCCAGAGCTGTGATGGCTGTGGAGCTGCCTGGTCTCAGGAGGCACATTTTGGGTGATAAACTGGAAGTGTGGTTGGAAGGGGAGGGCCCTTGGCTGGCTGTGGTGGGTGAATTGGAGCAGCTCAGGTCCTGGAGTTCTTTTCAGTTCATCACTTCTGTGTTTTGCCTGCCCAAACCAAAGTTAATCAGGAGTGCAGAGAGCAGTCCAGGGGAAAGGATTTCAGGTTTTCTAAAATTTAGCAGTTAAAAATATGTTAGAAGTTCTTCAGTCAGGTGCTTGAGGAATTACTTTATTCTCTCCCAAAACAGTGGCCTCCCTCCTTTTTTGAAGTGGCTGGTTAAGCTGTCTCCTTTTTGTGATGGATTTTGTGTGAAGAACATCAAGAACCTGGAGGATCAGGATCTAAACTCCTGACTCCTCAGCCTAATGGGGAGGAGAGGATTTTTGGTGGGTTTTGGGTTTTTTTAAAGTCCAGGATTGCAGAAGCCCCACTCAAACAGACTGAACTGAGGACAGGACTGATCTGCCAGGCTGTGCCTGCTGCAGTCTGAATGTGCTGAATGGTGCCAGGGCACAGCCTGGGCACACTCCCTGTGTCTGGGTGCTGGAGCAGCTGCTGGGGGCTCCGTGAGCTGGGAGCTTCTTGACAAAAATAATGGAGGGAGAAAAATCACTGTGAGCTGTTAGAGACAATCTGGCCTGAGAATCACGGCAAGCCAGGACCTGGCAGTAAATAATGCTCTTACTGCTCAAACTTATTTTTACTTTTTTATATGATACATTTAGGTTAGGAGAAAGGAAGGAAGAAAAACTCAATACCTTTTCCTTGATTTCCTCTTCTCCTCTCATTCCTAGCAGCATGCTGGATCCAGTAGACTCCTCATTCTGAGTCACAGTCTCCTGTCTCCAAAACACATGCAGATACAAACTCCTATTTAATCTTCCTAGATAAAATATAATTAGGATAAACATTAATTTATTCAGACCTGTAGTTTTAAAATAAGTGTAGATGTGTCTGAACTCCCAATCACTTGTAACTCCACTGGGTTCAGTGCCATTACCTCTGACTGACTTTGGTGTAAGTGAAACCAACATCAGCCCAGTTCTTTGATTCAGACAGCCTCCACCAGGTCACAGAACACATTCAGCATGTGGATGCATCCAGAGCTCATTAGATTTCTTTAGAGACCTCTGCAACTGATTCCTTTTGTTCTCCATCCTGGCAGCAGCCATTTTAATCCTCTTTGCCGTTCTCATGCATTGGAAGTCTATGCAAAATATGTAACTGGACATTTTATTGTTTTCCCTGTCGCCCTTCCTACCTTAATGGCTGAGATTGGTGTCTGATTTCAGTCTTAGTGGTTTTACTGTTGTATCCTGGAAGTGTCTGTCCTGGTTTACTTTGCATCATTCAGAGTTGTTTGCTTGAAGCACTGTTAACTTTCTGGAGAGTATTTGTCTGAGATGAGAAAGGCTGTGAATGACGTTGTTGCAACTGTTTTAAATTAAAAAGAAATATTCTCACGTCTGGTGACTGTGTGGATTCTTGCTTCTTTATTCCTGTCTGAACTGAAGAGGAATAGACAGGATGTGTTTTGATGCTGCCTCTCATTCTTTGTGTTCACATTTGGTGTTTTACTTAAAAAGGCCCTGCATAGGGAACAGAGAGGTTTGTGACAGTCTTGATTTCTTGTGATTCCTGGCATTTCTGTGGATTTAAAAAAAAAAAAAAAAAAAGTAAAACCCCCAATCCCTGAGTGAATATACAACACGGCAAAAAATATGAAACAAGCTTTGAGTTAGATTGGTTTGTTTGTTTTTAACTATTAGGCCTGTTGGTGTTCTTTGATCGCAAGAGTTGGCACTTTGTGTGGAATAGTGCTGTCATTTCACTCCAAATTTCTGCTTTATCATGGTCTATAATTCCTCATACTCAGAAATTTCTTCTGCTGCTCAGTAAAGGAGAAGTCTGTTTTCCTCACGTGTAAGGACTTTTCATAGAAATGTGACTTTTGGGATTCTGGTAGATGCAATAGGGTGAAAAGGAAGACTGAGGGGTGACAACTTTTTATAGGATCATAGGACCAGCAACTGGAAGAGAGGTAAGAGGTAAATCTGGGCTCAGTGACACTTCTTAACATGGAATTAGAGGGCATGTGCCATGTTGAGTGATAAGAAATGTAGAGATGGTTGAGCTTCTGAAGTCTTAACTAAATGATCTGTTTTGGTTTCTCTTCTATCACAGATGTCCTTTGTGACCATGGCAACTCAAGCCACGCTGCTCACACCACTGGTGGCAACTGGAAGAGGTGGGAGAGTGGTTCCCTGTAGAAGCTAACCAGCTCTGCTCAAAATTTTCAGGAATTAATTTCCTGTATAGGATTTGTGCCTGCTGGCTTTTGCAGACTGTTTGTGGGAGGCAGTGTTGGATAACTGACAAGTTCCCAGCCTCTGCTCCCCCTCACTGAAGTGGGAAGTTGCACCTTTGTGTCCCCCAGGTGTACAAGCCTAACCCAAAGAAGGGCAGCACTGACAGCTGTGGTGGAAGACAAATGCTGTAAAATGATTTAAAACAGTTACTGCAGGACTGACAGCTGTTTGGAGTGGGTGATTATGTTTTCAGATGTCTTTAGCAGTGATTTTTGAGCAGTTTTGTGCGTGGATTTGGTACTGGTGCTTTTCTCCTACTGTCTTTTAGGACAGCAGTGCTGTGCTCCTGATCTGGAGCACATAACCAAAGGATTTTCCTGCTGCTGCTTTGTCAGTGCATTTGAGCAAGAAGAACTAAACTAGCTTTAACATCTCCCAGCAAAACACACCAGTGGCAAGAGCTCACAGTTAATTTTGTCCTGATCTAAGGGTTAGTGTGGTTTTTGTGTCTGTTCTCGTTTGTTCCTTGGTGGAAGGTTCTGGTTAAAGCCATAGGTTTTACCCGGTTGTTTTTTTCTGGCAGAGCTTTCCTTCTGCAGGTTGTGTGTTCTGTTTGTTTTCCTGGAGCAGCCCCCATGTCCATGGAGAGAGAGTCCTGCTTTTTCCATGTCTGTGCTGTCACTGTCACAGCCCCCCGTTGCCTGTCAGCTTTTCTGTCCACAGCAGCACACAGGAACTTTTATCCCTCGTGTCTGTGCTTGTGTTGGTGTCTCACAGCAAAAGCACAGAGTAGGAATGACATCAGCCTTGTCAGCACTTTCACCTCATCCCATGAAGGACAGAGCTGGAAAATGCTGAGAGCCAACTCCTATGGTGGTATGTGGGAAATTGCTTGAGTAGTGGTTTCAGTCACTGCATGTTGGCTTTGCTTTTCATAAAGGTTGGTTTCTGATATTATGACTTCTGTTTTAATTATTGCACCGTCTTCAGGAAAATCCTTATCTATTTTTTCCCATTTTCCTCATATGGGCTGTATGTGCAGAACCCTTTGGGCCAGGCCTCAGCTGGTGTAAATTCCAGTTGTAAGTATAATTGACAGACATGTTGAAATAAAAATAAATTCTAAAAATAACTGTGCCGCAGAGAAACAATGAATTTAGGAAAAATGAGAACAAAAGCGTATTCTGGACTTAACTTTTAAGCAGAGAAGCATGTGCAATTGGTAAACAATAGGATAGAATACCTTATTGAAAAAATCCTTTCAGTTGGAGACTTAGATCCCTCCTTTCAGTTTTAAGTAATTGAAATCAAGACCCTTTCAAGTTGAAAAGAGATTTTGAAATATTTGAAGCCACAGACAAAGTTTATTTTTAAAACATATTTAAAAATTGCACAGTTATAAATACAGTTAATAAATACAATTTAATA
The DNA here is from genome assembly GCF_014805655.1 of Passer montanus. Taxonomy (NCBI): domain Eukaryota; kingdom Metazoa; phylum Chordata; class Aves; order Passeriformes; family Passeridae; genus Passer; species Passer montanus. Next base: position 6,707,901 of record NW_024367596.1, read on the forward strand.
TGTGGAAAAGAACCCAAGGAAGGCATGCTTCCATTACAGTACAAAAATACTACATTAAGTGTGGTGCTTTGCAAATAGTCATCTATGACCTTAATAAATTTAACACATCCAGTATGCACATCATTCTTTTTTGAAGAAATAGGTTATTTTAAACAGCAGTGCAGGGAAACACCAAATTAAAGCATCAGTAAACTCTAGGTCTGTGTTTAATATTATACACAGCTGATAATGCACTAAGCATACAGAGGCAGAGTTACCTGTGGTAAGAAACTGACCTTGTACCCCGTATGTTCTTACATTCAGATTCTGAATCTGGGTCAGGGTGAGCCTTTGTAAGGGAATGTAAACATTCAGGTGTGGGGCTGAGCTCCCACCTGGGCAGTGCTGCCCAGCCCTGCCCTGCACTTCCCCACAGACACCAGGGGTTCAGGCAGCTCTGCAAGGGTGTGCAGCAGCAGGGCTCTTCAGATGGCCCAGGTGAAAGTATCTGCCAACCCTGGAATCACTTCCTTCCTCTATGTTGGCTTAAAAATAAAGCCAAAAGAACTGATGCAAGATTGCAAAGGTTTTCAAACAGTTTACAGCATATAGAAGAAGCCACACAGAATGCCTCTCAAAACTATATAGTTTTATTTTACTCTAGATATGTTATACTCTGATATATAAAATATATTTATAAATTTTTTTTATTTTTCTGAATTTACAATAGCTTACTGATATTAAAAAGGCTATTTAAATTAAAGGTTCAGCCAATGTCGATGGCATTCTGTAAATGTAGAAGGGGAAAAGAGATCAAAGCACATCAAGTCTTGACCATGCAAGCTTGCTCAATGGGTTGTCACATACTGCAAGCATTTGTAAAGTTACAGCATATTTTAGGAAAATTTAGATTCCTTCTGTCTCTTTACCTTGCCTAATGCCTGTTACTTTGTGGGCTGAGGCTCTGAAACTTCCCATGGATTCTCTGGCATGACTGTTTTTAATTTTTCCTACGTTTGTTCAAAGTGTCAGTGACCTCTTCATGCACAACACTCCTGTTCTCTGATTTATTTCACCAGTCCAAAAATCAGTAGAACCATAATGAAGGAATCTGATTCTAGCCTAGGTAAGGTTTGAATAGTAGATAATACTGTATTGCATATCCACCTTTTTTTTTTTTCACAACGTGCAGTGCATTTTGTCTTACCATTTTTGTGAATAATTGGTATATTATTAACATTTATTACATAGATTCACTGTACAGACTGCTAAGCTGACAACACTGGTGACCAGAAATCACATTTTTTTGACTGTGCAGGTAATTCATGCGAAAGTAACTAATATGTCTCGTTTTGCAGATGCATGTTTGGGCAAAAGAGATCTACAACCAATTTATGCTCTGCTCCATTTCTCACTGGCTCCAGCAGTCAGTGATTTAGGCCTCGGGCTCTGGCTGTGCCAGTGAGGACAGCAGTTGTTATTTCTGCCATGGAGGCCCTGTGGATATTCCTGGGATACCTGGCTGTTCTGGGGTTGAGACTAGAGATGAAAATGTGAAAATCCAAACCACCCAGCTTCACTGTGAAAGCTGTGCCGATGTAACTTTTTAATTCTTGAGGGGGTACTAAAATATGTCTACAAAAGCTGATATACAGATGTCTGTTATTAATTAAACACTTGGAGCAAACATGAAACCTACAACACAAAGTGAATTCGAAGGATGGGATTTTAAAAGGGCTCTGTGTTTGGTCTAGGCTGTTCCAGGTAATATGAACAACTCAGATTTGAGTCTGGCAGATGCAAAGGACTTGTAAAATGTTCCACAGATGATGATATGAATCAATAGTTTAAGAATACCCTACGAGTGAGCCTTCTGCATGCATTCTCTAAACACATGCTCAGGTAGCACTGCTGCATGCTGGGGTTAATATTGCATAGTGGTTACTGGTTAATGCAGTTGCATGCAATATTGTCACATGAGGTTTGTGTCATTTGAACCTCCCCCTCGATATTTTTACAAGTGCTGTGATTTAGCAGATCATAAGAAAACACCACTAGATACAGGTATGTTTATGTGTGTGCCTAAAAGTCAAACAAGCTGGCAGAAAGCAGTCTGTGGCCACAAGGCTCCTGCGGTCATTCCAGTTTAAAGAAGTCAGCCAGCAATGAGCCTTTTGCCTTCATGGCAAAGCCTCACTCCCTCAACAGCCCCTGTGCTTGCAGTGCCTGTTCAGCACGTGCAGTGGTGCCAGAGCCAGCCCTCTCCTGGAACACCTGCATGTGAACTGAGCACTCTGTGCAGAGTCCAGGCTGACAGGGGTCAGCAGCTTGATGGATCAGGCTTCTAGGTCATAACTATTCCTAAAGCTTTGTAGAACACAAGGGCAGTCCCAAGCTGGGGTTAGGAAAATTATTTTTTTTAATTGTATGAAATATAAAATAGGAAAAAAAAGTTTCAGTAACTTGGAATCAGTTGCCTGGCAGTGATAATCACCTCTGGAAAAAGAGAGGAGTAACAAGAAAGGGAAACAGGAGTGGGACATGGTGATACACCAATGCAGCACTCTAATTGGGCCTCAACTCACAGGTGCTCTATAGCACCCTGAAATGTCTGATTCTCTCCTCTGCTGAAATCAGGAGTCTCTGGGTGAAACTGCTTCCCTAGACCTGAGCAGCCTTGTGTTTGTGTCACCTTCCTGCCCAGGGAGGGGTGACCCGGCCCCTGCAGTGTGAGGCAGTGATTTCCCCTGCTCCCAGGTAGTACCAGGAATGCTGTTTCCCATCTTCCTTCCTTCCTTGCACACCTGGGCAAGTCAGGGATGGCAGGAGGCTTTGACTTGGTCGAGCTCCCAGGGAGTGCTGAGAACAGGACCCATATTTGCTGTCTCTCACTCTCAGGCTCAATCTGCTACTGTTCAGCACCCGCCTTATTTATCCCACCTCATGCTTGGTTAGAAGCACAAGTAGATGAATTTTCTATTCAGGTTCTTAATATGCTGCAGCCTCCTCACATGTTTCCTCTTACTGTTTCAGGCAAATATACAAACTTGTCCTGAATATTTAAGGAAAGCCAAGGGGAGGTCAGCTCAAAGCTGTACCTAATCCTGTCTGCTGCGCTGACAGTTCTTGGCAGAGGGGGCTAAAGGAGGATGATAAAGCCCAGGATCCTTAGGAAGTGCCCAGAAATCCCAAGAGTTGCTGGGCCTGGCCTGTTAGAGTGAGGTGAGCTCAGTCTCTGGCCACTCCCCACACTGGCCAGCCCAGAACTGTGTGAGATGTGCCCCTGTCCTCTGTCCCCTGCCCTGCTTTAGGCTCTGTCAGTGGCACATGTTTGACTGGCCATAGGCTAGCTACAACAGAGAGGGCAGCTGGGATCAGCTCTGCAGGCTGTGCACCTCTTTGGCCAGGCTTTGCAGCCCATGTCCTGTACAGCAGAGCTGGGCTGGGCTGGGGCTGAGCCTGCCTGGCAGGGCAGAGTCCTGCTGAGTTGGCTCAAGGTTACACACACAGCTCCTGCCAGTCCCATGGGTGTGGAAATATGTCAGCAGAGAAATGTAGTTTTGAGCAGTGCATCCCAGGATAAACCAAAAGCTACCTACTTAGTTTGTTCTTTTTGGAGAGGCTTGGATTTGCATAAAGTTTTCCTAATGATTTCTGTGTTACCCATGTTTAGTGAACTGCCATGAGGATCAAATACCCCTTGTCATTCTGACTCTGAGAAATACTTTTTTTTTGTTAATTCCAAAGATGTAAAAATAAAGTCCCTGAACAGCTAATTCCTCTGCACAAGCACTGATTATCCTGCACCCCAGCACAAAGGATATCCTAGAAGAGCTTGTGTGATGGCAGGGCATCAAGGCAAACCTAAGCACATATGCCTTTGCTTTACAGCCTCTTCTCAAAGCTGCCTCCCTTCTCTCTTATCACTTCCCAGATTCAATTGCACTGCACCTTCTGCTCTGCCTTATCAATAAAGAGCTGTCATCACACATCTCTGTCAAAGCAAAAGAGCAAACTGTTGTCAGCAGATATGCATACAGCAGCCCACTTAGCCAAAGTGACATTCCCAGGCAGACCCATCCTTAGAGAAAGCTGCAGGAATCAGTTATGAAACACCTGATAGATAAACAGGAATATATGTGTAAACAAGGAATTGATAAAGCATTCTTAAAAATTTTGGTAGCTGTTTCGACATCTCTGCTCAGTGGGAGAGAGTGAGGGGTAAGCCTTTTATTTTTCTATTTTCATTTAACAACCTATAGATGGTGATTAGATGCAGTGCTTACACTGTCTTACATGGAATTTTCCTTTAAGTGGTTGCTCAAAATAACAGACAGCTGCAAGAAACTTTAGGTTTGTACTGGTGAAACTGTCCAACTCCCACATAGCATCTTTGTGATCTGTGCAGTTGGATTTCTTTTTTTATCCCTCTGAGCTGGATTTTTCTTCTAATGTTTATAGGAAATGTGCTATTTATCCCACTTTAACACATTCTAGTAGCTACTCTGCAAATTGAAATCCTGACCACAGATCAACACATCTAATAACACTTTTTATCTTTCGCTATTCAGGAAAAATATTTAAAATATCAGCAACTGAAAATCACCTCCTAAAAAATTCTCTGCTTTCTTTGATTGACACATTCACCCTGAGCTAAATGTGTTTGATTGTAGCTGAATCAATCCATTCATCAGGGATTGGTACTGCCCCAGCCCTGCTCCCCATTCATGCAGCCAGGCAAAATGAAAACAGTGTGTTTATACACACTTTTGTGAGCAGCAACACATACTGGTGTTACCTAAGGATTTTCTCTGCTATCATGGAGGTTGTGGAGACTTTTGCTGCTGTTTGCCATAACAGCAGGATCAAGACTTGGCCTCAATCCTACCAGCATTGTACAGACCAATTTCTTTAGGGAAAGTTTTCCCTTGAGCATGGTCTGCAGGCAGTAATTCCCACAAATATTTTTATTTGTGTGCAATGAAGATCTGTAGCTTGCTATGTTCTGAAATGACATCATTTACATACAACATGTATGTGCATGCACATGCATGTATACGTGTAGTACCTGATGGATGCACATAATAATCTTGCTAGTTGTTAATGCAGTTTACACTGTATTTGCATTTTTAAACAGAAAAATATTGAAAACCCTCTCATTACATTTCAGGCAATTATATTTGGTCCTTTCTGCCAACAAGGCCATCCTGTACATTCCATTGTTGGTGACTAAAACAAAAGCATAGCACTATTTTACAAAAAGAAAGGTTAAAGTGCATAAGTACACAGAAAGGTGCAGACCCTGCCATGAGCTCCTCCAGACTGTCCCAGATCAAGGACAGCTGGTTTGAACAGCAACAGTTCCAGTGCAAATTGCCTCTTCTGCTGGCAACACTTGGCTTCCCCAAATGTACCTGGCCTCACCCCATAGCCCTGCATGGACTGTGTTCCTCCTGACACTGCACATGGCTTTATGAGCCTGCAGAGCTGGGCCCAAATTAATCCAGGTACCTTTGGAAGCAAAAAACTGATTGCCAGCTAATAAATACATTCAAGACAAAAAACATCCCTTTTACATGCATCTATTTTCAGAGCTGTGTTAAAAATGGACCTTGGGAAGATTTTTCATCAAAGAAACCAAAGGACAGGGAATCCCCACTGTGGGGCAAAGTGGTGTCAGCATAGTGCAATGAGCCACTAAGCAGGTTCCTTGGATGCACTGCTTGCCATTCTAAGGTGCAATAACCATTATCTAGGTTTCTTCTTAAGATGCTTTTCTTTTTACAGCTGTGTGTATATAGAGAGATATAGCTTGCATGGGATGGAGATTCTTCAGAAATTGCTATTTTGTCTAGTTCAGGGCTTTGTCCGATTAGCCACAGCTCATTTCAACCCTTTGAGTTTGAATTTATTTACACTATTTTTGTGCTTTTGAACTTTCCCTTTATGAATAATGCCTGAAGGAATTCCCCTACTGATCTACAGTCATGATCTTTTGGAAAATGTGGTCATTTGGGGATGAGTAATAAAAAAGTTCTCTGTTTCCTAATACAATTCAATAAATTTTTGAATCCTTTTTATTACGGCTCTAGATTAAAAGCTCTTAAGAGAATGTCTAGATCACCCACATTGGCAGCTTGGAATAGTTCTGGCTGGTCCATCATAGACAGAGCAATCCGAAGTGCTGCCCAAATATTGCCTGACAGAGCAGGGTGGGGAACTTGCTGCTGATTCCTGCTTTTCCTTTGCAAACTGAGAGCAGTGAGGAAGTTGCTGACAGCCTCTCTGCAGGGAAGAAATAAAAAGAAACAATCATTATAATTTGTTTAACAACTGCAGGCAAACTTTCTAAAGTTCCATGCCAGGCTTAAATACACTATTTTACAATGTAAAATAATACATTATAAATAATAAAATAATGTTGTTCTTGCTTGATTTTCATCAGGCAGGAGGGCATGGCTTGGGATAACACAAAACTCAGTCTACCCAAACATTTGGGGGTTCATTGCAGCAAAGCTCCTCTTCATCTTCCCTGTTTTTCCCTGACAGCTGAGACCCTGGAATATCTCCTGGAATATCACTTTCATTCTTGAAGGATGTTTTTGATGGCATGAACTACTTGAAGCAGTTTAACTCAAGTTTCCCTTTAAAAGACAAGCTCTTACATTTTCTTTTACAGAAGCTCTTAAGAGCAGGACTATTTCAAGTGCAAGAACAGTCCCACTGATTATAAGAGCACTTGCACTTAGAGCTACAAAACTGCTTTTTAGTCCTTTGCAAAAAGTTATGACAACATTTTACAATAGCTGATATTATGCAGCTATATTCTGACTATTTTATTCTTAGATACCTCCAGCTTGAAAACGAATCTTCACCCGGCAGTTGTGATGCCTGACTTTTTGTTCACACATCTTTTGTGCTCACCTGTATGCCCCTAGGTTGATGCAGCTTATGCCCAGGTTGTACCTGGACCTGATGAAGCCAGGCTGGATTTCCAGAGCTCGTGTGTAAGCCTCCACAGCCTCCTCACTGCGGTCCCCGTTGGCCAAGGTTGCCCCAAGGCGGTTCCACAACGTGTAGTCCTGGTGAGAAAATGAGTTTTTCTATTCCAGGTGTCAAAAACCAGACATAATGTCTCATTTTTGCTTGCAAAGGAAAGAGGACTGCATAAAATAGTAATGTTGTATCTTAATTGACAAGGAATGTGAGGGTCTGACTCGTGATCAAAAGTGACTTTATGTATTTAATACCATTAATCAGCACACAGGTAGGAACTGGGCATGCACAAATCTGCTTCCAAACAGAAGAATTACAATGTTAATTATGTCTTGTAATTAACATGTCTATTTTGGGTCTTAAAATTTTAATGGCAGAAGTGGCATGTCATTAATAATAGTCTGATCTAGACAGGAAAAAGGAAATGGACTGTAAAGCTAAATTTAAGAAAATGTAAAAGTTTAAAATGTACCTCTGGTCGAACAGTTAAAGCAGCACTAAATGCATCTATTGCTCTGTTAAATTCTCCATTCAGGTGAAAAAGAACCCCAAGTCCTGTCTGCAGGTCAGGGTCTATCATATCACCATTCTGGTGAGCAGCCTCCAGGTACAAATCCTTTACTTCTTCGAGTAATGAGCTAGACAAGGGAGAAAAATAACTTAAAGATCCATCATACAGTTATTTACAAACATTTCAATGTTGATTGCATAGACTGAAATGAAAATCTTCATAGTGGATTTATCAGAAGTGTTATACTCCTAATATTTGTGAATGAGCTTCTTCATCATGGCAAAGGTTTACTTCAGGGTGCTGTTGTAAACTCACGTCTGAAATAAAAAAAGTTCATCCATGAAATGAGGTCAAATTGCAGCCGTGAGCCCAAGTGGAATGATATGAAGGTTTATTAAAATTATTCAAATTACATGAGTTTCTCAGACATAAAGCATTCCTTTACTGGCAAAAATAGTAGAATTTTTAAGAGGAACACATAAGGGACCAGCCAAGACCCTTGAAGAAAGATGCCAAAACATAAGACTTCTGTGCCCACTGTAGCTTCTTAAAACCTTTGCACTGACAGCACCAGATGTCAGCAGGATGAAGCCAAAGTAGAATAACACACTTAGCAATTAAGCAGAACCTGCATATTTTATTTTTGCTCATACGAAATTATCTTGTCAACCCAGGACTTGTAAGTGATGAGGGTAAAACATAAGGCCTGTCTTCAAAATGACAAGCAGTGAGATAGCCTGAGTGGTTTGGTTCTCTAAATCATGTTTATGCCTTTAATGACTTTATTATGCATCTCACAGTCCAGAGGTACTTGTTTATTGTCCTCATGAAATCATGATGAAGGGCTGCCAAATCATGATTTTTTTGTTATTAAGATGGCCAAGATAAATCAAATGGCTGTGTTGTCTCTTGGTTAGAACCACAACAGCTTTCTAACAAGCAGGAGCCACCTCCCAGCATTCTCAGAGAGCTCATGTTGCACTGCAAAATGGCTCATTCCTGGATTCTGCTGGGCTGGGGTATGGGAAACAGCAGGAACAGTGAACAGTAGGAAAAACACACACATGTAGAGCTGGAGAAAGGCTTTGATGGATGTGGAAGCAGCTGAAGGATGAGGGTGAGGACGTGGGAATAGAAAGACGAGACAGGAATGGAGGAAAGTGATGGGAGTTGAGGAGATCCATCCTTTTTTAGCTGGGCTTGGTTTTTTTTCATTATCAGTTTTCTTTCACTTCCAGGAATGGCATAAAAGATAAAGCATTCAGTCATTAAATGAAGATAACCACTGCATTTACCTTTCATCTGCTGTCTTAGACATCCTCCTTGTAAGTGCTGGGGACCCTTTTTTGCTCCTCACTATGTACTTGTATTTTGGATTTTGCTTTATCCAGTTTCTCAGGGCTTGATAGGCTTCTTGTTGATGGCCAGTGTTGGTGTAACTCACAGCCAGGGCCATCAGAGCTTTCAGGTTGTTTGGCTGCAGTTCCAAGCACCTAGGCAGAATAGAAAATATATATTGAGATATTTCTTCAGCCAAGCACAATGTTTGAATTGTTCCAAAGTAATCCATGTGAAGAAAATCACAATCATCAGTGTTGTTCTTTTGAAAACTGGGGATGAGCAAGCTCCTAAATCAGGCAATGCCTTGGATTTCTATCCAGGTAAGCCAATAAAGGACTTATAAACAAGTTTGAGTATCCTTAGGTGAAATAACTTCATGGTTATCAGTGCTGATGCAATTGAATATTACTTCAAATGGAAACATAAAAACCCATTACAGAAAGATAATAATAGTAATAATGCTGATATTTTGGAGCTCACATTTTATGTACAAGAATTCTGTGATCTTCACATCTCCATCGACCTAAAACTGTTGGCAGTTTAGCATTCAGCAGCTGAAGGGAGCTCACTCCAATTAAGAAAACCTCTTCATTAAAGGACAGACTACAGAAAATATGTCAAGTGGCTGGAATGTAAAAGAGGCACTTCATTTGCATCATGGCTAACTTGTATTTATTAGGCAATATAACTTTTCTTTTGTGTATATACTTAAATTACTCCATGAAATATTTCACTTATTTAATAAAACAGAAATATTAAAAACTAGTCATCCCTCTGAAGTCACTGGGAGTTTCTATAACTGTGTCAATGCTCTACTCTGCTAAACAAATTCTTCTCATTCCAAGGCAGGAATGACATTAAATATCCCCAGGTCTCCATTACCCAACACTAATCAGAGCCCAGATTTAGGAGTGATCTCCCTCTACCTTTGGAGGGCCACGATGGCTGCCTGCTCATTTTCATTTTCTGCCTGTGTTATACCCAGGAACTGCCAGGCCTGCAAAAATAATAATTTAGTTTGTTACATATATCCAACTGCAAACAGAGTTACAACCAATAAACACAGGAGTGAGGAAAAGCAGCAGATATGTCCAGCACTGTGGGTCTTCTGTCAGTGTATAATCACATGATGATTTCTTAAATTTGAGTTACTGTACATTTTATATTTTGCTACAAATTAATGGAAAATAGAGAAGAAGAATTATTTAATTGTATATTATATACAGGGGGTTATTATATAAATATTATATGTGTATATATGTATTAGGGGTTTCTAGGGAGCTTGGGATTCTCTGATTTTTTGAAGTATGCTGTTTAATTTAATGTAGGAGGAGATTCAAAGAGCCCTAGATACAGCATAAATATTTTTGACATTTCACAAAAAAAACAGGCTTTAAATATAATCTAGTTGAAAACAGCAACATTGAAGAAATTTATATAACTTTAACATTTTTTCAACAGTCTTGTCAAATCAAAAATATGCATCTTTTGATAGCAGTTTACAAGTTAGTTTGAAAATATCGGGATGTGAAGGGAAGGTCTGAAATACTTCAAAAAACAATATTTCAAAACCAGATTCTCATCCTGTGAAGAACTCCTTGTTATCTCTTTAAAGGCACACACTAATTCATAACCCTTGGAATCCAGTGTTTCAGTCAGCCATGCCTGGCAGAGGTTTGAGCCCAGAAATCATTCCCTCACTCCATGGTGCAGGGAGTTCCCTTTTCCTTTGCCAGGGGAAGGCACAGCAGTGAATACCTCAGCATCGTTGGGCTCTTGGAGAATTGCAGCCTCCAGGTACAAGATTGTAACGGGCAGGTCACCTTCCTTCATTTTTTTCAGCCCTTCCTCAAAAGCACCAGGCCAGTCTTTGAAGGGATTGTCAGTGTGGAAATAATAACCCTGGAGCAGAGAGATAATGGACCCGTGATGAATGGCAAGTTGCAGGGAATGGCAAGTCTAAAAAATGCAGTGACTCATTGTTTTCCAAACAACCTTTGCTCCCTGGAAATGGCACGAGCTCCCCCCGTGGAATTTCAATGACAGAAAGTGTAAAAAGTCACATAACCAGGCATTTATGTTTCTGCTCTTTTACTTTATTTTTACTTTAGCTCTGAAGTTGTACCTAGTGGTATTTATGCTGGGCTCTCCATCAGGGGTAATGTCAACAGCTCACAGTGCCTGAGTAAGAGCAGAGCTGAACCTCAGAGCCCGGGACACCCAAAGTGGTGGTAAAGAACACACCAAGCAGCTGAATCCCTGCAGTGCTCAGAACCTCACAGCTGCTCAGTTAAAATCCTGAAATCCTCAATTAATCTTCCAGATACACAACAGTGCTGCACCTGAGTTTATTTTAGTATTCCTTTAGTATTCCTTTAAGTTTTGCCTTTTTCTCTTGTCACTGCAGTGTAAAGGGTGTGTGGTAAGATCAGCTACATAAGAGACATAAAATTAAATATGGAGTGGAAGGAATTAAGAACGGAAATGGAATTGTCATAATTTCCATCCTCAACAGTGTTTGAATGTGCTGTCCCGGGTATTTTTATTTGGTGCTTTTCCTTAAGTGCTTGTCTTCAGAAGTGCTCATAAATCCAGCAGCTGCTCTGTGATCCTTTCAGCTGAATTTAGGCTGTGTGCAAGCCTAAACCTGTTCTCACTGTGGCAACGTCTTCCAAATCTGCCCCACCCACAGGCAATCAGAGAGGATGAGCTCTTTGGGGTACAATTAGCTTCCAAAGAGTTCTTGGGTTCCCTGGAAGAGCTGAGGCTCACCTCGAAGCTGCACAGGGGGGATGCGCTCAAATAAAAACCTGGTGTTACCTTCTCGATGGTTGAGATGGTGACCTGCCCTGGTGCTTCCTGGTTCTCTGAAATCCAGTTTCTGCGAGCCATTTCTTCCCATTCTGCTTGCATTTTATCCCAAAACTCTGTGTCAGACTAGAAGAAAAGGAGGAAAAGAGAAAATTAACAACAAAACTTTAAAATAATGGTTTTTGTTTAAAAAAAATAAATTTCTTTCTATCAGTGGTCTGAGAGTCAATTTTGCTGAGCAGTATTAGTTCTATTAATAATCACATGGACTGAAATACTACAGCTCCTGTTTGGAATTCCATATAATTAAATGTCATATACTGGAATGTGTTTTGTCAACAGAACACTCTTTATCTCAGAGGCAGTGTATGTCCTGTTTGAAGCAGGATTTGCAGCAGCTTACACTGCATCTCATTGATGCTAACAGCAAATTGTTACATAAAAGTTGAAGGCAATCAGTGCTGCAAGTCCCTGGACAAAGAAAAAAAAAAAGAAAAAAACAAAAAGAAAAATCAACTAAGTGCATATGCAAAAGAATAACAATAGATAAAACAGTTTGAAAGAGAGCAAGCATTGATTACTTTGGTATATTCAGCATAATTTTCAGCTGTGAGAAAGAGAAATGCCAAAGCCTAGACGGAGGGTGTTTGTGCAAGGGATGTAATACAAATTGGGCTTTTTGACATAGTGGAGAAATCTTAATACTGCATTGTATACTCTATGGTGAGAGGAATCTACAAGAGATTGTAGAATCACACAGTAAGATTAATATTCAGCTCAAAGAAGAGGGAAAATGCACATACAAGGGAAGGAGAAATTATGAAAAACAGATGAGATTTAGGACAACGAATGAGATTAGCAACGAGCAGAAGGAGGGAACAACTGTGGCTACTAGGAAATGATGCCAAGAAACAGAAATAGAATTATAGAAGGGGAGAAGCCAAATTAAGGTGCTACTTTTTCAGCCTCCACACACTAGTCATGGGACTCTGAGAAGGAGATCCATAGCAGAGTATTTGCAGAGCACTACAAACCTTTCCAAAATTCTCTAGTTCCTACAAGGACATGGCCAGTGTTTCAGTGAGCTGACAGCACTGGGGGCACAGTTATTTATATCAAAGATAACAGCACAAATAAATCTACTGAGATTTAGACAGAACCATTTGAGAGCAAGGTGCTAATCAAAATGGATTGAAGGTTTTATGAACTGGTCCAGATAGTTTTGTGTGAGTCTTTGTTATAAGGCTGACAGCTTTGGTGCAGCTCCACAGCCAGGCATGATTGGAAAAACAGAGCTTAGACTGTTTGTGATTGCATGGCTTGCTGCAACCCTGCTTAGGTGCTGGGGAAAAGGAAAGTATACTGTCCTTCATTCTGGAAGAAATTCAGGATTGTCTGAATCATGCAGTTTTTGGATCTGTGAAGGTATCTGCTATGTTCCTCTGTGCAAAAGGAAATAAACTGGGAATGATTCACCCTTGGAGAGGAGATTTCACTGCAGGTAACAGCAGTGAACTGCCCCTGACCACTCTGTTGCACCACTTCACAATTTGCTCTCATTCCAGACTTGAAGAAAATACTTTCATATAAAGAGTTGTGAGATTGTACTGAAGTGTCCATTTAGGGTTTGAAAAGGCTGGGATATTGAATCATATCACTGCCTCTTTAACTCTTGTCAGCCATGACCAGAGGCAATTGAATCCCCAAAAAGATCCTGCTCAACAGATGCCTGCATCAACTGCTTCTCATTCAGCACAAATCTGCCCAGCACTGAAATAAAAATTATGCCATCATGTTTTAACTAGCAGTAATTTTGAGATTCAGCATGAGGTAAAAATGTGGAAATTTCTCTTTCCTTCAGATTAAAATTAATAAAACTACTGAAAACTGATTAGTAATGACCCTATTTAGCCAGATTAATTTATAGAAATAATCATATATATGTATCATATTTATATTAGATTTTTTGCTTGCATTTTTCCCACAAAAATCAATGGTGTGGAAACATCATATTTCTGCAGATAGTAAGCAAGTGGATTTAGGTCTTAAATTCAAATTCTGCCATTTAATGATATATTTATAATTCTCACAGAAGTTCACTGTGTTTGCAGTCCATGTAAAAATCCAGTGAATTACTGTGCACTCAAGTAGCCCCCCATAATTTCCATTTACAGAGTCAAAGGAGGGGGGAATGCAATGAGGAGGAGAGCAGCTTTGCTATAATCCCTCCCAGCTCATCCTGCCCTCCTTGGACACAGGACCCAGAGTCATTTTGCAGTGCTGAGAAAGGTTTGGGCAGAATTCTGAGGATTTTCAGCACGAGGGGATTCTGACACTGCCACAGCAAAGCTGCCCCGAGCACCTGGACCAGGCTCTGGGGTGCCAGTGTCAGCAGCAGAGCAGCTCAGTGCTCTTCCTTGAGGAAGAGAACTGTAAATATTACACACATTTAAATATTGGAAATATTTCAGTCTCTGCTGAAGGCCTAAGTCTATTTCAGCTGCCATCAGTAGCGATTTTTTCATTTATTTCAGTGGCAGGAGGGTTAAATTAATATTGAGCCTTTCTGAAAACCTGGCTTTGGATCAAGGCTCCTAGGTCTAATTTTAGCTCTATTTGCTACACCACCAGTGCCAATTAACCTCATTTCAATGGTTTTGCCACCTTAAGGCTGGTGAAATACTTTGGATAAACCAAGAGTTTTCAGCCCAGTTGAACACATTTAACACATTCTCAGATCATCTGCAGCAGTTTAGAGGAATGACAACCAGAAAAAATGTTCATACCATCTGACTTCTTCCAAGAAGAAAATTCTGCATTTTGTCAAAGAGGCTATTTTTACTCTTAGTATTTAAAAATATGCTGAAGCAGTTAAACAAATGGGAGGCAAAATATTCCCAGGCTCTTTATTTCCTATGATCCAATGAAAGGGGGCAGGGGAAGTATTTATAAATTTACCTATTGTCATAACTTCTAGAATTTTGTCTGTCCTGTATTGCCAAAAATTAATTTGAAACGTTCCTTATTGACCAATGCATAAGCAAGGTTCTGTAATTGTTCTCTGAGTTACTGCATTACCATACTCTTTGATATGAAAAACACAGTAAATTAAACTTGTGGTAAGGTTTCCTTAGCTGATATCTTCTTGAAACAAAATCTGAAAATTTTACTGAAGTTTAGAGATAAAAAATGTTTATCAAGGTAAAGATTCCCACTGTGTTTTGAAAGAGTTTCAAATAAAATGCATCTGAATGACTCAAGTTCCTGGTTCCTAATTTAACCTATGGTTTGGCCAGTTTTAGGCCCATCCAAAGAAATGTTTAAATAGTGAGACAGGGATATTGTAGGTACAGAAAGGATCCAACCAGTGCTCATGGGAACCACAAAGCTGATGGTCCTGGAATACATTTTCCTAGGCTAGAACAAATTAATCCCATCTTTTTCCTCCTATTGTCACATAATTTAGCTGTAATGTGCTCTGATGCTTCAAAGCCGTACATTATACAGCAGATGGTTCATGTGACATTGTGTTGTAAATAAAATGGTGCTGGGAAGGACAGCTCAAAATTTCTTATGCATAAGCTCACAAAACAGTGTGGCATCTGCAGCTTAATCAGAGAAATGTGGAAGAAGAAAATAGCAAAACAGCTTTTTTCCCATCTCTGAGACTTTTCAGTTGGAAGTTTTTGCACCTTCTTGCTTTTATTTTTATTTATTTTAACTCATCACCAGCAGGATGGTGGTTGATAAAACAATTGTTTTAATGGAATATGAGTACAGGATGGATCTGAAACACCATTCTGGCATTTTAAAAAAATTCAAAAATACAAATTTTTGATGAAACAGAGCTAATTATCGGAAGGATTGTGTTAAAACATAGTTCTTATGGCACTTGAAAAATAATGAGACAAAAAATCATGAGGCAAAGATCAAATCTAATTTCAAAAGTAAAAGAAAAGGTAGCAAGGTCTGCAAGCACCCAAACACTGCAAGGGAATCTGGACCCTCTCTAGGAAAAAAGCTATTTTACTTTATTCTTAAAAGATTTCCCAATGGCATAGACATCTTTAAACCTTCTTAAGAAGGAATTACCTCACAAATCTTCATTAATCTCAAAGTTTGACATCTTAAAACCATTCCCAAAGCGCTGAGGTGAATACTGGGTGGAGGATAAAGTTTGGTGTCTTCATTTACTGAATTGTTAATTAATTCCTTTCGAACTAGGCCACCAAGAACCTGAGATTTACTTCCTTTTCTTGATCAGTTTTCTGGCTAATCTTTCCACTTGGATCTGTCCCAAACAAAGAATATTACAGAAACATCCAAAGCCTAAAAGATGAATTTTTGACCTGTATCTATTTTCTGCTTAAGAAAGCACTAATCTTTCTGAGATGGGCTCCAATTTATTTCAATCACTCCAGCTTTCTTACTACTTCATTTCAGCTAGGATGAAAATTCAGCTCTTTTCATATGCAAATGGAATAACTGCACTGTAAGGTCTTGAAGACTCCTTTCCTTTATATTTTAACTACCTAGCCCAAGGTTCTATTTTAAGCAGAAAGAATAACTTAAGGCTGCCAGCTACAGTTGGGGAAACATTTAATTTGATTCCTTTTAATAGCCATTTTTGAGAGTATTTTAAAGTATTGTAACAACCTGTCTCTGTTGCCTCAGAATGACCTTTTAGTCTGTAGGGTTTTGGGGGTTTTTTTACAATATATTCTCCTCCTTACTTTACTCTGCACAGTAATTCAGTAATGTCTTGTAATCTGTTGTTGGACTCAACTCATTTTTCTTTCTGCTGAGTGTCTGGAACTCCCCATCACACAAGTTTCTGGCAATTGCAGGAGAACTGGCATCAGCACTGAGACGTTCAACAGGAGATTCCCTGTGCTGCCTTCCCAGGTCATGGCTCAGCACAGCCACCCTGAGGATCAGCAAGCAGGAACACCTAAAGCATTTCCAGCAGTGGCAATCTAAAGCAAGTTCCCTCCTTTCCTGCCAGGAGCAAATGTCTGTGTGATGTGTGACACCAGAAACATCTCCTGTGCCTCGGCAGCAGTTGTTGATGAAGAATTTATTTGATGTAGAAATAAAAAATGCCTTCCATGCTTGGTTTAGGAAAGAGCTAATTTACTGATTTTGTCCATTTTAGCTTTGTATGCTGAGACCAGATTTTTGTTTGTGTGTGCAATAAAATCCCAAGAAACCACGGCAGAAACCCTTCATCTTACCATAGCATATCATGAAAAAAACCCCTACAAATCAGATTAATTACTTCAACAAGAAATTATCTTTCTAGCTAGAAGCCAGTATCAGACTTAGGCATAGTTCTGTTTCTCATCAGCCACTATTAATCTAGAATTGTTCAACTGTCAGCACTGGAATTAGAGTGGTCTATAGCTTGAGTTAGAAGAATATTAAAATACATGACTAAAATTTAAATCTAAACTCAAACATCCCTAAAGTGTTCTAGATGGTTTGGAGACTAATGAGCCTGCAGTGCTGAAAATGCTAAAAATAACCTGTTTTGAGGAACTAGTTTCACAGCTTCATCCTCTGCACCCTAAGAACTCATTTCAGTGGCTGTTACATAATTTAGCCTGAAATTCTGTCCTTGCTGGAATGGAGCTGTCTTGGCTCTTTGTGGTGATGGGATTTTGAAGGGTTGCCCATGGAACCCCTGAGAAGACAATGAAGATAATGATGCTCCAGACCAATGCTTATATCTAATTTTTTGTGGAGTTCTGCTAAAAAATCTGTGCTGTACTTTGTGTCCAGACAGGATCAATTTGGACTAGTGGTATAGGACAACACTCAAAAGATGTTTTAGATGTTAGAAATGCAGAAGTCACTGAAAAAAACCCCAGAAGTGCAATAGGACAACTATCCAAATACTTCTGTCTTTTCAAACCAAATAGATTTACCAGGAAACAAGAATACTCCTGTGCTAAGCATTCTGCCACTGGTTGTAAAAATGTGAAAATGGTGCATGGTTGGTGCTTGTGCACAGCTCTGCTTTACAGCAGGTAATTGTGCTGTTCATCAGTGCTTCTGAGCTCTGCTTTCACAGGAGAGGCTTGGTTTGTGTCTGGGTGTAAAGAACTGATGGCACACAATTCCCTCTTTAACTTGTGGTTTGGAATTAGCTACATTTATGGGGAATTTACCCATTTGCTTTAGCAATAAAAATCTAGCTTAAAATCTCTGTAATGTTTTTTTATAGCGAAGTGTTTTGAATTTCATTTTTTAAAAGAGACAAGCTGCTATTTTAAATTAATAGCTCCATGAATTGCATCTTTTCTCTGTTTTAAATAATCCAATTCCAACTCTCTCTTCTGCTTGTGCTGCAAGATGAAAAAAGAAATCTGTAGAACAACAGCTGAAAATGAAAACAGTAAATGAAATAATACCTCAACAGCTGCCTTTGCTCTTTCAAATTCCTCCTCCAAGGAGTGATTTCTGGAGAGAAGAGGTGTTCCCCAACGCTGCTCCTTACTTGACCGTGCCTAAAAAATAAAAGAATAAATCAGAAAGGGATGATAGACCCTCTGTCACACTTCTGAGTTATTTCCTTAATTGTCTAGAGCCTCAAATTGTTTTTTTCTTGGGGAAAACTACTTCTTTCCCTGCATGAATTCCTCTGAATTGTCTTACACTGTAGCAGAGACCACTTCTCACGGGAAGCAGAGTAATTTATCTTTTCCAGATTTTTCATTTCACTCAAGATGTGTGAAAGAGACATACAAGAAAAGGCAAAGCAAGGGTTGGACTACAAAAGGAGAGAGCTGACTATATTGTATAAGACTTGTACCTTCCTTGTTCCTTCTGCACTGTGACTGTGGCAATGCTTTCCACTGGCTATGAGCCAGGAAGAAAATATTTTTTTTTCCCTGCACATTTTTGTGGTTTTCTTTCAGGTTTTCTTCTGGAATCACATTGGAGAGCCAGGTTTGCCCTGGATATCACTGGAAGGGCAAATCCTTTTTACAATCAGCATCTCTCTTCTGTATTGGTCAATCCCACTGGAAGCACATAATAACTTTTTCCCTGTTCTTTTTCTAAAAACAATGTTTTGTTTGGTTTTTTTTGGTTTTGTTTTGTTTTTTTACAAAAAGCACTGTACAAAACCAAACAATATTTAAGGATGGCAGAAAAAGCACAAAGTGGCCTAATCTTGCTAAACAAGGCTCTGACTGCTAATCCCTTCCTTAGTGTTTGTCAAGAGGTTAAACTCATTAGCCACTTGTGTGCCCGTGCTTCCAATTGCATTAATTTCCTTGATTATATTTCTGATGACTGTACTTGTAATATTACATTTCTGTGAACCACACTGCTAAAAGACTAATTTTGATCACATCAGACTCATTGGGCTCTCTCTGCAAATGTTGGATTGGGCACTGCTGGGATGGAACATCTGACACTCACATCTGACACGGTCAAACACATTTCTCTGTGCTTGTACACACATGGATTTTTTCCTACAAAGATGACATTCATTTGCTAAACGAGCCCTAGGTTTTCTCTTTTGTTCCTGAGGCTTTGGTCTCTCAGTTTAGAGTGATGAGTGAAATGCACATTGAGTGGATGAAACACATGAGGTAAGAAAACAAGGACACAGCACAATTCCTGTGAGAAGCTCGTGGTGGTGTGGGCACTGTGAGTGCTCTCCTGTTCTGGCCTCTGGACTCTCTCTGGCTCAGAGTGTGGGGGAATGTCCACACTGAGGATCTATTTCTGCTTTCACATCTTATACCTCCAGTCCATACTTGGAAAATACTATTTTCCTTTGGTGAGGCGCGGAAGATATTTCAGGTTGTTATTGAAAACAAACCAAAAGCCTATACATAAAACAGTGCTTTTACTGAGTAATAGAATTTAGGGCAGAAGAGATAACTGGTTCAGATCATTCATTTGTCTGTGTATCACATGATGGCATTTGTCTCTCAACACCTATGGAAACAAAATGATGTTCTTCAGAGAATAAACTGAGGTTGTCTGGGATAAATGTCTTTGAGGAAGCTGCTTGGGTTTAATTTGAAGTTATCAAGAGACCTTAATGTCATTACTTTGTTTGCAATTTGTTTAACTGCCCTCCTTGTTTCTCTTATTAATTTTAATTTCAGTTTCCCTGTATTCTTTCTTTTTCATACTTTTTAATACTCCCTATTTTCTCTGTAGCAAGATACTGATAATTTTAATCAGTTTTTAGTGATATAAAGACAATTATATGAAAACATCAAAATATTAAATATTCTCAATATGAAACATTCAGATTGTAACCTTTTTGTGTCACTTTTACTCCCTCTGTTAATTTTCTATAGCAATACAGACAACCAAGTGAGCCCTTTATTCCAGCACCTGTCTTGCTGCTTCTCTATGCAGAAATCAGGTCTCCCACTAATGATGTTTGCTTCTACACACTCTTCTTCCCCCAGTAGTGCACAGGGAGCACAATTGTTGTTTCAAACTGCCTTCCAGCACGGTGTTGTAAGCAGAGCCTGTGTTCTTGCTCTGAAATGTGTGATTTTCCAAGGGACTGCATTGCAATATGTATTTATACAGTTGCCTTGATCACCAGTTCCTTTTTACATATCCCTTATTTTCTTTTTCTTTTTTTTTTTTTTTTATTCCACTGTTGCATCATATGGAAATTCTCTGAGGAATTTGGTTGCATGTTTATTTTCAGATCAATAAAACTGAAGAACATTGTTTGTCTTTGGAATCCCAGAACAATCCCTGTGTGATTACAATCCCTAGTAAATAACTACTGCTCCTGAGACCTCAGGTTGGCCAGTTTTAATCTGTTTAACAACTGCTTCATTCACATTGTGTTGTGCCAGTTTTACAATCAGAATATGACATATTAATTCAAAACTCTTGTAGAATCTCACACATCAACATTTATCAACTCGACCTGTAATCCGATCAAAGAATTAAATTTGTTTTTCTTGACACAGGACTCTATTGATAGGCTCTAATTATGTTCCTGGCCTTTTCATTATTTATGACTTGGCTCCTGCAAACAGTTTGATTACTTCTGCTTTTTACCCATTTGTTTCCAGTGAGTGGCTTTCTTTAGGTCAAGGACAATGCTGTGAACGAGGGTGCTCAGACTGAGCTGCACTGCAGAAGGGCAGAGCGAGCTCCGAGGGGCAGCACAGAGGTGAGGGGGCAGAGGACCAGGAGCACAGAGGTCCCTCCTCTGCCACATGACAGTCTGTCCCCACATTATCCACGCAGAAAAATGCTTTCCCCTCCGTTAAATGAACATTAACAAAGCCACGGGGGCTGCATTTGCACACAGACAATGCAGAGTTGCACTGTGGTTGTGACAGAAACAAAGAGCCCCTTGGAAAGCCCCAAACTCGCTGCTTTTTGTTGGTCCAGGGAGAGGGGGTGGGAGTGAAGGGGCATCCCTGGAGAGCTTCAGGAGGGGATGGGGTGGGGTTCTGCAGCTGCTTTCCCCAAGGGAGCCCCCCAGGTGAGCCAGGCTGTGTCCAGGGCTGGGCCCTGCACACAGGTTTGATAATCACCTCTCCACAATGCAGCTGATCATGGCTTCTGTGCTCAGGGACAAACCCTCCCATCCCGACTTGTATTCCCGTTATGTGCTGTTGGACTTTAACTGTTGGTGAGAGGCTTACATTACAGTCCTAACTTTTGATCAAGTCTTCAAATAATGAGCTAAATCTCTCCCTTGTAACTCTTCATTTCCTTAGAGTAAGTGGCACATCCATGGGAAGGGCCATTAGTCTTTCTGTAGCTATTTGGGAGAAGTGGAGAATTCATTTCAAATTCTAAATACTGTTGCGTCAAACGGAAGATTTTTAAGTTTTACAAGATTTGCACTATACCTTTGTCTAAGAGCACTGACTTATTAGAATTAGGTACAGAATTTTAGCAGGTCAGGGGTTTTGTATACTCTGCAAGCAATGAAATATTTAAAATGCCCAGGAAAATATTTAAAAAGTTAAAACATGCACAGACTTTATGCATAGAAAATGGAACATTTTCTCTGCAGTTTATAATTTTAAGATTAAAAATAACAAATCCCCCTGCCTCCAAGCACTGTAGGATATCTCAGTACCAATAAAAGCATAACAAGGGGCTTTTCAGAATGGCAGATAAAAGAAAGAACAAGGATACTTTGGGTCAATGCAGTTTAAAAGTTAATAATATATAAAATATGATGTGAGTAAATTCTGAGAAGCCACATCCAGTGACAGCCACCAGTGACCACTGCCCATTACGGCCTTCAAAAACATCTCTGCCTTGTGGTTCAAAGATTGTCTTTTGGATTTTGTATTGGCACAAGTGAATAAATAAAGGATAAATAAAGGATTTTGTTAAGAAGATTGCATAATTTTAATGAAAATATGACCTAGATACTTAGCATTTCACTTTGAGGAGCTAAATCTAACATGTCAAAGATGAGTGATGAGGTGATGGGGAAACTGCTTATGGAAAACTGCAGCAAGTTTGACAAGATGAAATCTTTAGGGTATGGCAGAATGTGTTGCAATTGCAAAGGTTACCATTAAATGAGATAGACAAGACCTATAGAGGACAAAGTATGGAAAACATATGCTTTCATCAAAGCCCTAAAGTGATTTCTTCTGCAAGCAGATTAAGAACTCGGTCAAGACAGATGAGCCTGAGTGCTGGGACTGACAACTCTGACAGTCCAAGTACGAGCAGGATGAAGCAGGCAGTGATCAAAACCACATTTCCCAGTAACCTACCTCGAATAAAAACACATTCTCACTTCAGGTCACTTCTCTGTATTATTAATTTAACATTTTGTTGCTTAAATGGACGACAAGTTTGAAACGAGCAGGTTACGACAAACCAAAACAAAACACGAAATGTACCAAGACAACAGATAAGATATTTAGTTTCTGATTTTTTTTTCCAAGTTGGCTTATTCAACTACATGTTTGTTTTTTTTTTATTTTGAAGTAACAGTCATTTTACAAAATGTTATGTAGCCTCAACTGACTGAACTTAAACTGAGTGAAAAATGTGAATTTTTGCTTCTGCAGTTATTCTAGTGGAAGATAAAAAGAAAACAGACCATATAGACCAAGTAGGGATACACTGCATTTGTAATTGCTTTCACAGAAAGCCACAGCATTTAAATCCTGTGTCTACCTGACTTACACAGGTCCTGGTTCAGCACAAATGTTCTGGAATTTAGATCTGCTGGGCTGAGGAGCAGCTTCCTAAAAGAGGGTCAGAGGTGCTTCAATATGAGCTGAAAGCACCTGAGAACACACCATCCATTTCAAGTGGATGGCACTGTGTAACAGGTATTTTCCATTACTAAGATGTACAGATCTATTGCAGAGAAAGGAAAGATATGCATTACAACCAGTGTGACCCTTTCCAGAGGGAAAACCACCCCAATTTGTAATGTAGAGATGGCAGGGAAGTAAAGAACTTGGTTTTGCCTAAGAAAAGCACAAAAATAGATCTGATAACTCGGTTCTGTTTCTACTTTCTGGGAAAAATAAAAAGGGGGTATAATCTCAGGATACACGTTTGGCAAGTAGTGTCTCCTTTTTTCATTTTTCCTTTTTCAAAGGAGGCAATTATTTTTCATTAATTTCCAGATTTTCTCTCTGATAGAAGGTTTTTGAAGTCCAGGCCTAAAAATAGCTGTGGGAGGTGAGAAAATTATTTTCAACTAAAAGCTAATCCACCAGAAAATTCTCTCTTTCCCTTTCCAATGGCTGAAGTCTTTCAGTTCAAAAGTAAGAAGCAGCAAAGAAGGCGTGTGAACAACCTGATCTACCAGAATACATATATTAATGTGTTTGTATATGTTTGTACTGTGTGCACACATACATGCAACCCTCAGTAATGATTTCCAACAAGACCTGTCCAAGACACAATACAACAGTGGAATTGGGCAAATCTACAAACCTTTAGCCCAGAGCCCTCCGTATTAGAGTTCCTTTTCCAGCAGGAAAAAGTCCTGTGACCACACTGCTCCCCCACCTGTGGAGATAAACTGCTAATGAGCATTGCTGTAATGATTGCTTCCTGGTTTCCTCAGCAATTTCCCACTTCTGGGGGTTCCTGCCTGACCAAGAGATCTAAAGGATGGAATTGAACATGGGTAGGGAACCACCACAAGTCTGAATTTCAGAGCTGGAGGGGGGGGAGAAAAAAGATGGTGCTGTAAATTCTAGTTTGATGTTTTTCCCTCTGTATAGGAAGGCCACAATTCACTGCAGCATTAAACTCTGAATGTTTCAGGTGCTGATATATTCAATTTCATAACCTATTCATTTTAGAGGTGTGTGAAGATATTTTCCCTGATGATCCTGGAAATACCCCTTGAAGAGTTCTCCCAGGATGTCAGTGGTTAGCCAGTGGGAAGTTCCTCCTTGCCTTTTCATGGTTAATAAATCTACCAAACCCTCTTACCTGTATTGCAGGTGCAAGCTCTAATTCTGATGCTGAATCAGAGTCCAAGGCACTCTTGACATTAGCCAGCTCAGACTGTGATCTGTTTTCTGTGGACCTAGAAAAATGCATTTACACACTCAGCACTAGGACACGCTGCCCTGTGTCTTTCAGTGCACAAGCACACAATGATTAATCAGGTCATTTCCTTCAACTGAACCGTTTAACTTGCACTAACACTTAATCAAAATTGCCTGGACCTTTCTTTGTGTTCTCACTCTTCCATTTCATAGGGAAACTGAGACTAGACAAAGACACAAGTCTGTGCCCCAGTCAGTGTCTAAAAATCAACCACCACAATAAAGGATTTCCCTGCATGTTTCTGTAGAATTCTCACCAGCATTTATGAAACCATTTCACCTGCTACTTTCCACAACATTAAAAATTGCTGGCAAAATGGCATTTTATAGTGCACTTGCTTATGATACATTGTCCAAAATATGTGCTTGAACACATTTAGTGTCACCATAACAGGTTTAAAATTATGATTTGTTATAGAGAAAGCATCTCTGTGAATTAAGAAAGCTGGGCTGGAAATATTTTCTTAAGGAAAGCAAAAAGTTGTACCATAAAATCTCTTTTGATGGAGCTCTGGATGATGATGATGTTCTCTCTGCAGAAGGGTGGACCTTGCTACTCCTGTCTCCATGAAAACTGACATCATCCCATTTCTCTATCTGTGTCTGAATATCAACTGAAAAATAAAGAAGAGAAAATAGGAATCTTTTAAAGAAACTACTGCTGAGAATTTTATCTCCTCTATAAAATGTGTTATAGAGAAAATAATGCCACCAAAGCCTATATTTTTATAAAGATTCAATACAAAGAAGTATTGGTGTGAAAATTGGTAATCCACAATGTTTGTCTAAGTCTGTTAGCATTCATGGTCAGAATGTCAGTGTAATTCTTGACTTCAAATCAGTAATTTGTATGTAATTTAGACAAATTGTAAAAATGAAGCTTCTTTAGAGACTAACATGTAAAAATGACTATGTAGGCAACCGATATTATTCAGTCATGTCAGACTCACTTTGCAGAGATCAGATGTTCAGCTCCTGTTTGAAGATAAAAGTCTCTAAAAGAATTTCTGTGATGATGAATGGAAAATTTGCTGCCTTGGTATAAATTACATTTACCTTGCAAATTTCTCAGTTGCACTGCAAGTAATTTAGTTTGGATGGAACTAAATCAAATTCACCTTTTCCAAAGCTTGTCGATAGATCAGGCTTGGCAGGAAATTGAGTTGTTTTGGGGATTTTTTTTTCAGTCTGTATAAATATATCTCTCTTGTCAAGAATGGATGTTTTTTTCTCTCCTATGCATAGATAAAGCAAATATATTGACAAATATAAATGTGCATTTCTGACACCTGCAGTTCTGAAAAGGACATCAGTATGGGCTGCCTGTTATTTGTGTCCTTTTCTCATCAGACCCCTACAGATTTTTCTACCATTTTACACACCCTGACTAAATTCCTTTTTCCAATCAAATTTAGAAACTTTATTAGCACACTTAGGGTCAAGTTAATAGGCATAGTGGCAGAGGCAAAATGTAAAATATATTCACAGTGTTTAAGGTTTGAAGTGATTCAGGTGGTTTATAATGGGGAGCAAAGGCTACACTGCTGAAATGGGGTGCAGCAAAAATTCTGGTGTTGCTCATTATTTTGTGATGGAAGCCAGGAGAAACTTGTGCTAAGCAGGGCAAGGGAGCACTGATAAAACAGCTGCACTCTTACCTAAATCTAGAGAAGACTTGTCTGCAACTCTGGCAGCCTGGACTTTCTGCTCAGAATCCACACTGATCAGGTCAGGATTCTCTGTCTTCTTTCTGTGGGTTGAAGCTTTTAAGCCTTCAGTTCTTGAAGGATTCTCTGATTTCTTTGCTTTGTTTTGGGTTTGTAAGACAGGTTCACTAAGATCCAAGAGATCCAGACCTGTTGATAATACTTAGAGACAAAATGTTAAAATTCAGTGTTGTTTTAATTCAAATAGCTCACTTTTTAAGATTTGTTTTAATAGGGGAAAAATATTACTGATGTGTTTGCATTTGGCTAGAGTAAGTGTGTATTTCCTGGCTAAAGATGATGACCAGTATATTAAAATCTGCCTGGGGATTTTAAGTGCTTAACTGAATGCAGTTCAGTGGATTTGCAAAAAAGGCTTTTCCTCTGAAAATCTTAAAGACATCTGAGGTTTTATGGCTGGGGCCTTCACAGGTTTTCCACTTTTGTGAGGGTTCCCTGTTCAATTGAGCTTTTAGATAAGATTTGCTTTAATCTTAGATTTTTTAAGTCCTGGAAACAGCTGCTTAGGGCAGTGCTGTTGTGCCACAATCCATTTGGGAATAGCTCCCAGGGTGGACCTGGGTCAAAAAGGAGCAAAGATGTTTATTAATGTTTTGTACTGCTGTTGGTGTTTGTCCTTTGGGCCATAAATACTGAATATAAAGTCTAATGCCATTTCTATTAAGGACTGTATCAGTATGAAAGAAATGTTCAGTTTCAGCTCTTCTTTTAAAATTTGTCTAAAGAGCAACATTCACAATTCTTTAGCATGTAAAAGGTAGAAAAACTCCTTTTTTATCATCGTGTTACAGAGCAGGTGTTTTTGACAGATCAATTTGCATTACTTCTTGCAGTGCTTTATCTGTGTTCTTGGAAATCACTGAATTTTATCAGTCTTCATAGAATTTTTTTATTTTACTATTAAATAAATCTAATTGACACCTCCACCCCAATCTGATAGATAGTCAAGGCAGGTGTAAAATTTACTGGTAAATTAAAAAAACCCCCCACCATTCTTAAACAATCTGAAATAGCTCTATTCATCCCTGTAATATCTTCAGCTATTTTTTAAAGGGAAAAAATATTACTTACAACTGTTATCTAATTCAGTATTTCAACTTTTGTTGCTAGAACTTGCATGCTGCTTTGGACACATTAATTAGATGTGCAGATAATCACTCAGCTGTCAATTATTCATTTAATAATTTGCATGGATATAAATTTTAATTAAATGTTTTCTAACAAGCCAAGTCCTTTCATGAGGCAGCAAGAGAGCCCAGCAGTGCAGTGCTGCTGTTATTGTCTCAGCTGATCTGCTCAACAGCCTCGACTCCCTCTGCACAGATACCGAGTAGGAGTGGGTTCTAAAAATACTTCCAAAGGACAATATACTTCAAATAGAATTCAGTATATTCAAAAGGTTTTCAGGATTCACTCTTAGATGTTATTACCTTCTCTACTGCCTCGTTACAACACAAAGGAGGTAAGAAATGTATTGGATCCTTTCACTAACAAAGTGTCTGAACTCAGCCTGGATAAAGTGTTCTGATACCTCCCCCCCTTTTCCTCTCCAACAACTCATCCAAGATTTCATTTTAAAAAAAAAATCTTTCTAGAGTACGGCAAGTGTTTGATTAAAGCCAGACTAAATGTGGGTTTTCCCATAGGTTAAAATTTTGCAAAAGCAAATACAGAGAATTGATTCAGTCTGGTGTGTACATCCTGTGAGACTTAAACAAATTGCATTAATTTCAGCCCCAAAGATCTGCTGGAATTGATGTGATTGGAATCACATCAGATTTCCCCTAAAATATAATGAACTAAGTTTTTCCACTAACAGGCCAGGCAATTACAATTTAATGCCATCTTGTGATTTTGTGCACACAGTAACAAACCAAGAAATCACTTGACAAAAATGTGCCATAATGAAGCTAAAACTGAAGCTATTTTTCTCTAGTGAGGGGTAGTAAAGAATGTTGTTTACCTGCAGTATTCGATGTTACAGGCCTTGCAACAGCTTCTGGCTTAGCTTCACAGAGAAAGTCATCAATGGAGGGGCTCAGGAGGGGTCTGCTCTCCTGCTGCTCATTCACCAGCTAGCAACAGAGAACCCCAGGTCACAGAGTGTTCTTGGGATGCAGAATTTACAGAAATAAAACATATTCTCACAATATAATGTGCTTTATTTTTGATTGTGAGAGTAAGATATTGCAATTAGACGATGCACAAATAGCACTGGGATTAAAATAAAATAAAATAAGGTTTAGTTACTCCTTTGGGGCAAAATTATATTGCAGTTTAACAAATCACACACACAAAAAAAGCAGCAAGATGATTTTTCCTTAGCAGTTATTGCATACTATTTCTTATAGGGCTAAAGTTACAGGGCCTGATGCAGCTCCCCTCAAATCCATGGTGAAGTTGCCCTTCTCTATCACCAGGAGGTTAAGCAGGGCTTTTTAAATTTTTTTAAAAATTTTTTTAGAAGAGCCCTTTTTTTTTTTTTTTATTTTCCAGAAGTGTCATGCTTCCCCACAGAACAATTTCATCTTGCATTATAAGCATAAATAAGCATTAGCCCTCTAAACAATAACCTGCGGAGACAGGAAACACTTCTCTGCCATAAGATGATATGTGAATGACAGTGGATGGAGCCTGGTGAGTGTATGAACTTCCTGCATGAGTTCTGACTGTGAGAAGACTCATAAAATGCTTTTTATTTATGAGCAGTTTTCCATTTTTAATTGGATGAATGCACTGGTGTTCTGCTACCTGACAGAAATCTCTGTATCACAGGCTATTTATTGTATCAGAATTAAAAAGACAAAACTGTACAAATCTCAGAAATAAAAGTCTCCTCTTTGCCATCTATCTCTGATTAGAGGATTAAGACCTCAGCTGAACTGGAGGAATGTCTGATGGTGTGCCCTGCACTTATTTTATCTTAGTACCTTAATTTCTTTATCTGAAAAAAAAAGTTTTCCTACTGTTGCTTTGGTCTGGAGGTCTTTCAGCTTTATTTTATCCTCTCCATCTTCTTCTCAACCTTCTGTTCTAACTCTTCTTCCATGGTTGAATTTTCAAAGTTTTCTCTCAGATATGTTAGAGTTTTTAAATTTGGGATGCTAACATGGACTAAAACTGGCCAAAAAAGGGTATTTACTCACCCTCTGTTTGTTAAATACTGGCTCTGAGCTAGCCCAGCAGCAGGATTATCTCTAAAGTTATTACAGCAAACAGATTAGATTCCCTGCTGTTCAGTACTTGATTTCTGTATTGCAAAGCTGCAGCAAAGTACTGGAGCTATTGAAATAACAAGCCCACTATTTCGACGGATCAAACATTTGATCTGATTCCCAACACTGACTTGCTGTGCTGCAAGCCTTGCACGACTGCGTGTGCCCAGGAGCTCAGAGCTCTGCACTGAAACACCAATTTCCATGGGAGACAGGTGAGTGATTGCCTGCCCAGCTGAGTGCAGCACAACCTGCACATGTGGCATCTGAATTTGGAAATGTGGCAGTGATGCTGTCCCAGACTCCACATGTGCTAAACCCAGAGTGCAGATGCAGCTCACCAGAAAATTTGTCATGGGGGGTTTAACTCTGGGCTGCCTGTCCAGGCTGCTCTCTCATTCAGTGCACAGGAGGCACCTGCTTAATTTGGTAAATCTCAACACTTGACTGGAAATTGCACTTTTATCAACTGCATACCTTTGCTTTCCATTATCCCCAGGTCTACAAATTTACCTAATTATTATATTTAGGACTTAAGCAGACCTAATTTTTCCTTCTATGATTTGGTGACAATACTTACTCATTACTATTTTGAAAAACATATGGATGCCTTAAATTAAGAGTTGAGTCTTTTCCAAACTAATTTTAGTATTTTAAAATTTTATCCTGATATCAGCAAAAGCTGCTTGTATATATTTTTCTTTTTGAATTTACACAGCATAAAGAAAAGTCCTAGACCATTTGGAGAGGGACAGAAGGAAAGAAGAGGTTCTGTAAGAATCATTGAAAATGTAAAAACTTCATAGGAAATACTCTGTTTCTGTGTCTGTAAGACTATCAGTAGGGTACATTATCACATAAGAGTCAGATGCTTATCAAGTTTCCCATTACATTCCATGGAAATTTTCTTCAATTGGAAAGAATGGGGGAAGGATGAAATGAAGAAAGATTATGAGAACCAAAGTACCCAAGCTCACTCAATGCAGACAGTGAAGAATAGAAAATCTGAGGACAGCTGGAAAGGCAGTTTATTGCCCAAACCTGCTGCAGAGGTCAGAGGATAAACTCTGGGAAGACCAGAAATAATGTTCAGAATCAGAGTAATGAAGGGGAAGGAGACAAGACTTAATAAAGAGCTGAATTTTACCAAGGTCTAACTGAAGTATGGGGTCTGATATTTTTTTTTTTCCTTTTCAAAGATGGTTATTATATCCTTAGAATTTTCTTCCTTGTGTAAATTAGATTTATTACATGTTAAAGGAAGACTAAAAGAGTTTGACTTTCTTAGGCTAACAAAATGAAGGTTGAGTAGGACTGCAGTTATTCTTCATGTACACACAAAGGGGGATTGGTCAGATGACACTGGAGGAGCAAAGTTATTTCAGCTATAGAGAAATGCTGGCCCAATAACAGAGTTCTAAACTGGGCATGAGAACATCTGGTCTGGGAATTAAAGAAACTGAACTATCACAGCAGTGAACTCTATGAACACTATATTTTTATTACTGTAGGGGGGCAAAATGTCCACCTATTTAAAATGGCTTTTTCCAAGCCTTCTACATCACTGTTTATGATGTGACTGTGACCCAGTGGATCCCTCCTAGTCCTGGGTCCTATGCTCCCATGGCTAAGGACTAGAAGCTATAGGAATGTCTTATTTAAAGTTTTGTTCCTGTGAAAAATAATCTGCTTTCAACTCAAATATTTTTGTCAAAACAGATTGCAAAACATAACCACGTCTACTAATTCTCAATAAACACAAACTACCTATGTATAGCAATAGAAAATATTAGAAAAATACTATTTTGATGTGAAGCAGACATTTAATGATGAATTAAGACTTAACAAGTCAGAGTGCCATGAGATTATATTTTTCTGTAAGGAAGTGGGCAGTGGGGTAGGTTTCTGACATTACTCTGTAAGAAATGCCACTTGTTAAGCCCTTGGTCTCACACTTGGAATTTCATTTTGCTGCCTCATACACTGTACCAAATTTATCCCTTGCTTAATACTGCACAAGTTATTAGAGTTATATCAGGCATGAATTTGGAGTAGTACATAAAAGATTTATGAGATGAAAACCATGATCTGTATTAAACCAATAATTTATGGTTCCCAAGCACCTTTCAGGCTGAAAATCACAGAATGCCTTAAAACATTCATGAATCAAGCCTGGCACCACCACAGAGCTGAGGAGTATTATCTCTGTGTTGCAGATGAGGGGAGCAAAGTGAAATTAGGGAAGTGACCCAGCATTCCTGGGTGTTGGAGAAGCAGCACTGGGGGCAGGAGCTGATCCCACACTGGATTTATGTGCCCAATATCTGTGCAGATGCCAAGAGCTGCAGACTCAGCCTGGGAAAATGGGGGTATCTGTACTAATTTAGCCAGTGGGTGCAATAAATTCTCATAATGTCTCTAGGAACTTAAATTCTCTCTATAAGATTCACTTTAATTAAAGAAGAAGCCCACACACTCCTTTAATTGAGGGATATGTGAAATCTGTGGAGGCTGATATTTCCTACTACCAACACATCTGAAGACACTCATCTGTAGTATAAGATACTCCTAAATTCAAACGAGTCTTCTGGGAACAGCACAGCAGAAAAAGGTGGTTTTCTTACCCCAGTACTGCTACTGTAGGTTTTCATTCCAAAAAAGCATGTAAGTGGGGCTTTTGGGTGCTTTGGGAGAGATAGTGGGAAAGTCACAAGTGTCTGATATCAGCCCCACTGCTTCAAAATATTCGAAGCAAGGATCATTTAGGAGTAACTAAGGTATGGTCCTTCCATCCCTTTCATATTCTCTCTTACTGCATTCCTGATCTTGATCTGTTTGCAGTGCACAAAGCATGCTGGTTTGTTTCGTTTTTAAAAATTTTACTAGGGCATAACATAATGCTAGCCTTTAAGATAAATTATTTAGACTCTAAATTGGGAGGGTTTCCAGTCAGGCATGGGCAGCTAATTAGC
The DNA here is from genome assembly GCF_014805655.1 of Passer montanus. Lineage (NCBI taxonomy): Eukaryota > Metazoa > Chordata > Aves > Passeriformes > Passeridae > Passer > Passer montanus. The sequence goes on from NW_024367596.1 coordinate 6,740,007, forward strand.
ACCTATGTTTTGAGCACAGAGTGAACTAGTTCTCTTAAATTAAGTGCCTAAATTCCCTCCATGTTCAATAGGGAGAGATAAATGCCTAGAAAAGCTACTCCAGAGGGAGATTGTGCCTGCCCAATTTAGGCTGTCCCTCAGGAGGCTCTCAAAGGCACCTAGCTTTCCCCCTGCTATATATGGGATTTATTTTAGAAGGACTGGCTCAAAAAGCATCTAAAATTTAGATGTAATTTGCTGCTGAAGTGAGTTGGATTGAATTTTGGATTGGATCCATTTTGTTGCCTGAGCCTGATTGAATTACTCATGGCATGAATTTAGGAAATCCCAAACTACTGCTGGGTAATCCCCAGTGCAGTTCAGCACCAAAGCTGCTCCTGGGCACTGAGACTCTTTCCTGCAGTGCCCCTCGGTGTGGGGAGAGGGAGGCAGGGCTGCCTCAGTGCCATGATCTGCTCCAGAAGGCTCAGAGTGAAAAGGAGCACATGGTCACTGGCGTGGGAGAAGGCAGGAAACATCAAACTCAGGTTTTCTACTGGAAAAATACTGTATTTGAACTTTGCTCTGAGAAACTGGTCTGCTCTTTGGGTGACACTGGAAAAACAGGTACAAGAGTCAGATTGATTCCAGCAGCTTTTAAGTGTTGTGCTTAGGCAGAGACACCAGCTACTTTCAATCACTAATTGTTTTTATGATACACAGCAGTGGTTTCCTGACAGACACCTGGCACTTTGGTGGCACTCACTGGGACAGGAGGAAAGAAATCAATTGATTTCTACTACCTGGCTCTTTCTAAAAACCGATAAATGGGAACCCCAACTAAGAATGTAGTTATTGTTTTCTAGAGCATAACTGGAAGTATTGGCCTGACAGTCATGTTTGTGGGTCATTATCTTGGCAGGATAAGAACTGGAAGAACTCCTTTCCTGGTTGCAGAGAGGTGTTTGGAGAGGGAACTCCTGGAAACTGAGCAGTATTGTGATAAAAGTTAAATTGCATTAATTTTGTTTTTCTTCTTTTCTCACTTTTATAGTGTGTTTATAAAGATTTCACAAAAATTACTGCTTCACACGCTTTATTTACTCTTGTGTAGCGTGATTACTTCTTGGCTTTTTGCCTCTCCTTGTGCCTGATACATTAATTGTTCTCTGTCACTCTACTATGAATGTATGTCCCAATGAAGCTGGCATGAGAGCCAAATGTCTGGTTTTCACCAGAGGAGGGAATTGATTCACACAGCACATGATATAGCTGAATTCTGCCTCACCTGAACTGTGGGAAGCTCTAAAACTGAGATGAGTTCATTGCACCCTCCTGCAAACTTCACTCAGGTGCTGCTGCCTCTCTGCAGGCCAGCCCTGCCCACCAGGTGAAAACCAGTGCTCTCCTGCTAGGCTGCAGGAGGGTGGGGTGTGAGTCAGAGGGGAAAATTTCTCACCTGAAATCACACAAGCCAAGTCACCCCAGCTGCCAGGGTTTGTGTGAAGTCAGAGAAGCTGTGGGAGGGTTGCTGCAGACCCTGCATTGGATATTTGAATTCATGTGCCAGCTGTGTTGTTTAAAACCTTTGCTTATGTTGCATCTCCACAAAGAGCAGTTGCACTGCTGGGTGACAACTCTTGTGATCTCTGTGGCACACCAAGACCTGCCTGTGTTTCTGCGTGCTGACCTGTGCAAGTTATGGTGTGCTGTTGTAAAATTAAACATCTCACAGCTCAGTATCTCCTTCCTTCTGTTCAACCTGGTCTGGTGAAAGGAGGTTTAACATGGGAGTTGTGTCTGGCTCCTGCATTTTGGCCTGGCTCCAGCTAAGCACTTAAACCTGCCCTGCAAAACCCAAGGCCAAACACGTGCTTACCTGTGCTGCTGGACCAGAGCCATGGGGGAAGAGGAGGAAACTCACTCTTGTCATATTTGAACTGTGACTGACAGTTTGGCCTTTACCCACACAGAAATGTGATTTATTGTAAATCTGCTGGTTGCATTCATGCCTGCATGCTCCATGCAATTCTTTAGGTTAAAGGAAGCTGTTATCAAGAACGGAGTGCCTCTCCCTCCTGGGTGTTAGAAGATTTTATTTATCATTTGGCTGTGAGTTTTCTTTGTGGTGTTACCTGCTGATTTCTGGTTCAGCCTCTCCCCTGCCCCATATCATTATCTGAGCTGAAGATCTACAGCAGTGATCAAAGAAAACATTTTGTCATCATCACAGATAATTTGAGATCCCTGCTATATTTTTGCATATGGGCTGTAATTGCTTGAAAACCACATGGATTTTTTTCTTGTTCTCTCTGTGGATTTTTCTTCTCAAACAAAGTTCTGCAGCATGTGCAAACTGTAGCACATGGTTTGCAACTCTTTAACAGGGCAGTGTATTCATACTTGGAATATTAATGAATGAAGAGCCAAGAAGTTTCTGAAAAGTAACTCCTATTACCAGAGCTAAACTGGTTATATAATATAAATATACTATACTATACTATAATATAATATAAGTCACAAAAATATTATTACATTATTTAAAAAAAAGTTTGTCCAATCTTTCTGTCCTTAAGGAATAGTATGGAATTTTACAATATAATATAATAAGTCACAAAAATATTATTACATTATTAAAAAAAAAAGTTTGTCCAATCTTTCTGTCCTTAAGGAATAGTATGGAATTTTACAGTGTATGAAACGGTATGGGTAATTCTTTAACTTTATTAAAAAAATACACCATCAATTCCTATGGTAATTTCAAATTAAAATTGTAATTTTGTGAAAAATGTATTTAATTTATGTGACAGAGAGATCTACATAACTTTAGGAGAGCAGCCAATTTATGACATTTAAGCATATTGTCAAGGCAATTTTATTACACTCATGAGAATATTCCAGCTGAAATTATGCATACGGCCCTAAAAGCAATAAATGTTGAGCAATATTTAACTTAGAGGTAAAGAATCAATTAATATTTGCACTGCTAAGCATGCACTTATTTCTTTTTGTATTTCTTTTTTTTTTCTCTTCATGTATTTACCCTGTCCTAATAATGAAAAAGAGTTATCAGAAGAACTGAGGATGTGTCCCCTGATAAAGTACTCAAAGCTTTATTATTAGATCACATTTGAGATGTATAGAACACACTGCTAATAAATTTATCATTAATCCTTTAAAAAGAATTTTAAAAAATAGGATCTCAAGCCTAGTTATCCTAAGATCAGTGAGGAAATTGCCACCATTGGAAGGCAGATTGGAATGTACAATGAATTCTTGCACTCCAGACTCTGATAATGACAATAATTAAAACTGGCATGATTTTTGCCTTTTTACCTGAACGTGTTTCACTTAAAACAGAGAGAATTCTGGTTTAGGTTGGTGTAAAAGAGAAGGGAAGCTAATTACATCCCCAGGAACATCCCACCATTCTGCTCTAATCTTATTGAGAACACACTGATGGAGTGGGCTGGAAGTCAGTGCAAGCCTAATGCTAAGAAGCTTAGAATGAACATGATTGATTCAAATGGGACTGTTAAGTTTATATGGAAAACTGTGATTATGCAATCAAATTCATGTAGTGAGCCCTTGATACACACATCAGAAAATCTACTAACAGCACTGGGAGCTGAATATTAGCTGTCTTTAATCTGTTTCCTTTATAAAATTGAATGGAAGCATTTAAAAATCTCCTGTCAGTGACTTAAAAAACCCCAAACAACCCACCAAAACCCACAAAAAAGCCCCAGAACAAAACATATATAAGAAAAGCCTAACAAAGCAAGCAAGAAAAAAACCAAAACAACTAAACCTAAGCAGAAATATAACACCACTGCCAAAGTAAGTAAATAAGTACATACATACATATATACATACATACAAACATACAAAAAAGCAAATGAAAACCAAAACACCAAAACAGTGGAATTTAGGCAGTGGAAATGTTGAACTATTTTATTCACAAGCCCTTAAGCAAATATAAAGGTGCTTAGATCAACTAAGTATTGGCATGCAAATGAAGATCCCTTAAAAAAATAATAGTTCCTACTTTGAATAATAACTAATACCTTATAGATCATTAAAAAAGCCTTAAGCATCTGATGGAGTTAACTGGGGGGTAGTCATGAAGCATATCTCTTTTTGTGACACCTGCTGTAGCCTGCATTTTTCACAGGGGAGGATGAATTTCAGTGTTTTTCTTAAAATGTAATTCCAGCTTTTAAAATTTCTTCTTTCCAATTCAAATTCTAAACCCTAAGTGTTTTGTGGGCTAGCTTTTTAAATTATAAGTGCTCGAGATCAAAACTGTGCTCTGAGCAGTGTCTGTGTGGGTCCCATAAATTCCAAGTAGGCACCTCCTATATTTTTCAGTTAAAAGCAGAAGTGGGGAATGGCTTTCAAGATAAACTTTGCTTTTCTTTTTTCCCTATTGGTGAAGTTTTCATGTTCTATATAATTCCAGAGTATAGTGGCCACAGGACTTGCATGGACATGAATCCCCCCAGTGTAGTTCTTCTTTCTTTCTGTTGGCTTTATAGGGATCCCACCATGGGTATCTTTCCAACCTCTGCACTCTAATAAGGAACCTAAATTAGGTGTGATGGATCTGAGACAAATAACTCCGGTGACATTGTGAGATTTCTTTTGTTTTTGCTGGCAAAGCATTTAAGCATGAATTTTTACTGCTCAATAAAGCAGTTAATAATAGTTTAAAGTATAAGTCTGGGTCGAAGTATGTGATTGAATCAGATCCTTTGAAGTTCACTGACCTGTGGTAAATTGGGAATTTCATGGCTGACTGCACAATTAAACTTTGACTTCAGGGCATATTTAGGTTTAAATTTCTCATTAGGAAGTAATTCTGAAGCAAGATTTTTTCTCCTGACAAATGCAAATAAGTTGTGTAGAGGTTAAACAAAAATTTTATTTTGCAATTAAAACCAAATTTATGCTAATTTTTATAATTTATTTCTCTGCTTCAGGTAAAAGTAATTGGTTCATAGCTTAATATTCAGGTAATCTTTGAACCTCCAGCAAGCTTTCTTACACATTTTCTAGGTTCAATTCATATGAAAAAAATTCCTTTTTTTTTCATTTGTCTCAGTCTCTTATGAATTATCTTTTAAAAGATAAAGGGAGACAGCAACATGGATTGAGTAATATTCTACAAAATCCTATTAGAACTGAAAGATCACTCTCTTGATGCTTAAAGTATTAAATTTGGCAACTACTGAATCCTTTTTCACACCAGTAAGTGTGAAGAAAGTGCCTTAATAGAAGGTAATTGAGACAGGAAGACAGGATTACAAAAAATAGATCCTGAAAGGTCCATTCAATTACCAGGAATACTCCTCTGCCTACTGTAGTACACTCATTACTGCTGGAATGCTGATTGAGACTCCCATATACTGCCACAGCCCCACAGGAGTCTGCAGTACAATTTTGGTTCATGTTATTTGAAGATTTGCCTCAAGTTGTGATGATATAAAACCATATCTGATGGTATAAAATAATCTGTGAATTGGAAACATAATTTAAATTTAATTCACAGTACTTATTCAAAAAATTGGTGTCATGTTTTAAAAGCTGGGATTTTACAATAAAATGGGACTATTTATCTGTCTTGTTCTGTGCTGGATATGTTTTTACCACTTTCCAGGTGAACAGAGCAAAGACACATATTTTGAATTACAAATTCAGGGGCGCATGTACATTATCAAAAAGCAGATTCAGAGACTCTTTGTTTATCAGATTCCAATTACACTTCCTGTGGAGTCTGTCTCCACAGCCAGACATGATTAATCCTTCCTTCATCAAGGATTTTGGAAATGGAGGATTTCACTCATTTTTCTCTCGGAAAAGCCAATGCTCTGTCTGGGCTTGATCCTTGCATTTCAGTTGCAGGTTTTTTGTTTAGGTAGCTGAAAGTTGGAGCAGCATGAACACCTAATGCATTAAATGCCTCCCTAAGATGGGGACCTGCCCACGCTGCGTTTGGTGGGACCTTTGGAAGAAAGACCAGGCTTTATCTCCTGACCCATCTGGCCTGGGGAGTTTGCAGTCAATCTGGAATTTGTTCCACCCCGTGAGCAGCAACCACATCCATCTGTTCCATCATGTAAGGAGCAGAGACAGACACTGGGATGGGGATGGCTGGCACAGCAGAGCTTTTTCCTGCATGGATGGTGGGGATGAGGGGTTCACACGGACACACTGCAGTGACAGCATCTCAAACCAACACTTCAGCCACAGTTAGGGGACAAACGATGGATGCAATGTGGTGGTACAACTGCACATCACACATACATGATGCAGAGATGGCTATGGAAAATACTCACTTTTTCACTTGATTCTGCTTCCTTTTGGCTTCTGCACCCCTTTGGTGCATAGCAGGGAAGTAGGTATTTGTGTTTAGTGGAAGAAATTACACTGACTAACAGACACAAGCATTTTACTCATAAATTTATCATAGACTATTGCTGAGGAGACTGACAGACAGCCACTACAAATGGTGTGTTAAACATTTAATGAACCCAGGCTGAACTCCTGGCCCTGTTGAAGCCAATGGAAGTTTTTGCATGTCAATCTTTTTTGGGGTGCAGTGAAGATTGATAGGGGGTGGCATTTTATGTGGGTTTCTAATTGTTTGTTAATCACTTAATGGAAAATTAGAAATGATGCCTTAAACAGAGCATCTTTTTCCTTTGTGTAATTTCTTCATAGACATTGGAGCTCACCATGAAGAAAACCTGGTGTTCAACAGGGGCTGAGGAGGAGGTGCCAGACCTGGTTTCCAAATTAGTAGATGGTATTTCTAGAATGTGTATTAGTGCAGCATATCTGTGACACTCTTCTAGAGAAGTACGTGCTGGTGTGTGTGCATCTTAGAACTTTCTAAAATACAGTAGCTGTTATCCTAAATCATGACAGGAATAAATCAGGACTGTGGATTTCGTTTAAGGCTCTCATGTAAAACCAGCTTCCAGCAATTTCCATTCCTGATGAGCTGGAAGTATTTGTGTGCAGTAAATACCGGCAGTAAGCTAAATGCACTTGCCTGGGGAACAAACTCAAGTAAGTGAGCAACATGAGGGAATAAAATCCACTCTCATAACAAGAGTGCTGTGGTTTACAGTAGTGTTCAGTCACTGTCTTTAAGAAACTAATGGAACCACCAAATGCTTGGTGGCCACTCCAAGGTATGTGTAAAGTTTAGTGTGGGGACGTGTGTCCTTCTTTTGACTGAAGGTGTAAAAATGAAAGCAATGAGATGTGCTAAGTCACATATTCTGATCCAGACCAGGAGCAGAACCCCAGTGAGAGCTTAGGAATGGGATCTGAGATATTAGAAATGACACTACTGTGAACTGCTTGTTTCTTATTTTACATATGCACCGAATGGGAATATTTAATACATGAATTGCAAATGAGTATTTATGGCTTGACAATTGATGGCATGAATTAGAACCGAGATTTTAAACTAGCTTTAAACAACTTTCTGGTAACTGGACTGGGGGGAAAAATGCATTTTTTGTTTAAATTTTCACATCAAACCATCTAAACCCCCAATATTCACCCCAGGCTATTTTCCCCCCTCGGTGAAGCAGCGGGATGCCGCTGGCGCGGGATGGGTCCCCCAGTGGGGCTGGGGACTCGCGCGGCGCCCGCGGCCCCCTCAGAGCCCCGCGCTCTGCCCACCTGGGATGCCACAGTGAGGAGGGGCTTTTCTTCTGCAGACTCCTCCCTCGGAATCTCCTTCATCACCATGGCCACAGCCTTATCGGCCGCCCTAGCGCCTTTGCCCTACAACAGCGAAACCAACAATGGCGCCAGGTCAGCAGCGGGCTCCGACCGCCTCCTGCGCGCGCTCCGACCCGGCCCAGCGGGACGCCGGCCGCGCCTGCGCCTGGAAGCGAAGCTCGGTTGGAAGCAGAACACACACACACTGGTTAAAAATAGTAAAAATAATAATAATATAACAAATGGTCGGTCAACCCAATGGTTAAGGAGGCAGTTGGGGTCTAGCCGTGGTCTGGTGGCTCGTTCGAGTTGCCCCAATGAAGTCAACAGGAATCCGGCACTTTCCTGCTGGGCCGAGGCCTGCTGGAAGTTCCCTCATGCCAACCTTCTGCAGGATAGGCTCACCAGAGCAGTAGGGGTTGGAGGATCAGCCCGTTGATTTAATTTTAGTTACCCAAGTTTATACCCAAAATACATCTTCATGAGTTTTTTCTGGCTTTTTCTTAAAAATAGCGTCAAGCGGAGTTTTCAAATAAAGCACAGTTCCTTGTTGTTCACTGAGGCAAACTCTCCCTGAAATTTGAATGTATAATCTGGACCCACAGAGTTTATAGCTCTAGTAACATTTTAAAAAGCAATTTACACCATATAAACAGTCTGGGTTTTTGCTAACAGAACATACGGAGCCAAATTCTGCCATCGTACGCATTGCTACAGCTCTCCCTAAAATTATCATTGTTGTAGAACTTACTGTATGGATTTTCACTTTTCTTAAACTTCTCTTAATACATTGTAGATATTCTGGACAAGGTTAAGATATTTTAACATTATTTACTATAAATTATCCAAATAAAAAGTGCACCAGTATTATGTGCCATGTTGTTTGATGACATTCTTTTTATCTAACGAGGGTCTCTATCATCTTGAGTTCTCATGGGTTTCTGTATCTTGATCTTTGGTCTTATTTTGATCTCTGCCTCTTGCAAGTGACAGAGAAGGTTGGAGCTTACACATAAAGCATCACAGCAGAGCTGTATTATGCCAGTGACCCTGGGCAGGTCCTTATTATTATACTTTAAAAGCTCCCATTGATTTCCATGGAAGTTTTAGCTGTGCAAAGACCGCAGGATCTGGCTCCATAAAAGAAGTATTTTACACTGGACTTAAATATATTTAAATCCTTAAAACTCTATTAACAGAAGGGGCTCTTTGCTAAGACATTATATACAAGAATTATCTTCACTAGCAGTATATTCTGTGTCAAGTTAACCCCCTGTCCTGGGTTGACTATTGCTTATACCAAACTACAGATGGTTTCAGGAACATTTCATCAATTGCAGGTAAAACCATTGCGTACTATTGCAGGGTCTAAATGGATTTCATTACTGGTCAGGTCAATATTAGATTAGCTTGCTTGTGCAACACATCACAGATACCCTACAGAGAGTTCTTTGCATGCTGCAAGAAATTCTCAGAGCAGAAGTGTCATAAATGATAAGCATGCTGGACTTGTGATGCCTTTGATATCCAAAGAACTGCAAAGTCATTGTAAAATTAAATATATTAAATTCAATGGGAATTACATTTAATTGGTAAGCATATCAAAGGTTCTGGGCCAATTACGTGTTTGTTCATGATTCACATGACATATTCCAGGTCTATGAAGCTTGTTTCCAGTATGACACATGAGCTATCATTAGCTAGCACTAATAGCATGCTATTGGTCTTTATAAAATGTAGTCCTTTTGTGCTGAGTGCTAGAACAAAATCGTTTATCAGCTAGGAAGGATGCATTGGAAAGCATGCAGTGCTTTTTATTTCTTGCAGAGTAAAAACCCACCAAAGCAAAGGTCAGGTCACTTTTTTGAAGACAGAGCCACTTTTTCTTCAAGGTTTCACCTACTGCCTGAAAAGAGTCATGATACTGGTATTAGTGCCTGCTGTTCATCCTCCACACACGTCACTGCAAAGCCCTGGGAGTGGCTGACACCAAATACAAAATCTGTCTCACCACTTTAAAGTGGCCATGCTACAACGGAGAAAAGCAACCAAAGAGTACCTCTGTGCTATTTTTAATGAGCAGACTAAGCTTATTTGCTGGGCAAAGCAAGTGGTTTGATGCTACTTTTTTTTTTCTTTTTTAAAATTTAGATTGTTAACTTTCCTAAAAGCAAAACACACTTTCCTGTGTATAAGTCAGGTTGACGTCTTTGCCTGGTCAGCCTATGGTATGGGAAGCATTTTTAAACTAGAAGTTGGTACTAATGTCCTGGATGCCAAAGAGAAAGCCAATGCAGGGGAATAGCTTAAATTGTCAGATTCTGCTGGAGAGGTACACAGGGGAGCAATTAACTGGAAAATGCAGCTTTTTATTCTGTTGACCAGAAATTAATACTGTTGTTCTATGTAAGGTAGGTAACCTTGAAAATTTTGGTCTCTCTTCCCTGCAGTGACCACTGTGCAGCCAATTCTTGCCAATGAAGCCATTAGGCTGAAGAGCTGGAGAGAAATAAAACCAGTTTTCCTGTGGTCAGGATGACCTTGTTATTGTTGTCAACTGCAGCTGAAATGAAAATCTCCAGCACATTTATTACAATAACTGTTGAAGAATTATTATTTTTTTTAAGGTGTTAGTTACTTAGCCTCTTTTGATATGAAGTGTTGTTTCTTAGCAAGCCAAAGTGCCTGGCACAGCAGTTTATTGCTCAAACCCTGTAATTCTCTAACAGCTAATTTTAGACATGCCAGAACTTCAAAACAAACAGTTTGCTGGTACTGGAGGTTTGCAAGGTCAGTTACTTTCTCATGTAAACCATAGTTTAACAATTTAGTAAATTAATTTTGTCATTCCCTATTGGTTTACAATATAGAAATGGAAACAACTGTGATGTAGAACATGACAACCCATGTGCAAATTATGACAAATGTGAATTGATGAAGGAAAAATGTATTAATTTTTTAATGGAACATACTGCTTAAGAGAAACTGAGAAATGTGTCAGTGTTTCATTATTTGATACCAAAAAAAAAATGCAACAGTTCCTTTAGGTAATATCTCCAAAGCAAAATAAGGAGTAGAGATCAGAGTATTCCCCTGATGCTAAATATTTATAACAGCATTGGTTTCAAAACTTAATAACAATTTCTGTAAGCTTTTCCTTTGGGATCAGATAATGGGTAGTAATAGACATTTCCATAGTATGCTGATTTAGCAGGATTTTGTAAGGAAATACTTTTATTCTGCTGCAGTTTCTGAATAGTTCCAAATTCAATTTTGTACAAGTCACACGATTTAGATGTGGTACTTAGTAATGAGTATTTAATTAAATTACTGAAAGAGCATATTAATGTAAATTTCTAGTGCAGTATAAAGTTGACTTTTTTTTAATAAGTGATGCATGTAGATTTGTAACTATGATTGTCTATGAAAAACTTTAAGTACTTGGGACCAACAGATCACCTTCAGGTCCTGATGGGCAAATCAGAATGAAGACATGCTCACACTTGAAACATTACTATTTAGAGCAATACTCTATAATTCTGTAATTATTTTCTTCATTACAGTGATTTGCAAATTTGTTCTTGTGCATGAAAAGCCAACAGCCAGTGCTTTGTAAATGTTTAACATTTTGACAACAGTATTTAAACTATAATGATTAATTGCAGAAATTATTTGTTGTCATCTATGCAATAAAGGGATTTTATCCAAAACCATTTCATAATTATAAGTTGGCTTTTGACAAATATTTGAGGTACTTGAGTCCTAAATTCATTTTTCAGGAATATTTATAGCATCTGTTCTTGTGAGAAAGTGAGCAGAAAGAAATGGAGTGATGGGATTTTCTTTTTTTTTAACATGCATACATGAAGAAAGTATTCCTTGGTTACACAGACCTGTGCTGTTCCATTTATTTTTCAAAGATCCTACCAAGTTGTTTCATCTTTAATTGACACACTACAATGCATCCCTGCTCACAGAAATCATCTCAGCACGGGCATGTTTAAATTTCAGCTTCTGTAAAATATAAGTTTTAAGACAGCTTTCCTTATAAAGAAACTTAATTGATAAATTTAACTATTAAAATTTATCTTCAGACAGTGCTGGTACAGATATGGCAGGATTACATGTTTCATGGGCATCTCCCTTTCTAGCTGAGGAGAAAGAGAATAACATTTATAAATGTAATGCCAAAAAATATGGCCAGATGTCCTGACCTTTCCCACTGGGCTGTTGAATTGAAATGTTTGAAAACAAAATAAAAACAAAACCCACCAGTTCAGGACATCTTGAAGTACCAGTCTGCACTTTAAATATCTTTAATAGGTTGAGAGGGCCTTTGTAAAGCAAACTTTATGAAAGATGCATTAGTGAGAACTTGAAGTTTGAGGAGCTGTTGTCCTCCTGTGCTGGAGAAAGAGCAGGGAGCTGCTGAACGTGTTGGATCTGGGAGGCTTGGCTGCCCTCCAGATCCCCCAGCAGCTGATGTATTAGAGTACCAGCTAAGCAGCCTATTCCAAATGCCTTTATGCTCCACAAATCTTCCTGTTTTGTGCAACTAAAAAATAAAAGTGAAGGGAAAAACTTGGCTTTATTTTTTTAAATCATGCAGTGCTAATGTTTTTACCTCTCAAAATGAGCACACAGTACCATGGGAGTTCACTCTCCACAATACAAGTGTGAGCTCTTGATTTACATAAGATCTGTTTATTGCTTCAAATTTTTCTCTTCTCAGGCTTTTATGTTCCTGTTTTCTGCATATGTCTTTCTTCTCACCTATGCTTTTCTACTTTTTCCTAGTGATGTTATGTCTTGCATTTCATATATAATTAAAAATAATGAGGAAACATATGGTGAGGCAGTTTTATGGATGAATATAAGATTGATATTTAAACATAAAATTCTGTTTCATCAAATCTCATGGTATTTTTTTTTTTTTTATTATGAGCCTAATAAAGTCAAGTATGTATCGAAAATTCTGTTTCATCAAATCTCATGGTAGGTTTGTTTTTTTTTTTTATTATGAGCCTAATAAAGTCAAGTATGTATCTCAGATAAATGGGAACACAATTCCTTTAGGCAGTGCACAGTTGACCATGGTGAGGAAAGCTGAACAAGCTCTCAGTCCTGAACTGGAAGCAGCTTTGTCAGGATTCAGACTAGGTTTCAGAACCTGATCTACTATTTTGAGGTTGTATTTGCATAATTTGGAACCTCTTATCAAGCTCTGTTAGTGATTATCCAAAATCTTTTGACTCGTGACCTTCAGTAGCTCATTCTTACAAGATTATGATGAAATACAGAGTTGGTTACAGACAAGGAAGCAGCTATAGGAAGACTTGCCCAAGAAGTAATTTATAGTAAAGCAGCTAAATCCATATTGGCTGAGTTCACAGTGTTCTACTCCTTTCATCCCTTTCCCCATCTTTTCATTCTTATGTTGATAGAATAACAGATTTCAGTGTTAATATGGGAAGACTTTACTGCATTCAAGAAAAATAGCAAGTAAAGGGACAAAAGCTTATAAAAGGCAATCAGCATAAATATTCACATTTCCCCTCTCTGGGTTGTGTCTTATATCCATTCCATTTAAATGTCGATAGGGTGGTTGAGTTCCAGTTTGAGAAGTATTTGCATTGAAATGGCACTGGAAGGTTTCTGTTTATTGAGTCTCAGTAACAGCTGCATCATGTGTGCTCCCTTGAGAAGCTGTCTCGGTCTGAAGCCTATGGATTCATTCCCAAAGCCAAGTGGGACAGCTTCCAAAGCACCTCTGGTGGAAGCTTGGAAGCTCTGCAAGACCCATTTTGCTCTCAAGAACTTGTGCAAAGTTTCTTGACTTAACACATCTGAACACAAATTATGACTGGAAATGAATAAACAATTCTGTCAAATCTAACTCATTCTCTATAAGCTAGTATGATTCCTGCAGGCTAAGAGGAGGAGGAGGATGTGAAATAAGGTTTTTTTCCTCTCTTAAGTCAAAGAGTTTTATTTGGGGTATAACAGGGAGTGCACAGTTTGAGATAACACGAAGATAACAACACCATAATGTTGGAACAATAATGATGATTTAACTGTAAATAGTAAATCCAGCTGGGAATATAGGGCAGGGCTGGTAAGAAGAAGGAGGTCTGGGACAGAACTAACTATATAGAGGTTGTTTAAGGTTCTGCTCCTTTTACAACCGAGTTATATAATAAATCTCCTTGTGATAGAAGGCTTGGATGAGACGTTTTGCAGTCTTTTCTTTCCTTACAATTGTCATCTTTAATAAGACCATTGTGAATATGTAGAAACTATTTTTTAGCACTTATTTGATTGACTTCTTAATAATTTGGAATTGCATTACCAAAGGGATGAGTGCTTTGACTGCACAATGGTATATGACTTCAAAAATCTTAGGGAATAGCTGCGGGGTTTCTTTCATCTCTGCTTAGTCTGTGTCAAGGAACTTTGTGAATTCACTGGGTTTAGCAACTGGCAATTTTAAATTTGTTTGGTAGTCTTCAGCAAAGAATTAATACTGAAGTATTTTCTCTCCCATAATTTGAGTTCCTTTTGTGTTGACTTCAGTATCATGATCCCCAGTCATAACATACACATAGCAACAGAATTACTTGCTATTATTTGCTGTATTGCCATGATGATCCATGTGCTGAATTAAAATAAAAGATTCCTCTGGTCAGTTCCAGTGAAATTCCAGGAGATCAGGTCACTTTCAAAATAAACAATTGTGAATAAAGTGCTGCCTGTTGTTTAAATGTTTACTGCACACATGATGTGCAAATGATGGATTTTGCTCCCTCATTTCCTTCCAGCACATGATGTATTGTTCTTTGAAGTGGTAGGGGTTCCTCAACTCCTGCTACACAAATTTTATGGTTTTGTTTCATGAAACATTCAGAGAACTCAGACTAACTCTGTTTAGGAAAAGCAATGAAATAAACTCAGAAGTGATGGTATTTTATATGGAAAAATCAGCAGCTTATCAGTGAGCACGAATGCAGGATAGTCTTTGTAGGAATGCAGAATATAAAACATTGTTCCAAGTTAACTGGAACTGGCAAGCTTTTACAAGGCAGCTGTTTATTTTACACTTTATGTGCAAAAGACAACTGGAAATATAACTGGATTATGTCTGGATTATGATGCAAGTTATTTTTAAAAGAAAGTTATGCAGGTTCTGGTGTTTACATAGTATCATCTGTGCTCTGCCAGCCTGGAACATAGAAGAAATATGAATTTTTTCCAGTGTTACAGACTTTGTTATTCTTGTTCCAGATATCATTATTAAATCCTGCACTTCACAGTTATAAACCTGTGTAGCCAGAAAAGGAATTAGATCCCATTAGCCCAATATTTTTGTTAGTGTAGACTTCTTCTGGATTGGGCACTCATCAGACATTTAGTGTGAGAAAAAGACAGGCAAAGGAATAAACACAATTTAAAAGATAAATCTCTGACAGAGCTAGAAAAAAGATCTGAATAAATAATAATCTGATAATATCCCACAGATACAATTCTGTGAGAGTTTTAAGATAATTTTCAAGTCCTGAAAGTGATTTTCTGCACAGAAAGGAACTGGTGCTGCTCTAAAAAATATAACAGAAATTTTTATCAAATCTGTTGCAGGGGCATAACAGTTGCCTATTGTTTCCTCTTGTTTTACATTACCAGATTAAGAGTCCAAATTGCTTATTTTCATAACCAAGGTTTTACTCTTATTTTGGAAGCCCTTAAGGAAGGTATTGTTTAGCAAAGGTGGACTTATGTTGAATGAGGGTGACTGTTCAGATGACCTGTTATAAAATTCTGCATACTGTTTTGAAAAATGAGGTATGTACTTAAATAAGTGAATTGGTATATGTCTCTTGCTAGGTACCTAATCTCAGAACCATTTAAAAATAGTATTAGTTCTTAAATTACTTATTTTGATTGTTCTGGTTTAGTTTGTGAAGGATGACAGCCTGGGCACTGGAGACAGTTTGTAATGCATTGTCACCACTATTAACTCTTATTGAAGATTAGGATGAAAATCTCAGGATTTGAGTTCTATAAATATTTGGTAAACATTATGTGATCAAAATTCATGTCCTCAGTTTCATGTTTTCATACAGATTCTTTCATGGTTTGTGTATAACCATACAAGATTTAATTCTGTTTGGGATTTTTGTTTTTCCCTGGCTCACTTGTTAAACACCTTGCTCAAAGGCTACTGAAAACAATGAAAGCTTTTATAAACATGAAAAGCTAAAATATATTTAATCCAAACATAACAATATATGTACTTCTACCATGTAAAAGGATAGAAAGATGATGAAGCAGAGAATTAATGGAACATAAAAGTAAGAAAGGGTAGCTGGAAGTTTGTGACTGGGTTTGTTTTGAAGCAGATTAATGTTACTTTCTCATCATCTGTGATTAGACCTGTACATATTAAAAAAGGAAAACACATTCTGGATGGCAGGTTTGAAAACAACAGATCAGGATAGTTTATGATTGAAAAATACTTTTAAGACTTGTTTTCTTGACATATATGAGTTCTCTCCAACCATGGTTCTAAATCCTGCCAGAATAATTTTAGCCCTTCCTGTAATACATTTGATTCCCACCATAATATAAATTCTTGATACCCTTGAATCTATTATGTAATTTTTAAATTTTTTTATTTTTTTTGCCACAACCTTAAGATTTGAGTCCTTTCTACAGTGAATGGTGTCAAAGCAGAGCTCTTTTAGCACATTGGTCATAAAGGGTCTTTATGCTGTATCCTTGACCCAAAATTCATTCTGAGTCTCTTGTGCTGCATGTTCTTTGCAACAAAGGGTTCAGAATCTGAGTGTACTTACCTCCAGAATAAAACCCCATTTTTAACCGGTATAGTGGAGTATATTTACCCCTTTATTTTTATTCCCTAAAAAGAGTAAATTGTCACTTATCAGACAATGGCAATGGCAGATGAGGAATTTGAATAACAGTGTGGCTGCAAAATAACTTCATGTCCCTGACCTAGACATGGCCTCTGCATGCACTTTCAGCTCCAGAATGATCTCATCTGATGTTCCAAAGTATGTTAATGCTGCAAATGCTGCAAATGCAGCATTAATAGCATCATAAAAAAGCAGCATTAGCAGCATCATATAAACCTATTTACAGAGGATTATGCTACTGTCCCTTCATTTACACAGTTTGGAAACCTTCAGGGAGAAATTCTTAAAATTGAGGTATTATGATTGTGCTCTTAAAAGATGTTTCTAATTCTCTGACGTGTACTATTACTGTGGAGAATGGATTTTTCTACTCTAATATTGCAAATACATTGTAATTACAGACATGAAAATGAAAAAAAAAAAAGTAGGTGCATTAGTAGATAATTACTTCTAAACCTAATCATAAGTTCAGCTGCGTTGGACAACTAAAAGTTTGTTCTAAGCAAAGAATCATAGAATGATTTGAGTTGGAAGGGATCTTATAGACCATCTATTTCCAATTCCCTGCCATGGACAGGGACACCTTCTACTAGATCAGGTTGCTCAGAGTTCCATCTGGCCTGCTTATCTATCTTTACTGTTTTAAGATAATTTTTATAGCATAATGGGCCACATCAGTTGCATTTGTATAAATCTGCTCTTTTGCATATATTTGCAAGTATTCTATATTCTTTTTTGCTTTGGTGGATTTAATTTCATTTTCATATCAATGACAGTAATTAGCACCTGGCCTGCTCTACAAGGAGCTGAAAGCAACATCTCTATTTCTGATAGCCAGCACATCACTGATATCAGATTTTCTCTGTACTGCTTGAATAAGCATTTACCCTCTCCTACAGAATTTTTTTACCCATTTTATTTATTTTTGCATACTTATATGGTAAAAAGTACCTATTAAAGAGAAAACAAGAAGATTATGTACTTATTCACTCTATACACACTTTTAAAATGTGGGCTGTAAGAATGCATAATGTTTATAAAGTGCAGTAGTTGTGGTCTGCTGGTGCTTAGGTTGGCAGGTTCCTCACTAGGGAAGTAAGTTCTCTGTTTTTGTTTCTGTAATTCAACAGTACCACAAAATTCAGTTGTTAGCTATCAGTTCAAGAATGTCTGCAGTGTAATTAAAAAGGTGGTGAGTCCACAGTTTTTACAGCAGCTTAGTTTGGCTGGTAGTGTAGCAATTTTGTTTAATAAAAACTCTGTGGGTATCTACAACATGATATCCGTGACCAAGTAGTAAAAGCAGCTGGTAACAGCAAATGGCTCTTATGGAGAAATTCTTAATTCTCAAAACATCTTAATTAAGACTTCATATGCAAAACAATTGCTAAATCATCAGTTATATTTTCCAAGAAGCTTCCATTGCGATTACTTTACTGGGATCTAAATGATGCTACTTGTATTTCAAAACTGGGTTCTGGCAGATACAAAACTCCATGGAGGTACAGTTGCTCCAGTTAATGGATTGTGCCTCTTCAGCTGGGATGTCAAATCCGGCACCAGCCTGTCCTGTGTAGTTAAAGCTAAACTGAATCTCCCCTCCACCCCAGGGCACAGCAGCCCAACGCTGTGGAGGTTAAATGGCCTGACAATAGCATGACAGCAATTGTCAGAAATATTCCTCCTCAGAGGTGCCATAAAAAAAAATAAATCTGTCTCAATTGTGCAGTGCAGTCCTGTATTCTGCTGGTGTCTCCTTCCACAAGATCACATTCATTTACCACAGGCGGTTCTCTAACATCAAAATCAATCTTGCACAAGTGAAAGAGCAGGGATGAGTTGACCATCTTCTGAAAGTCTTGCAAACAGCCTCAATAATTGTGTTTTTATCAAAGAATTAGCAGGCTAGTAGCTGAGGGAAAGGGGTGCAGCAAGTCACTCATGTCTCATTGTACCAAGACCCAGCCCAGGATGTGGCTGACAAAAGCCTGGAGAGGGGTCGGGTGTTTCTGTCACCCCAGGGTGGGTGAGATGTTAGCCTGGGTGTGGAAGATAAATTGAGGAGCTTCAAACATACATATTTGCATGAAATATGTTTTTATATCTAATATCTATATCTATATTTGCTTTTTACTCACTGAGGAGAGCAACTGAGCCAGCACAGAGAAAGAAAGGTCATTTTGCTGCTGTAGCGCTGCACTATCCTGTCTCTTTTTCTGTTTGGGAACAGAGAGTGGCCTTAGATAGCTTCTCTAATGTTTTGCTGCTGTAGTGCTGCACCATCCTTCTCTTTTTCTGTTTGGGAACAGAGAGTGGCCTTAGATAGCTTCTCTAATGACAGCTGTGACTGACTGAAATCGGTCTATCAGCCAGTACTCTGGATCTTGTGTTTACTGAAACACTCTGCTGCTTCATTTCACTCTGAAAATCTTGTAAATAAGGAAGTTTTATCCCAGCTTCACTCGTTCCCATTAAGCATAAGACACTTCATATTAATGAAACTGCAGTGAAATGATATGAAAGATGGCATTGTCAGCTCAGATCGTTAAAAATTACTTGAATAAATACACAGGCATATGCTTAGACTGGCAAAGACTGGAAGGTTTTTTTCAGCCCAGATAGCACAAGCATAATTGAGGAATAAAAGGAGCTGCCGCAGATGGTGATAGCAGTGAGAGGCCCAGTGACATGTGCTTCAACTCCAACTTTGCTACAGGGGAGTTACTGAGGTAGGATAACACACCAGAGCTACTGCCAGAATCTCAGGCTCCAAGAAACATGCTTATTAGCTAATTAGAGTTGCATATTCATGAAGAGAGTGAATCGAATCCGTCCTTCCTATGCGTTCAGGAGCTGAAAAGCGAAGTGAGAAACGCGTGTGTGCCCCAAGAGATCAGTGCCAGAGAGCATCTGGCAAAGATGAGGGAAGGAGGGTTTCCAGGAGTGAGGCAACCTGTGGTACTGGCACTGAGCAGGCACTGCCTGGGCAGGGGAGGAAGAATTACCTGTAATTGTGTCAGTTGCTCGGTAGGATCGGAAAATACCGGTGCTTCCCTGGAAGGCAGGGAGGGGACACCTGGGTCACAAGGTGGCCTTGTCTGAAACCCTGCCACGCTGTGGTCGGTCTAAAAGCTGAATTGAGTGTCCACAGCAAGACCAGGATTATTTTCCCCCCTCCTGTTCACACCTTAACATGAAGTGCCTGTGGAGTCATTGGCAACTGAAAAAGAATTTGAGCAGCCGATTCCTGGTCAGTGGAGTGGAAAGGATAGCTTGGATCAGCTTTCACACACTCCTTTCTGAATTGCACTGTCCACTCACCAGCTACACTTGAGTATTTACACACATTTTGCCTCATTTCATTAATAGAATAAGTTTTTTTGGTCAGTAACAGTGCAGTGGTTGAAGAGAGTTTGGCTATGGTAGACTGAGAACCTTTATCTCAGTATATGAAAGACCATCTCCCTTGAAAAGTTACCATGTTATCCTGAAAGTGTTGGGAAAAAACCCTCCCTTTTTCATGCTCCTGTTCCCTGAGTAGTAGAGGAATACCTCCTCATATACCTGCTGAGAGTCTTTCTATTTTCTCCAAAGGGCTTTTTTTGTGCTGGTGTTTTTGTTAAATGCTGACCTTTTATTTCCCTACTGTCTATGACCATATTGTTTAACTGTGCATTATTTCTATATACATGCTTTAAATGTTTTTTGCTCTCTGTAAATATCCTTACATTACCAAAGGCTGTGAATTTCTAGAAACTCACTTAAAGATCTGCTTGCAAATGTATAAATATGCATGTTCCACACACAAAGATAGCTAGAAATCAATTGTTAATTAAAACAAGGCATTGTCTTCTGTGCAAATGTGAGCTCTTTAAGAGTAAATGCAGACAACAGACACAGACAATGAATGCATCAAGTGCTTGCATTTAAGTAAATTTGAAATTTCAGTCTGAATTTTGCTGGTTTATTTATGAACCCAAAGATCTGTGCACAATTGGTTTTCTGTGCACAGGAAGAGGATCAAGAACAAAGATGGTCTTTTGTTTGTCTTGTAGCTGCCTAATTTAGAGCTCCTATTACTGAACATGGCTTGTTTAGACTATATCAAGTTAGCCCTTTAACTCTAATGAGGAGTATTACAGATATCACCAGATCAGCAAATTACAGATGACATTTTAAATTGTTACAAATACTGTGGGAGCCACAAGAAGGAGGACTTTCAGTTTTATTTTTTTGTACCATTGAGAAAGATGCTTTAATTTTCTGGGCTGTGTGATACCATGATGTGATATAGTAATTCTTAGTAATTCCTAGCTTATATATATATAATTTGTATTATTCTGCTGGTGAAGTGCTCTGGTGCAGCTCTTAAATCAGAGCAACATTTTTGTCTCATCTGAGCTTGAGAAAACCAAGCTCAGATGGAGACACCTAGTTGCTCCCTGCACCTTCCTCATGAGATACATCCCCAAAAACCATTCTGCTGTTCACATCAACGTGTCAGCACTTCACTTCTCCGCTGGGAGTAGATGGTGCTGAATACTCCCACAGGCAGGGATTTCAGCCTGGAGAAAGGATCTCAACTGATCTGGAGGGGAATGCTTTATTTTGGGAAGCTGCTACCTTTTTTCTCCTGGGTTCACACTTCAGGACAGGTGTGATGCTGTGCTGAGAGCATTTCATGAATTTTCAGTTGGCATCTCCCTTCAGTGTCCTTAGGATTCTCTGCTGGACGTCCTCTTTTTTGTTTTGCTGCACTTTTCTGGTCTTTGTAGTGCAGCCCAAAAGGCAGCAGAGCCCCTGCTATCACAGGAGTTTTCTCTTGAATGTAGTAGTTGAACTCCAGATAATCACTTGCTGTCTGCTTCAAGTATGATTTCTATAAATCCTCCTAGGAGATAATCTATAAAATAGCAATGAAGGCTGGTTTTTGATCCTTAATTTTACTTTGCAATAAATCTACCAACACTTGAAATTTATCCTCTGAGAATTACATGTTCAGTGAGTCAGAAATGCTGTTACAGAACTAAAATGTGATATTTCTGTTTCACTTTGTGACTACCAGGATGTTTGCCCTGATGTCTATTGCCCCTATTCTGTTTCTTATACAGAATATCACACCTAGAAACAGTAAGTGCTCTTTGTATAGGGGGATGGGAAATATTCTCTGTTGAAACTGCTGAGTTGGAGTTACACTGTGGACCAATAAATCTCAGCTGTGGCCTCTCAGGGACACATATCCTGTTGCAGAAGCTATTGTACTGTGTTGACATTTCTCCTACCATGTTTATATATTGATTTAATATCATTATTGAGAAAAATACACGAGAGTGGACTGGAATAATGATCACCTTACAAGATGTTCTGAATAAAGCAGTGTTGAAACATGGATTTATCAGGAAAACTGCTGGAACCTCTGCTTATTTGGCACCAGCACCAGGGTAAATGCTACGACAATATCCTTGTAAATGTTCCTATCCAGACTGCATCTGCCTGTTCTGGCTTGTGAGTCTTTGGTTCATTGTCTGACTGGAAAAATCACAATGAAAAAATTGTTTCTTTGACCCAGAGCTAAAGTGACTAATGATGCAATGCAAAATTATGAAAGTAGTTAGATTTGAATCAAATATGATGTTTTACTAAGTCAAGTTATCCTGTTACAGAGGTGACAGAAAAATATATATATCTCAGAAAGAAATCAGTTACTGAACATTTGGAACTGATATCTCAAAAGATTTTCCACAGAACACTGTCACCAAAAGCTGGACATGTTATAAACCTAATATGTGCTATATTTTTCCTGAAAAATCTCTGTTCATCAAAATGTTTATTAAAATTGTAGTCATGCTGAACAAGCCCTCTCAGTGAAAAGAAATATAGACATTTAAAACAAACTTATATATATTCAACCAAAAGGACTATCTTGGTTTGTTGGCTTTTTTTTACCAATACAACTTCAGTGTTTGCTGCATTAGATGCATCTTCCTTTGCTGGCTTGCTGCTTCTATGGATGAGTTCCAAACAAAAAACTTGTATCTCCTTTCTCAGTTGCTCATTTTGTAAAAACGACCTAATGTTGGCAGCAAGTGGAATAAAACCATCAGGACTAGAGGGATGTAAAGCAATTTCTGAATTTTATGGCAACATTCAGAGCTCAACAGGAAAACTTTGCAATGCAGTTGTCATCTCTACAGTAGAACAGAACAACTTTTCAGAGGTTGATGTTTTTCTCCCTGGGGTCCTGATGGGGGATGGACGTGAGGAAACACATCTATAAAGGACTATTAACATCTTGAAAGTTGCTCAGAATTGTGAAGGTCAGAGCCAATACAACAACATGCTGCCTACGAGGACTCCAGTGTGAAAGACAAACTGAAAGAAATCGGGGAATGTGGCACAAAGAGTAATGAATAAGCACAGCTCTCCCTCACCACTTTAAAGAGAAAATATTTTTCTACAGCGTTTTATTTTTTAAACTAATTTCAGCTATTAATGTGAAATCAAAGATTAGACTGTCCTTTTTGCAATAACTGTGTCTGTAGTCTTCTACTTCTCTCACGTATAAAATGATGGAAATAGGAGGGAAGAGCCACAAGCATCATAGAGATACTTTGTTTCATCTAGGATGCTGGGAAATTAGGATGTAAAACAAACTATAGAAAAATAATAGCATTCTTGCTCAGAGGAATCCAGAAGAGTATCTTTTACTCTCTAGCATTCAGTTATCAACTAGCAATTATCAAAATGGCTAGAAGCCAGTTTAAAATATTACATTCTCCTATTGTGAGGTTTTATACTGCTGCCTATCTACAGCTGGTACTGCTGTTTTACAAGCCCCTGAGAACATGAATATGGTGTTTTTTGGAAGTATTTCCTAAGTCTGAGTAATGCAATTACAAAACCAGAAATATACCCTGGATTGTAGTTGTAGTTACATGTGACTCTCATATAAAGATAGAAGCTTGTCTAAGATATACCAGCCTATTTTGATGTGTGTAAGGACTAAATCTCATACATTTAAACCCTAAATATGACTCGCTGTCTGTAGTTAGGATGGGACCCAGGCCAGCCTTGTTATCTGCCCTCAGAGCATTAACCTGCAGGCATTTAGGCAGTGCTTGTGGTTTGACACTGTAAGAAGTTAAATGCTCCCAATCCCATTGCCTCCTCCAGCTATAAGGGGGGCTCAGTAAATCCCCTAAGCAGGAATTACATTTAGCAAAATAAGTCCTCCTTCTCTTGTTTTAATCGCTTGAGTTCCTAAATTAGTGGGAGCATTCAGAAACCATTAAAAATAAACATCGAAAAGCAGCCTGAAGTTTGTATTCAGTCAGCACAAACACATTTGTGACTGAAATTTCCAACTTTAGGCTTTGCTTGGTTCCCAGTGGCAAATGAAGCTCATAATTGTATTGTGAATGATGGGGAAATATGGTAATGAAACATCTGGAATATTTAGGACTGGGAGAGCCTGGAGGTAGCACAGTCAGTGTGCACAGCTGCAGCAAGCCAGAGCTCCTGGGTGGTAAATTCGCCTTATCAGTTCTTTGCACAGGTTAAAAAAAAAAAAAAAAGAGTTGTTGATGAAGTTCACAGTCCTATTATCAGTGTCACCACATCTCCCTGTTCCAAATACCATCAGGGGTTGTGTGTACTTACAGAGAAGCACTTGTCTCCTGGTTTCAGGAGAACAGAGACAGCTGTGAAAAGTGCCAACGTCAGAGAGAGGAAGAGAGAACAGAGATAATGGAAAATGTCAGAAGTGAAGAGAAGGAGAAGACTGATGGGATCGTCAGCCCTCATGAAGTATGTCATGTCAAAGGTGGCTGACATGATGAAGTGAGATAACAAGCACACACCACACACTGAAAGTTCTCTGCTTCTATACTCGCATATCTGCAGCACAGCTTTACTACTTTTTAAAGCATTTTTCATAGAATAGTTTGGATTGGAAAGGACCTTAAGGATTTTCTAATTCTAACCATGCTGCCAGCATGCCACCCACCAGCTCAGGTTAGCCAGGGTCCCATCCAGTCTGGCCCTCAACACCTGCAAGGATGGGGCATCCACAGCTCCTCTGGGCAGCCACTGCCTCACCACCCTCTGAGCAAAGAATTTCCAGCACTCCCAAGTCTGCAGAGCTGTCCTCAACGTTTTTGATTAAAGGCTCAGAGGGAAAAAAAACACTTTTCCCATGGATTTAGTCAGTCTAAACTTTCCAAAGAGTCTGCCACAGAACTTGCAGCATAGAGAGTTTGAAAGGCATTGGGAGCAATCAAGAACCTACAAGAAGTGAAGGTCAGCAAATGTAGCTGTGTTATAAGGAATTCATCATGGCAGTGCACTTTTATTTTTATTTACATTTACAGGTAATGATTAAAACCTGTGGATTCCAGAACTCAGGTTAGGGCAGTCTCACAGCAGCTGTGAAATTGGAATACCAGCACTGCACATTGCTCTGACTCAGCACCTCACACTTGCAACTTGTCCTGTGCACTTACTTTGAGGGAAGGTGAAATAGAGCTGGACTTGTTCTGTGTGTAGTTGCACCTGCCTCTGTTTCCCTGGTGTGATCTGTTTGGTAAGAATGTATCTTTAATAACTAATAATCCTATTAAAGTGGACAGGTAATTGACATATGCTTGGGTAATTTGTATTTTGTCTCCTAGTTCATGTGTTGTCTTTTTTAGTCTTTCTTATGTTATTTTTAATTGTATTTTTGGTATTTTCAGGGAGGTAAATCTCCTATGTTTGGCAGTCTGATGAGACATACACAGGTATATGGGGTTGTGCTCCATCAGGACCCTGACACAAGGGAGGAGGGATGGTGTTTGTTCCCAACCATCCAAGAATTACAATGGTTAAAGGTGCCTTTGCAAGTTCTCCTATCAGTTCATTCTCAATAGAAGCTTTGCTGTGATTTGCTAAAGTTCAAAAATGCCTTGTGTCCAATCTTTGGCAGTTTCTGGACTACAAATCAACCTGAACTTCCACTTTGAGAAAGTTGAGATTGGCAGTAAACACTGAAAGCTGATTGTCCTAAACTACATAGCACAAATGTGGCCTGCAGTAATCCTACAGCTCTGCATCTCCATGCACTGCACGTGGTAAGAAAATATTGTCTCCAGCTGCTGCCTGCAAAAGACTTTCTATTCTGAGGAACAACATTTCTCTGTAGGGATACATTAGCTGAATTTATATATATAGCCTGTCAGAAGTCATAATCTAGAGAATTAAGCTTTTAAACATTTGTGAACTACCTTGTATAATGAACTTCTTTTCCTGCTTAAATTATTGAAAAGACTGAGTGAAGTGAGACACTTAATTTTTGTAGAGTGGAATATTTTTTAAAAACCAGTTAGGGAGAAAATTCAGCATCTGAAGAAACATGAATATCAGTTTCAAAGCTTCTAGCTATTGCATGACTGTATTTCAATAGCATGAACACATTTGCAATAAATCACATTATCCATCATGCTTTCCTAAATGTACACAAGGATGTAAATAGGTATGAAAATTTCAACTGGAAACTTCCATTATTTGCAAATTTTTGCAGGATTTGTGCTGCCATGTTATTTTACCCATTGCATCTGTAACAAATAGAGACAGGTTGCACAGGGCAACCTCTCTTCTTGAGACTAAAGGTCTACCACATAATCAAACATAGCAGTAAAAAATCCAATAAAAACTGGAATTGAATTATTAACCTCTAGAGTTCTAAATAAGCCTTAAAAGTAGTCTGTGGAGGTTTAGTCTCTGCAATCCTCCCTTGCAGCAGATTTCCAGCTCCCAGCGTGCAGTCTGGCAGCAGTAAGTGCTCTATGGCTGGGAGCAGATGTTCGTGATGGTATCCAGCAGCTGAAAAAACCCCACTGAGAATGCCAAAAAACAAAGTTTTAAAATCTACTCTAGAAGCATCCCTCCACCCCCCTTCTCCTAAAGGACAATCTATTCTCAAAAATTAAAGCTAATTTTGGATGAAAAAAACATATATCAAAATGTAGAGAGTTTTCTTCTTGTTTTGGGGTTGGATTCCCTATCTCCTCTCTCTTTTTTCTCCTATATCTTTGCACCTTCTGAAAATAATCAGATGCCTTGGCACACCAGATTGTGTGACTCCTCAGCCTTACATATGTTATAAATTCAGGATCCTCTTTCTGAAAGGCTGGGGTGTGATGGGATGTCTCCTGTGAGCCTGCCACACCTGGAAGGCCAGGTGCATCCTTCCTCCTAATTCTGTCTTGGCAATTTTTCAATGTGAATTTCTTGGAGCTGGTTGCTCTCAGGTGCCAGATATATCTTTGTCAGGAAATGTACTGGTGCTTTTGTTGCAGTGTCTTTTAGACCAGTTTGGAGCACTTGTGATTCCATACTCTCCTCTTGGAAAATGTAGGTGGACTTTGACATTCTTATAGAAGACAGAGCTGTTGATGGATGGTTGAAGTCAGAGTTTCTCGTAGGTGTAAGCAGCCCCTGTGTCCATGAGTGACACTGAAAGGCAACTCTGTGCTGTCCCCAGGCCACCCTGTCCTGCCACCCCTGCCCAGTGTGGATTCTGGGAATGGCTGCAGCCTTGTCTTCTCCATCCCCGTCCTGGGAGGTGAGTTGGGAAAATTCCAGGTACAAGTGCAAGCAAGAGGAGCACAACTAATCTGTTTCTTTTTTACTGTCCTCTGCTCTAAACCCATTTTCTGTAACTCTTACCTCCCTGATAATGCTGTGATCAGGCACTGTGGTCAGTGGAAGCCAGGGGCTGGAACTGAGTCATTGGAAGAGCTACTCATAAGACTATTTAGGAGCTTTCTTCAAAGGAGTTACTAAATCTGCACCATCTTTACCTGCACTTTGGTTCCCAGATGCAGGTAAAGAGTTCCATCTTTAATAAAGTGTTGCATTTGGTGTGGGTCCACAGAAAACACAGCTGAAGAGGTGGCCCAGAGAGCTCTGTCAGGGTGCAGCTTTCCACTGGGTTCCCTCTGGGGGTGTTTGTAGCCAATATTGCTGCTGGTACACAGCTATGGTTTGTGGGCACAAAAACTTCTTGTGGTTAACTCAAGTGCTGTGCTCGGATCCTAATCTCACTTTTGAGTCTGGTTTAACTCATTTGCAATAGAAGTAATAGATGACATTTACCAGATCTGTACCTGACTATACCTGGCACTGGATCTTTGCATTTTGGTTATTGATTTCATAGCATTTAATGAAAAATGTGTCAGGGTATGTTCTAAGCTTTTGCAAAATTGTTGCAGTAAATGATGGATCTGTGGATTTTTAAAAATCATCTTGTCCATTTCTTTCTATTTGGAATTGGCTGTATTTCTGTCATAAAAATAATTTCTAAATGGTATTTTTTAATAGAGCACTAGTGAAATCTGCAGACAGCATTAGAAAGCCCGTTGATCTCTTGTCAGTGGGTCCCACAATACTGGCTGATTATAATTTTCTTTTTATGTCAGAGAACGTATTTCAGTGGAAGCACTCCAAACTTAAACGAACTTGAGAGTTTTAATTAAATGTCATTTGCATTTGGCTGCTGCTGTCTGTGTGGGGAGAGTGGGATGACACAGCTTCTTGGTTGCTTTAGCTGTGCTGGGCTGTTGCTGAATGAAGCTTCCTCTTTGCCTACTCTGGGATGGAAGACAAAGCAAAATACTTGTTCTTTTACTGTAACTGTTCATTCCTGCTGTCAGTGGGATACGTGGGACCTGTATCATGTGAGAGGCAGGAAATAATTCATATTTAGGAAGAATATTGTTAATACTTATCCCAGGAGCCTGAATGCATTTTCTGGATAAAGCCTTTGATTAGACCAGTCACCAGATACCAAAAATACAAAGGTTGTTAATGCTTTTTTGCACTTTTTATAACTTCAATTAATTTCTAAGTCCTATAAGGGTTATTATTATCATATGTGACTCTCTATAAGATTATCTCCTGAAGATTTATAGATGCTTGGTATGGCATAAATAAAAAAATACTTACTTTGGTCAGGCTGGGGGATTTGCACCAGGTAATCTGCAGAGGCCTTTCCAAATGAAATTATTCTATGATTCTGTTCCCTTATCCTGAATTTAATCTTTCCTTTTAAGTGAAGAACTTTTATATGTCAATAGTGGGTGCAAGGTGAGGGAGCACAGCCCCCCGTGGTGTGAATCATGCAGTACCTGGGTGAGAACTCAGGGACTGTGTTCCCCAAGCTGCCCGAGGTTCCTGCTCTGCAGATGCCATCTGGCAAATTGCTTTCTTACAAACAGTGGGAGTGTTTCATCTCCAGTGTGTCATATGAAGTACAGACTGCCTGATAGTCCTGAGGACACTTGCTGCAGCACACTGGGTCCTGACTCAGGGAAAAGCAGCTGTGAAGGAATGTGAATGAGCTGGGAATTTGAAAACACTGGAGCTGATAGAGTGAGTAATTCCTGGTCTGGAAGGGAAGGGTATGAAACCACATCCCTGCTGCTGGACTCCAATGAAAACCCGAGCCTGTTCAGCACAGGGAGGTGCAGTCCCAGCAGGTTTCCCCTCTTGCTCACCCTCCTGCTCTGATCAGGGCCCTTTTGGTCCAGGGCAGGAAGAGGAGCCCCAGGAAGAGCTCTCCAGGAATGCTCTGATTGCAGACGGCAGCACCGCTGGATCAGCTCCTCTTCCCTCTCTGTCACTTTGATTAATTTTTGCAAGGATGCTCTGCAGCCTCAAAGCTGATGATTTAAGATTAGCCTGGGTCAAAGAAACAGAAGTCTCTGATACATTTCAAGACTGATGGATAGGAGCAGTCCTCTGGTGCAGAGAACACAGTGGCTCATTAGAGCATTTCCAGAGGAAAGAAATGTTACATTCTGTGCTTGTTACACAAGGCAATGATCTTTAAAATTATAAACTGTTTGTTTCAGTATGAAGAGAAAATGACTCTGTTTAATAGTTTCTCTCCACTGATATTCTCATTAAAAGAGGGATATCACCCTCTAAAGGGTAAAAAATGTCAGAATAATGAGGAATGTGCTGAACAGACAATGAGAGCTTTTTGCTGGCAAAGTGTTAACTGGTGAAAATGTAAATGCCTGACCTTTAGATTTCTGTTGGGAGTTTTGAAAAGTGTCTTTGTTTTGAAAAGTGAAATTGTTACATGGTTTTTGATAGAATTGATGAACTTTAATGGCTGTAGAGACAAAAGCATGACATCTGTGAAACAAAGGTAAAAATTAGACTGCAGAAGAAATACATTTGGTTTCTATGTTTTGTCAGACTATAAACAAGAAATAATCATAAATGGTACTGGTCCCTCTCCAATAATTTCATTTTACTGATCTTTCAAAAGGTACATTACAGCTTTGGTTGTTACCCACTCATCAGAAACATTTAAAAGTGCAGGTAAACTCTGAATTCTTCCTCTAAAATAATTGAACCCTACAGAACTGCTAAATATGTTCAGGAGGATGATTCTACTGGAGATTATTGTCTCCTAGGAGATAATGATCATCTTCATTTTCGCTCTTCTAGAAAATTCTCAGTACCTTACAGAATCACTGAACTAAGAAATTAATTTCTCTTGCTTGTATGAGAGCAATAACATCCCCAGACTCACTGTTTCAAAGTAGGCATTTGAGTACTGATGTTTACATCAATTTGATTTTTTTCACAGGTAAAATTCTAACAAGAAAAACGGCCACATGCTTCCAGTTCTTGGTTTTCATCTCTTCTTGTGTTGTAGTTGATTTAGACCATAAATTCTTCATGTTGGTGCACATCATTTGGTGCAAGTTATCACAGAAATACTGTTATAGATCCAGGCTCAGCAAATTTTCTTGCTGTTACAGGAATCCACCCAGCCCCTGTGTACCTGGAGCAGCCAGGCTCTGTCTCTTCTAAATTTCATGTTTTTTCCACTCATAATAACAGTGAAATAGACACTGGCCCTTATTTGCATCCTAGCTTAAAATCCTTGGTGAAGCATAACATAAAACAAATTTTAATGTTAGGCTGCAAATTTTGGATAATCTTTTGACTTAGTACTGTGTCACTCACATAACCACTGAGGTAAAATGAATCTTCAAATAAAGAAATCTTGCCTCAAAGGCTAACAACTTGGAGTGTAAACCTTTTCCTCCAGTGAGTATTTGATATAAATAATGAATCATAAACTGCTTTGTAAGTGGTGCTAGAGATGGGTTGAGTATTCAGTCTGTCCTTCTTGAGAAGTCACATGTGAACAGTCCTTCATTTTCAGTTCCAGACTTTTCATTCAGAATTACTGAATGGATTCTCATGTAAACATATTTCAGTCTACTGAAGAATTACAAATGTGATTTCAGTATTCAGCTCCTGTGTGATTTGTTACTTTCAGGATGTGGTGTTCCTCTCTTTTTTTGTGGTTGGATGAATGCAGCTCTAGCAAAGCCTGGAGAAATGTTATCAGAGCTATAAACATTTTTAAAAGCTGATAGAGGAAGGCTGGCTGAGTAAGGGATCTTTACATATTCTCTTCTGGGTTTCCTGAGCTGAACTTTGCTATAGGCATTGTTACAAGGAGAAAATATCCTGTATAATATTTAATGTGGTGAAATTTAAAGCATATGTGTGCGTATGCATTTCTGTGGCAGGACTTAAGCCTCAGGCATTGAGGACACTTCTTCAAGGCCTTCTGTTAAATCCATTAAGCATTAGCCTCTGCAGTGCTCTGCTAATCATCACCAAGTTCTGTAAGCTAAAGGTGATAAAACATGAAGGAGGAAAGAGTTTGCCAAGCAAATAAATTTAACTCTGTGGATGTAACTCACATTATCATGTCACAGATATTGGTATTGTTCTGGTATTGTGCTGCCTATGCTCAGACACTTTGGGTGTGAATGTTACTTTGTTTTGTCTTGGGACAAAATATAGGGAGTAGGGAAATCATATTTAACAGGATATATTTAAAATGATATTTAACAGGATAAGATATAGTTGATGATGTTGCCAAAAGCTGAGAGAAAGAGATGTGCTAGGAGGTACGTGGTGAAATTTATAATTTACTATGAGAAACTAATTCTTCTTGCCTGTGTATGCTATTAATCTCTTCTTGAATGTATCTCAGAAAGTTTATGAAACAATTTTTTTACTGATTTGCTTAATGCAAATTTCTACTGAGCTTTCATGTTTTTTCTTCCATATATGAACACATGGACTCTTTGAAAATACCACTTTTTTTTCTTTTTTTTTTCCCCCAAGGATGGTTTTTTCCCCACCTACCCAAAACATTTTTGAGTATTTGCTACTCTCTAATCTGTAGAAGATTGACATTTTATTGAAATGGAATATTTTGGACATATGATCTTTCCCTGGAGGCTTTGGGGTTCCTTTTGTAAACAGACCCAGCTTGTGCAGAATTCTTCTAAAACCAGTTATACTGGAAATCAGATATAGATTTTTGGGGGGGGGGGGGGGGGAAAAAAAAAAAAAATAAAATACTGGGGGGGGGGGGGGGAGAAAATTACAAGAAAATAATACATGTTTGTTGAATTTTTCCTACCAAAGGTACTGAACTTTTATAAACCCATTGTGAGGCAATTGCTGCATTAATTACTGAAATTTAGCAGACTGAAATGTGATTTAGGTCCTGGATTGCATTGCAATACAAGTGTTACTAGGTGGATTGGCATTCAAACAAGTTCTAGCAATTTACTAGAAAACTTCTCAAGTCAGGGAAGCTTTAAGTCAGAGAAGCTTTTGAGTTGCAGTTGCCTTAAAATTTTGAGTATTTTGAGAAAAAATGTGTTTCTTTTGGTTTAAATATGAGTGTTGATTGCCTACATGAGCAGTTTTAGATGTGTGTTTCCATTTCCATTTGCAATGCCAAAAGCATTCATGCTTTGGTAGGCAAAATGAGATCCAGGTAAGCCCATGAAATCAGGCTGCACCATCCCCTTTGAGATGACAAAGTTATTTGCAGATGCTTCATGAAGCAATGCATTGTTTATTACCTTCTGCTTTTATAGACCTTTTTATGTTGTTCCTGTTTTTCTGCTGAGAAAATGATGTTATTCCAAGACTTCTCATCTTCCTGAAGATTATTCAGCCTGTTTTGTATGACTTGAAATAGGACTGGAAATGAATAGGATTGCCCAAGATGCAGAAACCATTTTCTGTGAAATTTATCAGGGACAGGCTACATTATTCAAAGAGAAACCTCAGGAAACCTTCACTACAGAAGACCTGTATGGTTCTGCTTCAGAAATGTAGTCACCAAGCAAATGAGCAAATAAGATTGTTAGAGGAGAATTGTTAGACATAAAGCTGCTGAGCAAGTATGATTTATTGCAGGGCTTAGTTTCTCAGATTTGAATGTTGCTTTTAATTTTGTGTGTTTTATGGAATACCACTCACTTTTTTTTAAAAATAAATCAGGATAAGCCCTAGTGTGATTTTTATTGCTTCTAAAGATGTTTTATGAGTGAGGTTATTTTTGTGATCACCTTTCTGTTACTTGTGTTTATCACTGCAGTGTGTGAATGCTTCACAAATATTTATCTGTGCATTCCCTTCCCAGACCTGGGCCCTGCCAAGGACAGCATTAACCCTGCCTGTGTCAGCATATGAATGCTGGCACTGGAAGTCATCCTGCCTGGGCACTGGAAATCAAATAACTGAATTTTAATGCTCTGGCCTGCACTATCCAACACCTCTGAAACCCAGTGCTGCCTGTTCAAACACAGATTTCTGAATTCACAGCATATCCACGAGGCAGAGACACCCTGCACAAAGATATTTAGATAAATACTCAAGTCTTTAGCAGCCTGGAATGACTCAGTGAGTAGCTGCATTTTTGAAGCATCCGAGTTGAGCAGAGCTGTCAGAATCAGCATTATTTAGTGCATTGCAAAACATTTTACCTTATGTTACTTCTTCCACCCCTATTTAATATATTTTTATGTTGTTTTTTATTTTTGTGCACTTGGTAGATGTATATTTCATCTTGGGCATCTGGGAAAAAGAATCCTTGATTTTTACTACCTGGAATAACTCCACTGGCAACATCTTGCAATTTATACCCTTTTTTAGCTCGTATTTCCTTACTGACAGGTGAATACAAAAAATAGGGGAGATCTTTTGCCACTTTGGACATCAACATTTCTGCTGGAGTAGGAAAAACAGAGTATCCTAGAATTGGCCATGCAGTGCAGTTTGAATACTGGAGGCTTTGACTGTCTTTGAACTTATAAATAGTTATGGAAAGCATTTTATTATCATACTTTAGTGTCTAGAAACAGCGAAGAAACAAGTTCCTGTAGAAGTACTGTCCTCCTTGCAAGTACAAAAGGAAATTCTTTTATGCTGTGACTGAGCATATCCCAAATAATTTTAAGCTACTGATTGATTTTCTCTTGCTTCCTGTAGGCTCTTTGGTTTAATGAAGGGTTTGAGCAGAGGAATGCAGAGCGACTGATTTTATCCTGTGATTAATCTCATATATGACAGTTGAGGGATACTTCTGGCTTTTTTCCCCCATATTTTTTCCACAAAAACCTTTCATTTATTCATAGCTGTCTCATAAATGACTACACAGATGACTAGATGCTGTTTCTAATCTTTCTTCTCCCACAGTGTGGCCAATAAATCCACTGGTAATTACAGGCAGCTTCCTTTATGAATGTTTCTACAATAATTCGATCGACAGCTGTTCCTCCGCCTGGTGACACCTATTGACAACAATCCATTTGAGGTGCACCCCTTCAGAGCCATTCACAAGGATCTGAAGAGACAGGGCAGTGCATGCCCTGCTCTGAGGAGCAGAGGAATTGATTTTCTAAAGGTCAAGTAAGTGCATGGCAAGGCAGGGGTTTGAATGTTTTTTCTCCAGCTCATGAGCT
Source organism: Passer montanus (assembly GCF_014805655.1). Lineage (NCBI taxonomy): Eukaryota > Metazoa > Chordata > Aves > Passeriformes > Passeridae > Passer > Passer montanus. The sequence goes on from NW_024367596.1 coordinate 6,774,499, forward strand.
CGCTTTCTAAACAATGAATTGTTTCCCTGGGTGGGAAGTGTGGGCACTGTTTGTAAATAATTTTCACTTGTAAGTGTGTGTGAGTGTTCCTAGTGGAGGTTGGAACCTCTGCAGAGGGAATTTAGGCTTAACAGCTGTGACATTGCTTTTGTTAACTGCATTTCTAAGTCTCTCTAGATAGCCTCCATGGATTTTCCTTCATTGTGAATTTTCAGGTAGAAAACCACTGGTGTGGACTAAGAAGTAAAGGTGGTATTTTTGTCTCTGTTTTGTATTTTGTTACTGCTGCCTGGATGGCTCTGTAGTGCTTGGACATTCTGGATGATTGCCCCAGCTCATGTGCTCCTTCGCAATAAATGGTCACTTAAACTCTTACCTTTACTAACCTTATGGTAAAGTTTGATTCCTTTATGCATTTTTTAGCTAAATTTGACCACTACTGCATGGCAAGAAATGAGATGAGGTCTTCTCCAGTAAAACTGTCTGTCTTTGAGAGTAACTATCTGCCATCTGATCAGAAACCACACTGCTTCCTGTAGCTTCACACTTACTCATCTTTGCAGAATCAACCCACTGAAAACTGACAGCAGAAATTGGGGTAGTTTTAGTTAGTGATAGGAAAAACTTTCTTGGGATCTACTAAGATTGCATAATCTGCAGAGGGCAACAGTCACCTGCCTTGCACACAAGAATTTCCACCAGCTCACCTCTCTAAGGTCTGTCCTTCACTTACTTGCCTTTTGTACTCTCAGAGGTCTTGTTTGGGCTGAGCTTCCTATCTGGAACCACATGAACTCAGCACCAAGCAAGTGAAAAAACAAGCAAATTTCTCCTGCTTTTCTGCTCACCTTCCTCTGACTGCTCCTTCTGTCACTCTCCTGCTCCAGGTTGTGGCAGACTTGGGAACCAGACATGAGGCAGGAGAGCAGAGCTGGAGAAAATCAGCAGCAAGGAGATGTCCAAAGATGAACTACAAACATAATTTCAATCAAACCCAAACTGTCTGTTACTTGTAAAAAGAATAATATATAATCTGCCTAACCTTCATATATCTTCAGTCATTTAGCCACAACTTAATTCTGAGAGGAATGATGCTTAAATCAATGTCATTAGGTTCAGCTCCTGGCTCTGCTACAATCTTTTTGTGAAACTTTGCCCAGATTTTTATTGTTTCCATTTGTCACCACTAAATGCACAGTGGCAACTATTTGCCTATTTACGAAGTAAGAATAAAAATTTCAAAAGTGGCAGACTTTTTGGCAGTGGACATTTCATTTAAAACACAATTCCTTGTTCCTTGATTTTCCCCAACATTTTGTTTACCAAAAGATAGAGATAAGAAGTTTTTGATATTTTTAAAGTTATTTACAAAGATTAGGTTGCTGATCCTAAAGAAGGTTGGGAAGATAGTTGTTTGGTGACACTTTGACTACTGCAAATCCTCATCTTTAGGCACTTAATGAAGTGGGACTAAGACTCAGACAAAAATAAATTGCTTGAGCTGTAGGAAAACAGTCCATGTCTGTTTGTCTGCCCCAGGGATCAATACTGGATGAGCACTGCTAAACATCTCCATTAATGACCTGCCTGATGGGCCACGGTGAGCCAGCAGGGCTGCAGACACCAAACTGGGAGTGCCTGGGTCACCAAATGCTTGTGCTGCTGTTTACAGGGATCTCAAGAGGCTGGGAAAATGGGATCCTGAGCTCAACAAAGGCAGGTCCTGGGCCTGGGGAGGAATAACCCCTGCACCCGAACAGGCCATGGGGTGTCCTGCTAGAAAGGAGCTTGGCAGAAAAGGGCCTGGGGGCTCCTGGTGGGCACCAGATTGAGTCCAGGAAAGGGCAGTGAAGATGCTGAAAAGAACTGGAGAATCTTAAATATGAGGGAAGGTCGGAGAGAGCACCTGAACATGCTACCTAGAGAGGCTGTGGGCTGTCCATCCTTAGAGATACTCAAAATCCCAATGGACACCATCCTTGGCAACTTGCTTTTGTTAACTCTTCTCCTAGCAGAGATCTACACAATCTCTAGAGGCTCCTCCAGCATCAACACCTACATGATCCAGTGGAATTGATGAAGAAAGGCTGAAGTAACTGACATTGTTTTCTATTTGGTGCAGTCTAGGAGAGTGAATCCTTGCAGCCTGGTGCATTAACTCACTCATGGCAGTTTCATGTGTCTAAGCCTACAGTGTGCTTAATTATACAGTTGATTTTGACAAATTTATGTAAAATCTTTGATGTGAAAATGTGTTTTTTATTTGTGGGGAATATGGCTCTGAACCCTCCCTGAGCCATTCATTGACACTTCCTCACAAACTCTCAGATCTTATTCTGATGAGCAGGTCCAAATCTCCACGTACTCTCACATTTATTTTGAAAATAGGCATGTTAGCTTTGAAAAGTTCAAGCTTCTATATTTTTATGTACAGTGTTAGCATATTTGTGTGTGAACAGTGGTAGACATGCAGAGCTCAGTGTGTGAGTCTGACCTCTGGGGCGTTCTGCTTTGGCAGGATGCTCCTCCCTGCAGGAATACTTAATCCAGCTACGTTTGCCAAGCCAGTTGAGAGGCTTGGATGGGAGGTGAAACAAAGGTGCAAAGTACTACAGTTACATGATATTTACTCTCAAGCTAAGGGGTTCTGAACTGGAGAACCCAAGGGACCTTTTTTATGACAAAAGTAACATTTCATTCCAGGGTTTTTGCTAAGCTTACACATCTCATATTCGAGCACTTTGCAGGCCTTGCTGGAATAATTGCATCTGCAGGTGATGAAAAGAAACAACTTTTCCTGCTGAGAATGTCACAAACAGATGCTGAATTCACAGTAGATCACAGTGCATTGAGCCTTTGCAGTTTTTACCAAAGAGGACATGAAACTGTTGAGACTACATACTATTATGTTGGAGAAAGCATTGCACAAATACATATTTTCCACAGTTGTAGAATTTATTATTCTAAGCCAGTTGAAGTCTACATACTGAAATATATCCGCTCTGCTAAGAAAAAAAAAATATATATAATACATCAAACTTTCTAATTTACATTAAATTTCAGCCAAATGACTGTTCATGTGAATCCTCCTAATACATATAGAGAGCAAAGTTTGGTCATACAGGACTGTCCATGAGGATTTAGCTTGGAGGAGCTGAAATTGAGAGAACAGTGTGGCAACAAAAGAGAAAACTTTGTACTCCAATCCTAATTAAAGCTGTCAATGTCCAATTCAAATGCTGCTTTTTTTTGGTTCACATTAAGGCTAGTTATTGATTTCAGCACAGTGAAAGAGAAGAACAGCAAAGGCAGCATTAAAGGAGATGTCTGCTGCACACGTGCAGGTGTCTGGTCAGGAATTGAACAGGGTAGGGGCTGGAAACTTTGGATCTTGGTACCATGGGCAGGGTCAGAAAAGCACAGATTGAAGCTGAAAGGCAGTGGGTGATCACGATGAGACACTAATGCTGGAAAATGTTTAAAGAGAAATATCCAAAAGCCACATTAATTTATCTGTGCTCAGCCTGTACTAGTAGAAACTGTTCTGCATGTTACATACAAATCTCAACATTCATGTTTCCTGCATTACAATAAATCTGATAGAGCTTTCCACAGCATGGTAATTTGCATTTATTGGCATTCCTGTCCCTTTCAACAAGGGGTGCCTTGCTTTATGTACCCATCACAAGAAAGAGGTGAGAACTTGCAAGACTGTTCTAGATTAAAGCCCAGTATAAATTAACTTGCTCAAAGACACCACCAGTCACCTGCTCCTTGCAGCTTTCATTAAGAAGCAGATCCCTCTTTGGAATGCAGATTTGGTAACAGCTAATTAGTTTATGTAGCTAATACTTTACACAGTCTTTCAGGTTATGAAGATAACTAAACAGGATGAATAGGACAAAGCATCTACATCTTGCAGATAATAATCAATCCCTAGATATTTTCCCAGCTTAATGTACATTGAGACATCTTTCAAAGCCAAATGCTGTTGGAACAGCTGAGAGAAGCTGCAGAAAAGCCTTGGATAGTGATTAACATCTGACTGCTTTGGACTTAAGTACAGAAGGGCTGCTTACTGTAAGATGCTTTTCAGTGTTGGAATTGGGGGCTAGGAGAGATCAGGGGGAAAGAATGACCCAGGCAATTCCAGGGAGGGAAGAAGCAACCTGACTAATCTGTCCTGTTGGGTCAGGGCAAGAATGACTGCTGTATTCAGCTCTGTGAAGGCAATTTTCAGCCGAGTGAGATGTGGATATGGAAAAGCCCATTTACAGTGAAAAAGATCAGAAGGGATTTTTTCAGCTTGCTGTTACTTGGGTTTATGTGGCACCAGTCAGGTTTCAGTGAACATTCTCACTATCAAAACATTTTGTTCCTTTAGTAACTGTCTTTTCAGTCACTAAGTTTAAAGATACTTCTACTCTTGGTTTCAAAAGAAATTAAGTTCTGTTTTTTCAGTGTGCTTTATTTGTAGTTCCAGGTGAAGCAAAATCAAATCAGCTTAAACATGGCCCTTTTTGTTTTTAACATATGAGGGAACAAATAAATAAATTCTTTGTATGTGCTCAAGCACTCTAAGAGCATGTTTGTAGTTCCCTTTGCACACGTGATTATTTTCAATATGAGGAGTTTTATACTTTTAAATGCCTACTTGCAGGTCTGTATCTTCTGAAAATTTGCTCTCTGAAAAAAACATTGCAGATTTAGATTCAGTGTTGTCCTAAAGTGGCACTGAAACTCAAGAATTCCTGAATTCTTTAGGCCTACAAACAAACTCATTAAAAATAATGAGATAGTAAAAATAAAACTGTCAACTATTCTGCTTGCTTTGTCACTTGTTAAGTCTACATTTTAAAGTTCCTCTCCACAACCAAGAAAAGCTAAACACATTTTTCCAGAATCAAAAGACTTGTGACTCTAGAGGCTGGCTGTTTTAAAAAGAACAGAATGAGACCAAAAAGCACATTGGTGAAAATGGAAAAGGATGCCATAACATTAAAAATGAGATTCATGGAAGAAAGCTCCTTTGTATGGCACACAGTTGTGGATGGAAGTCAGCTGGCATTCATTGTATGTGGATATTTTGTTTATTAAGCCAGGAGCACGTGTACAGGAAGGGGACAACTGATGCAGATGAGGAAGTGACAGTCGTGTGTAAAAATGTGCATTCAATTTGTGTTTTATTGAATGCTGTCAGTAGATGGCTTGGTGAATGGCAAAGCATCTGTCTTTTTAAACAGAATTAAATTCTCCCTGATTTCCATCTCAGATTTGTTCTCTTGATAATAAGCTGTTCTGTGGATGTGGCATCATCCATTGAAACTGCTCGGAACATCACACAATTATTAATATATTATCACTAAATTGATAGTGAATGGTTTTCCAAGTCATAAAATGAAGGACCAGATCCTTTCACAATAAAAAGGATGTAAAATAGCTAATTACTTGGACTGAGTTGCCCAAATGATTTTGTTCTGCACTTTGTGTGTTAAACACTGACAAATGAGGGCAATTAATACAGTACTAAAGTCCAGAGTGTGCAACTTACAGCACAAAGTGCTAAGAGAAGTTCTTCTCTTTGGTACAGTTGTTTTTCAGCCATTCTCAGGTATGAGGACCCACGTGTTTGCATTTTAGCCAAGATTCCAACAATATATAAGCTACCATGATTTTGTTGTGTCTGTACTGGCCCACATGTGCTGGATGGGTGACACACCCATAAGTGGTTTGTGCTGCAAAGCTCATGAGTGCTCATGAGATCTTCCTTGTTACACGGGTTTTCAGCAAGACAGTCCATATCCCTTAAACTTTTTCCCACAGTCTCCAAAATACATTGGTTATTTTTCAAATCTATTAAATATTAATTATAAATTGTATACATGTCCTCTTCTACGCACCTCCTTTCTTTTGCTGTGATAATTTCCCTAGGTGGGCAGATTTTAGATAGAAAATTTCTACTCTAGACATGTAAGTTCTAATTTTAATTTCTCTAAACAAATGCTGTCTTGCCCAAAGAGCTTCTAAATGAGGTACAGGCTCTTTGTTTCAGAGGGTTTGGGGTTTTTTTGTGGAGAAAGGAGGTCCTACACTAAAATAAATTATTTTGCAGTTTCTCGATTACCTAGGTTTTACTGCTGAACATTCCCATCTTAATAGGTCTCATTCTGCATCTGTAAAATTAACAAATAAATGTTCTTGTGTGTCTTTTGCCTGCTTGATTTAATCTGAGAGGCTTCTGGGGAGCATATCAGGTTCAGAAAACATCCTTCTATTTCACCCAGGAGTGCCACAGTTAGAATAATCATCTTCTGCTCCATTCTGTCCATTTTCCAAAATTATTTAATTTTCCTCACTCCATCAGAGTGCTCACACACCAAACTGCAGGACACTCTGGTGTAGTGGAAGCCATTCTTACTACTTTTTTATTGTAGCAACTCTAATGTGTATGGAATACATGTTTTTCAGTGGACTGTAGAAAGCCCTGTTTATGAATATAGACAAAACCTAGTGGGAGAAAAACTAAGAGGAGAATACCCTGAGTTTCAGACCCTTGCTTTACTGAACACTTCATTTTTTATTTTCAAATGATCATCAAAAGAAAGACTAAAACTTGGGTGTTTTTCTGCCCAGCTTAACTACTTTGGCCGCTGGGTTATATCCAAGTTTGCTTTTATCCCTCTTCTGACTGGTGCTATGAATATTTCATCAACTCCATGCAGCGGAGCAGATTCGGCAGGAAGGAATGAAAATTCCATTAATACAGCAGATTGTCCTACATCTGCTGGCTTGGGGACACCTTGAAGGTGGCAGATGTTGTTGTGGATTCCACAGACACCCTCGGGAAGAGGCACCTCTCTCCTGGAGCCTGAGGAGCTGGGGAGGGCCCTGCTGCTCCTCTGCAGCTTGGGAGGGGACTGGGGGCACCTCAGCTTAACAGGAACATGTTGGGTTGGATTCCCAGAAAGGGAATCTGAGGAAATCTTCCCTCTGTCTCATTAATAAACCAAACCTGCCTTTTCTGAGCAGTGGATTTCCTGAGCAGCTCCATCTCCAGCTCTGAAAGACTGTGAATGGTGATTTCAGGCATGCATTCACCTCAGGTGTCTAGGGCACAGCTTGAGCTCATGATTTCAGGGCACAGTGCATCACTTCTGTGTTGGATGATGCCCTGTTCAGCACCACTGTGCCTCTGTGCTTCTCCTGCCCTGACCAGGTGCTTCATGGAAAGATTAGAATCCTAATGAGCAAGTGTTTCCCAAAGACTTAATCTCTTTCTTCTCTTTCTTCCTTTTTTCTTTTTCAGCTTAAAGCATTGTTCTATCCAAACAATTTTCAGAATAGTCACAATAATAAAATAAAATGGTCGCTCCAATGCTCAAAATCCCTGCCAATAGTACATGGAGCAAACAAGCTGTGCTTTTAATGATGCAGTTTGAAAAGCACATGCCAAAACACAAATGAAACGCCTTACTAAAGATCACAGCAGTTAGGGCAGCAGAGCACAGCACTGTTGGATGAAAAGCTGTAAATAAAGAGCTCTGACTTTTGCTAAGCAGCACTTCACGTGACCTTCTGCAGTACTTGAGCTGCACAGCCACAGCAACACTTGCAGGTACAGTAAAGAACTATTTTGGTCCTCTTTTACAGAGGAGATAATTCAAAGCAAAGAGAAGTAAAAGTCCCAAAGCAGAGGACGTACAGAAATATCCTTTGTTTCTTTTAGCTCTGAGGCAAACCATTAATCCAACTAGATGTGTAACAACAAGGGCAGAGGAGAGCTGGGATGTGTGGCTGCACCCATTGCTGATCCTGTTCTATAGTAAACCCAGACAATACCAGACCTATCTGAGCTGAGTGAAGCTGCCTCTGCTCCCATCTGGATGCAATGTTCTTGTTCCTTGGAAGCCTCTGGAGGCACTTGAGAGGCACTGCCTCCTCCCTCAGCACTTCAGGCAGTGTCTCATTACAAGGTGATAAATAACTCGCCTGCGGTTTCTGCAGCTCGCTAATACCAGAGACAGAAATAAAACCAGCCAGAATTCTTCTCCCTATTCATTTTCAACTTAATGAATAGTGAATGGAAATATTTCCTATTAATGAACTTTGATGGAAGCTGAAGCCTGGACAGGATGGAAAGAAAATAGAGGAGTGTGACCCTCTGTTCACAGTGACAAATCCTCCCATGTAGTCCTAAAATTGTCAGCTTTGATGCTCCTTTGGATCCTTCCTTTCACCTGCATCATCTTCTTTCTGCAGCCTTGTGTGCTTAGGATGATCTTTGTGGGATAGGTTGCAAAGCTTCTTGCTTTTCTCAGCCTAAATGCCACTTTCATGGTGCTGCTTTCAGGAAAGAGTTATCTAGCAGCCGAATCAGAATGAATTAGAAGACAGCAAAGTCTTGTGCTTGATGAAGATGAATAAAAACATTGTGCTGGTGCAATAATCAGTGCTGCACTTAATTTGCTTGCTGTAGTTTGTCTAATAAATACCTGGTTCTTTGGATTCTCACATCTAGTTAGATGTAAATTAATTAGGATAATTTTGACTGACACTGCTGTGCTGTTTTTCTGCTGACTTCTAAAAAAATTTTTTATTTTTGCTTAGATGCTCAGTTATGTTATGCTGTGGAAAAATCTAGTTGTCAGCTATTAGTGGCACTGCCAAAAATCACCATGGAGGCTGGTCTCCACCTATTAATGGGATTGCTATCTGGTATTTTCTCTCCTCTCATCATTTTTCTCTCCTCTCATCAATGTATAAGTCTTTCTTTACACCTCTTAGCTTTCAGGCAATCTGCCTTTATTCCTTTCCTGACCTTTCCCTACTGGCCTCAACAGTTTCTCTCTGTTCTTCCTTGGCTCCTTCTCCTCATTTTAAGTGCAGGTTCTCTGTCATCATCTGATCTCTCAATAGTGATGGCCTTTTATTCCCTGCACTTTGTTTCTCAGTCTGGCACAGTCACACCAGCAATCCAGGCTTCGGTATCTCCCACCTGCTGCTCCCAAAGCCTTTTCCTACCAGGATCTGCAAGAGGAGCAGGACCATGCAAAGCAATGGGATTTCACTGGTTATTTTATGTGTTCAGTAAAAACACATACTGGCAACAGAACCTTTGCTGTTGCATGGAAACTTTAGAGTAAATATTGCTTTTCTAAGAGTTACCACTCCCAGCAACAGCCACAGCTAGCTCTTGGAGGAGAGGAGAATGGGAGGGGCTGGAACAAATCTTGTGCTTTTCCCCCATAATCCTGACCAAGACATTTCATTTGGCTTTACATGGAATTTTGAAATTTCAGAATAAATAAAAAAAAAAACCTTTAAAATGCTCCTCTTCTTACTCATTTCCACACTTATATCATAACAGCATTGTTATCAATGTAATAAGATTAAACTGAAATTGCCTGTATTGACTTAGATTTTGCTGAAGAAAGCAGCTTGTACCCAAAAGAATACTTGCTTTTTTCAAGCTGTATCAGCTAATCTAATAAAAGACACCATTTTCAAAAAACTCTATTTGCTTATGCCCATTCCTCATATCCTCCTAAATCAATAAATAAAGTTAAGGGTATCTAAAAATAAACCAGGCTTGTTTTGTGGCAGGTTCCCAGGCACACCATGCAAAATACCTTTAGAATCTGGCTATACATCTGCTCAGCACTATTTCATCTGGCAGACAACTGCTAGGAAGAAAACCAAGGCAGAGTCAAGGACCTGTATTTTTTTTTCCAGAATGTAATTTTCTCACTTTGCATAAAAGACTTATTTATGTAGAGGCAGTGAATCCTAGAGCCATGTAAAATGGCATGGTAAATTGTTTGCTGATTCTTCCCTAAGAGCATAACTGTTCAGAGCAGTCCAATTTCACACACCACCTGATACTGCAGATGTATTTCATTCTTGGTGGCTTGATTGGTACTGAACATTTCAGTATTGCTGTAAATAAATGAAATACATGGCAGGTAAAGAGATTACAAGCACATTTCTTCAGTGTAAGCTGGAGGCTTTCAAGCAAACATCTCTTAATGATGTGTTGACTAATCCACAGTCCTCCAATTAGTAAAGCACTATTCCCTTCAATTTCATAGAATGTAATGAAAATATTCATACTTGTATCTAAACTTTCACTCCTCATCTGAACATGTAGGATTCTGAGGTGTGGTTATAACCTTACAAATACTTATTCTGTAATTATTTGCATGGAAAAGAAATCACAAATTCACAATATTTTACTTTTTTTTCCTCCCTCCCCGTTCTTCAACTTCTTACGTGGAACCTTCTAAGGGAATGTCAGAAATTTTGTAAGTCTTTGAAATGGTTCATCCCCAACTGTTCATTTAGTGCCCATTATTTGAAATCAAAGTATTTGCAGGTTACAACAGTAAACGTGAGCCCAGTGTGGGATGCTCTGAATCACCAGGAACTGCAAGGTGCTTCAGAAACCTGAAATTTCTTTGGGTTAAGCACTGACTGCCTTGTGGAGCATGAGAAATGCCCACCAAATCACACTGACAGATATTTAGCAGAACATATCTTAGAAGATATTTTTACACTGAACCTCCCTAGCATGCATTGTCCTGTTCCAGAGATGTTGATTGAGTTATACAAATGGAGTATTGTCCTTACACGTACTGTTTGAGGTTCTGAAATTCTTACTTTTTCTTCACTAGTTGGTACTTAGAACTCACAACTAGATTTATTATTTGTGTGTAATTAGTCAGGATTTAAACCAACAAACGAGGACTTTTTCATTTTGCATTGACCACTGGAGCCACTTGGTTACTATGAATTAAAAGAGAAATCTACCTTTGTCCTCAAAAAGATACTGAAACACTGTTTCCCCTAACAATAATTCAGCTAAAAGACAAAAAACCTTTTACAAAACAGTCTGCTTTTTGAAGTTGCTTATGCTATTTTTCCTTTGCACATGTTCTGAGATAAGCAAACCCCTCTGAGAAGGCAGGTTATCAACTCCCCACATGAAGAGAAATCTTATGTCTTTAATCCTTCTTGCCTATGTGAAAAGTAGGCAACCTGGAGGGAAAGCAACATGCCTTTCCTGCTGTCAGAACCAATCATTTACATTAGTGCTTGAAGGTAGGGCTGCATTTTCAGTTTTCTCCACCAGCATTCTGACTTCTGTGAAGTAGGATGAGCTCAGTTGCGGAAAACATATGTTTAGAGAGTGTCAACTGAACCTTTTTTTTCTTTCAAACCTATCTCCATGTACAGCAGGAGGAGAAACTTTCCCCTAAAATAAGAGAAAAAGAGTATTTACATTGAGATTGTAATTAAAATTATAGCTCTCCCAATTTCTCTGGGAGAAACTATCTGGAACCCTCTGGAAACTGTTCCCCTCCATATAAAACATTAAACTGATGCAAATCAAGCATTATATGAATATGAAGTGAGCATTTGATAACTCCTCTGTGAGAGCTTTCAGTGCTATTGCTCTCATATTGTGCTTAACTTTAATATAAATGATGGCAAAGTGCTGTTGTGGGTTTTACCCAGTGCCTTCAGAATCTAGGATATTACCATAAAAGAAATGGGTAAAATCTGTTCTTTATGTTAATAATAAGCTACAGGAATCAACGGAGTTGTTGAGAATTTTGACTGATTTGGGTCTGACCTATACCCAGCAGCTGGACTGAGGTCACTGCACTTTACCTGTTTTGTGGGATTTCTGCCAGACCAGGGAGCAAAAACTTCTGATTGCCTGTTCTTCCCTGGCAAGTGACCTGGAAACCACTGTGCTGTCAAATACAACACAGGCACAGCTCGTGGAGGGCAAAGCCCAAACCACCAGTGCCTGCACTCAAGCCTCCTCTCTGCTCCCTGCCCTGCGGATCCAACAAGCACAAGGCAAGAAGGAAAATCATGGAAGATCATGGAAAGCCATGGCCAGGAGCAGCCCTTGTGCTGCAAAGCCCCAGCTCTCACATCTGCCATGAGCAGCAGTGAGCAGTGGTCAGGTATCTCGTTAATTCACCCTTTGTCCTGCTCGTTCCTCTGTGATTTGCAGCTCACCAGCCCTTGCTGCACACTCAAATATGATGTTCCCATTTAACCAGCAAGGCATATGGGCTTCTTTGCATAAACATTGTTAGGTGCTTGTACGCACTTACAAGGCAATAATCTGACTGCAGTTATTATCCAATTAAACTGACAGAACATGACAGGAATAATAATATTAGTGCAATAACTCCAAGGGAGAAGGTGTTAGTTAAACACTGTCTATATCCCAAATACTTTTAAAACTTCAAGAGTTAAGGAGATTTTAATTTTATGTTTATTTTAGGAATTACTTGGTACTGTAAGGTGTAAGTCAGACACCAATGCTAGACTTTGCAAACACAGATGAAGTGTCATAATCAAAATGATGCAAAATAAGTCCTGATCAAAGTGAATTTTTTTACTTTTATCTTTTTTTCTTTTCCAAAAGTGAGTTTTGATCAAAACTGAATGATCAAATAGCACAGATTCTGATCCGCTCCTATGGCATGAGCTGATACTAATTATGGCATCTGTGACATTTATGTAGGAGTGGAGCTCACAGTTGTGTAAGGGCCAGGTTGATTGACAGTGTGGCATCTGAGATTTTATTTTTATTGCTGTGCTGAGCAGGCCAATTTGAAAGGCAATTGGGTTTGCACTGGGCTTCCAATTTAGAAATTGTGCTGGAAACTGTAATTGAGAAACCACAGTTAGGTGACTGTATATGTTTGGGAAAAATGTAAAGGGAAAGGGCTTTCCTCTGACTAAAGATCTTAAGTGTTCCTTTATGTATTTAGGAATGTGCTCCTTTATGTATTTAGGACTTCTCTCATCTTAGATGATTGTCTCTGATGCATGGTCCAGTATAATGTCTTGAAAAATTTGCATAAATATTAAATAAGCAGCTCAATGATATGTAGTAAAAGACTATTTGAGGGAACAAAGCCCCAGTGTGATGGATTTCCTGGCTTGCAGTGACAGATCTGATGTCATGCTCTATGCTAGAGTAGTTACATTACTTCATGCTGCTGGCACTGAGAGATCCCAAGCACTTCCATCAGTAGGGAAGACAGGAATAGCTTTGAGAGTAGTAATGTTCCCTACAATGTTAAATTAGATTGGACCCCTTGGACAGCTGCTTGTGTTGTTTGTCTATTTGTTTTTAGGAGACAACTGGGTAGATCTCATCTAATTATTAAGAGTGAGAGTCATTCTTGCAAGGAGGTAATCTTAAAGAAGTTTTGTTTGTAGGTAACGGGAGTTGGGCACAGAAAGCAGAAGCTGATGCTGAGTAGTAGCAGTAAGCATCTTTAGTTGATATAACTTAAGCAGATATTTTGAGACATAAATTGACTATAGTATCAGTGCTTTCCAGATGAATATTATGTAGGGAATAAACCCTCCCTGTGTCCTTGTCAAGGAAAAGGTATGTCAAATAAATTCTTAGTGACAAATCTGCAATGAGCACTAGACTACCTCTGATTTTTCCAGACAGCATCACTTATTTTTGACAAAAGAAACTGCTGAGAATGGCTAAGACAGCAAAACATACATATCACCCAGAGACATCAGCACAGTCTACCTGCCCTCTGCTGACTGCTTGTTTTCACATAATTCTGCATATTTTTGCATAATGGGCATGCTATAATTTCTATGAGTACATTTTCAGTTTAGAGATTTTAAAGCAAACCACTTTCTCTCAGCTATGGAAAGCTTCTTCCTTAGTGCTGGGTTATACAATTAGGAATAACATTTCTCTCAGCTATGGAAAGCTTCTTCCAAAGTTGTCATTACCATGAAGTTAGTGCTGGGTTATACAATTAGGAATAACTAATTAGACAAAGCATGTAACAGTGCTAAAACCACCCCAACCATGTGCATTTGAAGTGAGTGATGCATCCTGTTTAGCTGGGAATGCACTGAGGAATGCAGCAGCTTGTCTGTCTCTTGTTTCTGTCAAGATTGCTTGGCTTTCTGAAAGATGTATTCTGAACAGATTGTCTTGGTCCCAGCTGAGGAACTGGACTCTCATTCTTTGATTTGTGTTACTGCCACTGTTAGTGGTCACTGTCCTCTGCCACCTTCTGAATCCTGCCTGGGAATTGCTTGGCAGACTGCAAGCTAACCCAGGGTGAAAGCCTGTCAGGGACCACTATGGCAGCCTAACAGAGATTATTCCAGTCCAGCATTCCGGCCCTCTCCCTGACCTTTTACCAGCATAAATAAAACCCGCAGGGCAACAGATTTTGCTTAATTTCTCAGACTTTGTGCTCAGGATTACTGCCTAGAGGTTGTTAGCCATGTATGAGTTATTATTTTTAAAAGAGGCTAGATTTTGAAAAATGAAGCTTGAAAACTCTTTGAGGCTACTTTAATATAACTTCCTAAAGCTGAGAGGTGGGAAAACACTGCATGTTACTCTGCTTTCTCTGCTCACAGCTCAGGATTGCTCTCCATGACTTGGTGGTTTTGAACCATTTTTAAAGCAGACAATGTGTTTCAGGAAGATTTATGGTACAACTGCAGCATACTGGAGCATCAGAATGAGGAGGCAGCAATGTTAGGATTTGCAATGGAAAATGTAACTTGTACATTTGATTAAACTGCTGACCACAAACTGGTTTGTGTTCCAAAAGCATGAATTTGTCAGATAGTTTCCTCATGGAGTCTTCTGTAGATCAGCCTCATTCACACATGGCGTGGGCTCTCTGGAATTGCAAATGCCAGGTTTCCTTCAGGCACTGGTATTGGAAGAGGGAAGGAACAGACTGAAGAAAAAAGGCTGCATTATTGAGTGTGGTTCTGGAGCAGTGGATGGCTGTTTGTAGAACCCAGCAGCAGGCACTCCACTGATGCAGTAAGGGAATAGTCTGCATTGGCTCTCACAGGGAGCCTGCTGATTTCCAAGGCACCTAGGGAGCTAATTTAGCTACTGAAAGTTAGGTCTACAACTTCTGATGTGTTTTACCTCTCAGTCTGCTGTGTAGCTCTGAAAAGTGACTTCCTTCTGTAGCTTTTACCATTTACAAGATGGAGATAAAACCACTGACCCGATTTCCAATGACATTTCTGAAATAAATGAGAATTGTTTAAGATACTCTACTGAGAAAGCCTCACATGTGTCAGGAGGGCAGCAAGTACAACACTTGTCTCTGCAGCACCTCAGTGACCCTGGTTTTGCACAGCAGCCTCTACCCACACCTGGGCTCCCCTCTCTGCCACTCACTCCTCACTCCCATCAGCATTTTAAGGCATAATTCTTTCACCACTCTCACACCTGCCCTTCTCTGCCTGTGCATGAATGAGAAACTGTGTGTATTTAGTGAGTATTTTTTGATTTTTTCTACGTTATCATGGTGATAAATAAAAGAATTAAAGGCACTTGTATTTATAACGTACCCACAGACCAACAAAACCAGAGAGCTCTTCCTTCTTTCTCCTGATCCAAGGGCCTGAGTCCCAAAACAACTTGGAGGAGACCACAGGGTAGTGTGTACAGGCCATCTGTCCACAAATCTATCGGCCGTGGTGAAATTTTGCAATAATTTTCCTATTAGGTACAATGTAGCTTGAGGCTCCCCATGTATTTTTCAAGACACTAAATCTTTGGTGATTTTAATTTTGGTTGCACGTATGTGTGGAAAACAAGCAAACCTTTGCAGTCCACTGGTGAACGCCTGCAAACCTGGTAGGAATGGAGTTAGAGACTTTCCCTCTGCAGCTTTCTCAAGCTAAGGTCTCACCCCAACTTTCATTTTGTTTTTCTCTCTCAGTATCTCTTTGCTTACTACTGCCAGCCAGAAAAACAGGCTGAAGCTCACGAAGATGAAGTAGCTGGGTCACACTGCAGAAAGTGCTGATGTGAGCTGTTTCTTAACAGGTTGAGCTGTTATTTTCCCACAAAACCCTCTGGATGTGCTGAAACAATAGATATTTTTTAGTCTGGGAATGTATGTGCATCTTGGACTAAAGCTATGGATGTACTGAATAATTTTTAATGGTTCAGGATTTAGTATTTCCTGTCCTCTGCCTTAAAAACTAAATAACTTGCTATATTGTAGTGACTAATAATTCCTACTATTTTGAGATATTATTTTAGATTATGTCAAAGGATCTATGAGAAGAACTTGACAGGCACCAGTGAATTTAACCACATGATTGATCTCAGATGGGTTGGTAGTGTCCCTGAGGTGTTTTTATAAAGAGAAGAACTAAGGCACAGAGAACAGGGGATTGTATTTACAGGCACAGTGAAGCTTGTGTCCAGTGAGACTCACTCTTCAAACACCTTGGGATCCCAAGAAAAGATCTTGGGATGTGTTGTCAAGCTGACAACACACCAACAAACATTGGTATGAAATGCTGACTTACTGTTGATTTGCTGACTCTGTATGGGGTCTGTATGGGGTAACTTCCAGCATGACACCAAAAGTGCATGTTCAAGACAGAGGGGTTGATAAGAAAATATTAAAATCCACACACAAAGAATAATTTTTAGAATTGTTTTGGAGATGATATTCTGATGTTTGCTGGTAGTTTTGGATTGATATAATAGATTTCCTTTAATTTTACTTTTCAGGTTACGTGTATAAAAGTACATATATAAATAAAAGCTCGCTTTTCCAAAATGCACTTAGAATTTTAGCCTTAGTGATTGCCTCTAGTGAAGATACAGCCATTGATTTTCTGAGGACATGAGTACTCTTATTATGTAGAGGTTACAGTCCTACAAATTTTCATAACAACACAAAATAGTTTTCCATTATAGGTCTGGTAGGAAGGGAGAATGGAAATTTTTTTTGCAGTCTCTTTCTGTGACCTTCCAAATGATTCTGTTTAATCCTGCATTTATCTGCCTGAAGCATTAGTCATACAGGTTGCCTATTTAGAAAAGTTCTTTACTTCTTCTCTATACAAATGACCTAAACTTCATGTGGAAACAGATTTTGATTGATTGATTTCTCTAGTTCATTCTTAAATCTACCACTGGAGATTAGTCACAAAGTTAAAGCCACATTTCCCAAGTACCAGAGAGCTGAGTATGTTCAAAAGCATTTCAGGCTGGAAAAGGTTCCTTACACAGATAGCTTTATTTCCCACAAGGCTCACATTATCTTCCCAGTTCTACACGAAAACTTTTATTCTTTAAATACATTTCATATTTTAGACAAAGCCAGAAATCTTTCAAGATGCTTTCACTTCAGATTGCTGCACTGATAAAATAGATAGGGGTTTATTTTAAGGAGTTTCAGAACGGTGCAGCCTCTGCAGTGTGAACTGCAGCAGTTGTGGCCTTGCCCACTCACTGCCATGAGCTCCATGAGCAGATTGATGCCAGGACCAGAAAGTTCCCCCAGCTGCAGACTGGCACAGAGAGCTCGCTGCTCAGCGTTGGCGTGTTTCAAAAAATGGTTGTCTTCCTTCTGGCATCTGCCCATTCTAATTTTTCCTTAGTGCTCAGGGCACAATATATACAGGATGCACAGCTTCAAGTGAAAAGATAAAAGGTCGTGTCTCATGGCAGGGTGTTCAAGCTGTTTTGTTGGAGCCATTGGAAATTTGTTATCTCTTTCCACTGCGTAGTCGCTGTTTGATGTATTGGTAAGTCTCAGTCACTGAATTAACTCCAGCTCACTGCCACTCCATACAGAAAGCACTTTAGACACTATTTTTTGTGGGAGGTGATGGAGTGAAAGTGGAGTATAAGTATTTAGAAGAACATGTACTATTGCTCAGCAAAGTGATTTTTTTTAAGAACATATGTGTTTTGTTAACTCGCACACAGCCATAAGCAGTTAGCTCTGACTGAGTTACACGGGGCAACCTGGCAGAATCCACGTCTGACACACTGGGAATCACAAACACCTCACAGGCTGTCTGGGTTATTAACATATCCCATTCAATTTCTGTGAAAATGCTTCAGTATAACCTGGTATGCTGAGCTGTCACAATGTTATTTAAATAACACTGATGGATGGCATGTAGGAGACAGGCCTCCCTTAAGCAAAACACCTGGCACTCAATAGCTATTCATAAAGCTTTTATTTTATCATTTAGTCATTAATTTTTTCAGTATGTGTAACTGTAATTTCACCCTTAATTGTATTAAAAGAAAGATTTAAAGAGAGATTATCTTTCCCTGGGAATTTCCAGGTAACAAGTGACAGTGTTCCCCACGTGGAACTGTTCCTGTGACCCCGAGCTGGAGCTGGTCACAGGGCAGGACACAGCCTGACCCACACTGTGCCCAGTGGGACACTCTGGGAAGAGCTGTGCTGCCAGAGCAAAGGGTCAAGCACTAAAGAGCTTCTCCATCAGCTTCCAACAATGGCTCAACAGGCACAGAAGGAACATTTCTGCTGAGTACTCAGGGTGAGTACCCAGGTGAATCTTAAATCAGCTCAATATGGCACTAATGCCACATCCCAATGGACCCAGCCTGCCCTGTCAGAGAACTGGCCAGAATTCCTGTCTGGGGCATCACTGCTGGCATTCCCAGCTGGGGGAATCCGGGTGGATTTGCTCCCACAGTGAGCAGAATGATGTGTCTTGATTAAGGCTCATTTGAATAGCTTTGTTTTGAGTAAATACAGCTGCAAGGGAAAGGTGCAGGCACACAGTCTTGTTGGTGAATTGCTAAGTGTCAACTTTTGCTGCTGGATAAATACAAATAAAGTACTTGGGAGAAAAAAAAGTTGTTGGTCAAAATGTTAGAAATTCAAGGTAAGGCACAGATTTAGCTAAGTCAGGCTGACATCCAGGCAGAGATTCATTTCACTAAGGTCTGCTGAGCCTGTTCTAAACAAAACAAGTAGGCTATGCTTCATAAACAAGGGGATTCATCTACTGAGTCCCTGAAAAGGATTTTTTTTAAACTTTATATTGTCATGAAGATATATTAATATCATCCCTTAAGTCCTAATTCAGTGTTAAAAAGATAAGGTAGCTGTATTTCAGTTTGCATTAATGATACTGAAAAATTTCTATGAAAGGAAGTAAATATCATAGTGTCTGAAATATATAAGCTTCTGAAATTCATTATTTCTTGGTTGATTTGTCCAGATAAATATTCAAGCATTTAGTAATGTACTTTTCAGGCAAGGCCACTCTATTTCTGTTTTATGTGTACACAAAGCATTTCCAAATCAGTACACTGCATTTTGGTATTAGTTTCACAGAAATTACTACTATTTATGCCAAGAAATGAGAAAGGAATTAACCCAAGAAACTGGTGTCTTGATGGAGTTAACAGCATAGAAATGAATCCAGAGAATGCAACTAGAAAGCATAAAATATTGTTTTAAGTGCTGGGAGTATTGGCTTGGTTATTGTAAATAAAGCAGGGCAGTGATATTGTATGTAATTTCCACTGAACAGGGAAATGATAACTTGGTGGCGGAGTCAATGCTTCTGCTATTCTGACCTGTGTTTATCATTACCTTGATTTACCAGCACAGTGCAATTTCCCCTTTCAGCCTCCCTCTGGTCTTTTCTTGGCTTCTAACATTCTCCTGGAGAGAGGATTGTCTCCAACTGTAGTCTGTTCAGTGTCTTTAAATATTGATTATTCTCCTTCCCAAATCAGGACACATGCTAACCTATTTCTTTCACAGACAAGTACAAACTTCCTTGTCTTTTTCTTCCATTCTTAGTGTGGGTAAAAATGATTCTTCCATGTTTTGCAACTGGTTGAATAACCTTATTACCTTTCCATGCATAAGAGAGGAGTTTCTTATCTGCAGCCTTGTCCACATCACTGTTAGTGAGAGCTGTTTCCAGGCTTAGAGACTGTCACTCCCTGTTGTGTTAATTGGACTGGAAAACCCCTCACTGGCAAGACCTTTCTGAGAAAACGCTCAAATAGATGGATGATCAAACCACCTCAGAGGAGGTAAGACTATATTTTACCTGCTGTAATACAGAGATACACACTCCTGACACACACGTGAATAGATTTTGTATTTTCCCTGCAGAGCAGCCCTCCTGTTACGTGACCCAGCTGTTTTCTAAGAGTTGATCAGAATTCCCTCCCACAAGACTAGAGGTGAAATGCTGGTTCCTCCAGAGGCAGTGGACATTTTTACACTGTAAGATCATTTTGTGCCGTGTACAGCAGGAGGCTGCTGATGCCTTGAGGGTTTTTCCTCCTTCTCCTCCAACAGCCACTTTTGACCACTGTAAGTGAACTGGAAAACTCAGTTGGGAACAAGAAGATTCTTTTGACTGATTCTTTGTGTGCTTGTTTATACAACTCCTGAGTCAGCTGCACGCTTCATGGCTATAAATGTAATTTCAAACCTTTTCATTGCAATACAGCTTATCTGAGAATTCTAAAAATATTATCTGCTTTATTATATTACTCTAAGGTACTTTAAAATATATTTTTTGTGTGTACAAAACAAATATTTTGTTGATGCTAAGAATATTTTGAAGAGTCTGGAGAATCACTGCAGGAGTATCTTGAGCAAGAGATAGTGGATTTTTGCATCACTTAAATCTTTAAGCTTAAAGTCAATGCTTTTCCAGAGCATGTGCTGCTCCCATTCAAATAATGATCTTGACGATCAATTGTGTCAAGTCCATCAGCCTGTATTATGTTACAGTTCATATGACAGGTCAATAAATGGATCCTCCCAGCCTCAAAATCTGTCAAGGTGTTGCAACACAATTTTTTTTTTTTGTAACTACAAGTGTGGTCCAAATGTCAAAAACATTTGCTAGTTTTGCTATTAGTTATGCACCTCAGTATGTGTTTATAGTATTTTAATCAGTACAATGTCATAGTTCAATGGGAGCTTCTGCCTAGTTTTGTCTCCAGCTGCCCACTTTACGTTTGTATATAGGTTAAAAGTTAAACCAGTAAAAAATTTGGCATGATCAGCTTCATTTTTCATTTTTCTGGGAAGCTGAGGTTCTAGAATAGCTAATATGTCTTCATTTCCCTTACAGCTGTTGTTAAATTGGATTAGAATTTAATTCGGAACTCTTTTGTGTTTTCTCCATGGGGACCAACCATATAGAAAATCATAAAATAAAATACCTTGCTTGCAGCAGTGAAATAACTTTCAATAAAAAGGAAAGTATTGAAGCAACTTTACTAAGTGACTAGGATTGTTCAAATTAATTACAAAGGATATCTAAATGAAATTTTAGAAGTGGCTGTCTAGACCTACCGAAAAGAACATGTTAAGTGAAGCTCTACCTCTCAGCAGAGTAGAGCAGAGTACCACTCTAATCAAACTACAGTTCATTCATTCACTCTTCTACATGTCAAATGACTGACTAGAAAAGAAAACCCTCCATAAGGATGAATGGTATGAAAAAGGAAAATACTAAGCAAGAATCTTCTTTTGTAACAAGCAGAAATTTGTAGTGAGAGAAACTCGGGTTTGCTCTAGAGAATAAACCACAAGTAAACAGGAAGTGGTGGCTGAGGGCTGGTTTATGGCACCCTTACTCCAAGAAACATCTTACTCCATTAGCAGCACCATTAAATCCAGCAGTGCTACTTGTACAAAAAGCTCATTTTTGCTCCTTTAAGTTGTCATGATCTGACGCTACAGGAATATAGTTTGTAAGACAGCCATGAAATGTTTTTCCATCGCTGCTCATCTGCACATTCATAATACATCAGAAATGCCTTTTTTTTAGCTCTGTATCTATTCTTGGCCATGAGATTTTGATAAAGAATTCACACAACATCCTGCATCCCTGATGTTTTGTTCCTACCTCTCCCCAACTGTATCTGTCTGCATGTACCATTTCCTTATGTACATCTAAGCACCGACGTGGTCAAAAGGTTAATACATTGCAGGGGAGGAGGAAAGGGCTCCCAAAAGGTTATGAGCCTCCCTAAGGACTTCATAGCAGCCATGATACTTATATTCCTTTCAGATGGTAATATTTGGCAACACACTGGCATGCTTAAATTATTATATATGCAATTTCTATTCCCCTAGTTTGCTCTCAAAGCCTCGCTGTTCTGAGGCAATCTACAGCTTGGTGACAGAAGATCCAGATCTCGCTGCCCAGCCTCTGAGCGTTTGGAAATGACCCTCTTTTTTCAAAGGTGAGAAAACATTCTGATTCCTGCACCTTACGCTCTCTCCTGCAAGCTGCCCGTTTCTGACTCCCTTTCGCATTCGGTCTCTTTACCACAAAACACAAAATCCTCTTAACAATTCCCCCCCCTTCCCAAACTTACCTTGCAGTATTTTGGTAGCATATTAGCTTGCACTGGACTTTCTTCCCTGGAGCCTGGCATCAGAGTCCAAATGAGGTCATTAATCTAAAAGAGTGGAGTGGTCTCATCCCAGCCCCGGTTCCGGAGGGCGCCGCGCTCGGTCCCGTTCCAGGCAGCTCTGCAGCCTGAGCTGAGCCAGGCTCGGGGCTCCCACAGCAGGACTGCTAATGGCCAGGAGAGCACAGCCTGAGCACTGCTGTGTCAGTAGCAGGAAGCTTTTACCGTGCCTGGGTTCCTGTCAGTGCTACTAATTCAATCACTTACATATGCAATAAATTCACATGAAAAATTAACAAACACCTAGCCAGCAGCAGTGCCCTCTGTTCATTCTATTTTTTCCTAAAAAAGCAATGAAGCTTTCTCTTAAAATGATTTGATTTAATGGTTTATTATTTCAGCATTTTGTGAAAAAAATCCTTTATTCCTAAATAGCTTCTCAATATTAATCCATGACATTATTTTATTTAGCTTTTATTATTATCTTCCATCAGGTTCTCTTCTAATTACATCTGTATCATCCCTTGAACTAAAAGGGACTGTGCAGATGTCAGAGTGAGGTATAGCTCAGCAGCTTGCAGTGATCTATTCCACTCAAGATCTATTTGATTTGATTCTATTTTCCATCTCTAAGATCCACTACAGATAATTTTTGGTGTCATCAGTAGTAATAGCTCTAAAGGCAGCACAGCCTAAAGAGGAAGAAAGAACTCGGGACTCCCTTCTTCTCTTAAACAAGAATCCCTAGGGAATTGAGGTCCAAGTATCACATCTTTCCTTATTACCTTTTCTGAGAGATTGTTGATGCTCCCTGGAGAGCTGGTCTGGGATTTTACAAGCAGCAGCCTACAGCTCACACAGTCTAATGACAAATAACTGTGTTCAGAACTGAGAACAACTTAAAGCAAGAACTGTGGTCTTTAACAGCAGGTTTTGTTGAAACTGTCATTCCTAACACAGCTTGAGAAAAGAGGGTGAAGTGAATGTACACATCCCCTGCCCAAGGGGCAGACTGAGATTTATACCAGCTGTTAAAGCAGCTGGTGACCACAGTGATATTCAGGACGCCTTTGGCATATTCCTTCTCCCATAGAAGTGCTCCAGCACCTGGGGCCATGTGTGCCAACTGCCTGGCCTCTCTCACAGCTGCTTTTTGATACTGCAATAAACTGAAAATCACATGGGCAAGGATGTAATATAAAGGAATTTATATTACAAGTAATATAAAGGAATTTATCTTAAATTCCAGTGTCTATTAAAGTGTTTCTTCTGAATGTAGTTACGGAGATTAAAACACCTTAATTCTCTAGAAAATGCCTCTTTCTATGGCCTTTAACTCTTTCATCAGGTCAGTCTTTGAGAAGGTTGTCTCACTATGTTCTTCAAAGTTTCCAGTTGATATGTGCTAATTACCATGCTAAGATCCCTTCCATGTGCCAAGCAGTTTGCTCTGTTGTTCCTGACAGTCCCCCCTTTCTGGACTTTTTCTTAGAGTTACTCAAAGTGGTTCTACTGCTTTGCATGAACTCTTCTGCTTCATATCTTTCCACAACTCTGTATCTTGAAAAGCCACTTTGAATATCTAGATCAGTACAGCAGTTGCTTTTTTGCAATATATCAATACCAGTCTGTTCCTTGTCCTCTTATAATTGTCATATTATTTGTTATTAGACACAGAAAGCCACTGTGAAACCAAATCACCTTATTTTAGAAAAAATAACAGGGGCAATACATTGTAATTTTTTCTGCATTATATATGAAAAATGGAGAAACCAGAACAATGTTTCACTGTAAGCAACAGCAAATCCAGCAAGGTCAGCTTGTTCCTGAAGACTCTGCTGGTTTGGCCCAGTGCAGCAAACTGATTTGTGGAAATCAAGAGTGGCCTCACAGTGCTTTTCCATTGACTCTATTTCTTTTGTTATGGATTTGGAGTATACAACAGTTATGAGGTAAAGCATTGAATCAATTGCATTACAGTTGATTAGCCAGACATCGATGGGATTAGACTGGGACACAGTGGTGCAAAAAAATTTGTTGTAGTTTCACTGAACCAATGGATAAAATCACAGAGGGGGGCTGTGCTATCTGCTAAAACACATGTTCAACCAGCTCCACTCCTAAAACCCTGACCCCTCGCTCAGCCTGGCTCAGAACGGGATCTTCCTCCTCCTCCTCAGCCCCTGTGGCTGGGGTTCAGCTGTGCCATCCTGCCTCCCTTTCCAGCACCGTGCTGCTCCAGGGCAGGATGCTCCTGGCTGGAATTCGCTTCAGAGCTCCTCTGCTGTTTTCAGTTTTCCTTACCCATTCAGGGCTCTCTGTTATTGTGATACTCATCTGCCTCTCTTCCCTCCCAGGAATTATTGTTCTGTCCATGTCCTGTCAGCAGTATCCCAGAAGGAAGAGTTAAATTTACCTGTCCAGGTTTCCAGTCTTTGAAAAGAGCCCTCTTGAATTTGGGATTGCCATACTGGTATGTATTTACCAACTCCCCTACTAACTCAGTTATATGCAGGGCACTGAATCCTCTACCATGCAGTTACACTCCAGTTTCAGAGTGAAATCTGGCAAAAAGTTTGGATTCAGACAAAAAAGTTATTTTAAGATTATTTAATTTTTTTAAGAATAAAACAATACCTTGGTAATTAAAAACAAAAGCACTCTCCATAACTGGATGGTATCTTTGAACATACATGCTGCCATGGTTCTCTGCCAGTATTAATTAAGTATTAATTAATTTCTTATTAAGTATTAATAAGAAAGTGACACAGGACAGAAATCTACAATGGATTTCCTTTAGAAACCATGCTTATCATATTTCAGAAATTGTCTTGTCAATAAACACAAATTCTAGAGACTGCACAAAACTAAAGCTGCAGAGAAATAAATGGTCACCAGATACACTAAATAACTGCTTCTCCTCTTAGATAGTGAGAACCTGTAAACATAAATCAGAGTAGAATTAAATTTAATGTAATATATTTTTCCTTTATGAAAATTACTTGAGGAGAAAAAAAATCACAAGTGCAGCTGAACCCAGGCAGTGATTCTATTCCTTTTCAACAAGTGTCAAATATAAAGAATAATAAAACAAAAGAAAAATTTAAAATTGTCTTTGACTAGTAAACTTGGAGTATTTTGTAAAGTATTTGCAGTTTTTTGATACGTGTGCATTTAATTGTCAGGTA
Organism: Passer montanus; assembly: GCF_014805655.1. NCBI lineage: Eukaryota > Metazoa > Chordata > Aves > Passeriformes > Passeridae > Passer > Passer montanus. The sequence goes on from NW_024367596.1 coordinate 6,799,924, forward strand.
AGTGGGAATGATAGACAGACATCTTCTCTATGTTTCAAAATAGAACTTCCACTAGAATGTGTTATGTAAATTTTTACTTGTAGATGAATGTAAATGTTTCTATTGCACTCCTTGCAGACTGCTCTCCAAAAGAGTGTGCAGCTGATAGCAACTACCTTCTTGTCTGAAATGCTAGACGGGATTTTAATTTTTAGAACTGTTGTTGTAGCAAGAAAGACCAGAATTCAAAGACATCCTGTTGGAAGTGATACACTGAAAGCACCATGCAGACACCACAGCTGAAAAAAAATGTTGGTTGTTTATTGTGTATCAGTGTAAGCCAAGAGTTCCATTTCCTTGGAACAGAGCTGTATAAAAGTCACAAAAAAACCTTATTAGTCCTGTGTTTTGTATTTTCAGATATGGGAACAGTCTATTCATGGGTTTCAGCCATTTACTAAATTCAGGTTTGATATTTGTGTTCTCTCTAGCCTGTGTCTATCATGTCTGGTTGGTACATCAGTAACATCTACTTTCTTATTCTGAAAATGGCACACAGGATGGAACTCAAGCATGTTTGTGTGCATGAAAGAACAGTAAATACTTGCTTGTAAATTCACATAAAATTGCCTTGCTTGTTGTTTAGTAAATACACAGAATCTATATGCAATAACCTGAATACACAGTTTTTCTGTGGTGATTAATGAGTCTGAGTTAATTACTTGGGAGTTTTACTTTAATTTTTATTTCTGGTATTTGTCAGTGACTACTTGAGAAAAAGGCAGTGAAATTTGCTTTCTCTTTGACAACTATAAAACACTTTGGAGAAAAACATTCTTCTTTGTGTGTGTAATGGCAGGAAAAGGTACTTATTCCCATGCTCAGTAAATTCAGTGATATGTTTTTGCATATCTTTGTCAATCCAATATCCAGTGATCTCACCTATTTGGAAACTCTTTTGCTGGTGTGAGTCTTGAAATTCTAAGATCTGAGAAGCAGAGTAATGCTCAGTAACTACAGCACAGAACTGATAATGACCAAGAGCTGCAAGGCTGCAGTGATGTTATCAGACTGTGATGGAGTGTTCAGGGACATCTGTCTCCCTGATACATTGTGGGATGCAAATCACAGATATGAGATGGGACAGGAACTCCAAAAATCAGATCCTGAGATACTTTTATGAGCCTGAATCAATCGAGAAATAATTTTCTGACTCAGTACAGGGATGGAGCACTGACTCTAAGATGTGGCTTCGCGATCCCTTCAAAAGAGCTGTCCAAAGTGAGTTCAGCAGTTTTTCCTGACTAGGACTGCAAAACAGAAAACAGAGTTCTCTTATTTAAGACCACATGCTCTAAACAATAACCAGTGCATTTGTTTCTGGAGCTCAGGAGAGAAAAGTCTGGTGGTAGAACAGAGAAAGAGCTTAGTCCTGACTCAGCCAATGTCAGGGAAAATATCCCTGCTGGTTCTGATGGGTTCTAGTTTATATCCTCATGCACACAAAATTTGGTTATTATTGAAATACATTTAAGCTTCCTGTTACACAATGTTGACACAGCTGGTGATTTCCAGCCCTCAGTGCCCACATGAATACGAGGTGGTGAAAGGATTCAATGTCTCCAACATGAGCCATTGAGTTTAGCTGTATGGGGGAAATACTTTTCCTCTGATTGTAAAGGTTGTAGATGAAGCAAAAACATGAGTTCAGCAGAGTGGGAGACTTGATAAGAAAGCTGGCAGAGAGAATATTCAAACTTTAGAGCTCAGCTTTACTCAAAATAATGTTTTGGACTTGGCAAAGTGGTACAAATTTGTCACTGCCTGTGTGGGTCTCTTAGCAGGAGGTTACTCAAACTGTGAATACAGTCAAACCATCCACAGCTGTAACAGGAAGACTTCTGACTCCTTGATGTTGAGTATTTTGGTTCTTCTGAATCAGACTTGAGGTGTGTTTCTGCTGAAGTCACAGAAATTTGAGAATGCAATTTCTGAAAGACTTCTGGAGAGGACTTCAGAGGGGCAACAGAGAGGAGACCTCATTCATTTGTATACATATTGAAAGGGAGGGGGTCAAGAGGATGCACCAGGCTCTTCTGATGGTGCCAAACAACAGAACAAGAGGCAATGAGCAGAAATGGATGCACAGGAAGTTCCACCTGAACATGAGAAAGAACTTTCCTGTGCAGTGACTGTGCATTGGAACAGACTGCCCAGAGAGGATGTGGAGTCTCCCTCACTGGAGATATCCCAGAACCATCTGGACACGGGTACATCTCCTGTACCACGTGCTCTGGATGACCCTGCTGGAGCTAGGAAGTCGGACCAGGTGATCCACTGTGGTCCACTCCCACCTGAACCATTCTGTGATTCTGTTAAGACAAAGAAAATGCTGTTCCTTCCTTGGAGCTTCAATCTTCTGGTCTCATAGGCAGCCTGTCATACCAAATCTCTCAGAAACTGACTGTGTTTCATCTTAAAAGTAATTAGTTTTTTTGCTTCCACTATTCCAGTTGGAAGGCTACTGGAAGTCTTGACTGCTCTAATGATCAGAAACTTTCTTCTAATTTCCAACCTAAATTTATTCACAGCTGGTTAATATCCATTTGTTTCTGTGCCAGTTTTGTTCTTAGCTAATTTAGTTTTTTCCATATCTGGTGTTTATCTCCCTGATGCATTTACATGCTGTGATTATGGTCCTGCTGAGCTGTCATTCTGCTCAATGAAATAAGCCAAAATCTTTTGGTCTCTTCGTGCAAGATAGACTTTCCCTTCTCCTTGATCATCCTTTGGATCTGTTTCCATGCCTCTCTTCTGTACAAGATTCTCTACTGAAAATCTGCTGCTGGCATTGGCAACTGGCACTGATATTTTCGCGACTATTCTGGAAAAATACTCTTCTAAAACTAGATCTGCATCTGTCTTTTTTATGGATGTATTTTATCGACAACTTACAGTCATTATCTATGTGCAAGTCGTTCTTCTCAGTAATTTCTAAATGATAGTCCATGGCTTAGGGTAGGCTTTCTGTTATTGATGATAGTGTTAAATGAAATTGTAGTTTTATTGCTGAAGTACAGACAGGTCCCTCTGTGTGGTGACTGAAGCTCAGCAGTACTGAATGTTTCCCAATATTGACAATGTTTTCCAGCACTGAGTAATCAACAAATGCAGTCACCATCTTCCTGCTTCTTGTATGTTTGTGGATGAAACATCACAACCACTTCCAACAGTGACCCACAAAATCCTTCCCTGTTAAACTTTCCTCAGTCTGACAGCCCTTCCTTTAGTGCTCTGTTTTTCATTTCCCCATGAATGAGCTTCCTGCCTTCTTTACAGATTTACTGCTATTCTTTACTTTCTCCAACTTCAATAATAATTTCTTTTGTAACACCATAACAAATGCTTACCAGAGATCATATAGATCACACCAGTTATACTTCCCTTGCCTAAAACCCCAGTTATGATAACAGAAAATGCTGTCGGGTTAGTCTGACATTATGTTTTCCTGATTTTTTTTTTGTTTGTTTGTTTGGTTTTTTTTGTCTAGGTTTGTTGAGTTTTCTTTGAAATCTGTTCCCTAAAACCTTGAAGATTACAGATAGCCATATGGGTATCTGGGCTGTTAGTTGTCTTACCATTTATTCTCACCTTATCTTAAGTCTGGTATATTTCCTGTTCTGTTAACATTTGTAACTAGACTATAACATATTTTCTACCAAGTCTCCAATTTAATATAACACATTTGTAAGAGCTGAAGAATTTATACCCTCTTAAACATTTTGGTTTTGCACCATAAATTAGGTTATTCATAATACAGGTGCCACTTTAAGTATGTTTTACTTCTTCTCCCCCTATTTCATGAGATAACAAAAAAACTTCCAATTATTGTTTTAATGTACTTTCATACATTTCTAAGACCTAAATAAGCTTTACTTTAGGCAACTTACTTTTTCCTTCTGCCTATGAGGAACTGTCTTCATCCTCTGTGTGCTCTCCATACTCTGTGTTAAGGCATAACCTCAACAATAGAAAATTTGAAAATAGTTGTGAAGCTTTTTAAAAAAATTTTGCTCATTTTCTTTAGGTACAGGTTCTTAATATAACCAACACCTTTGTTTTTCTGCCTTTCTGAACAGCATGTAATCCTTTTTTGTGAGCATTACATGGATTATTCTTCTTTCACTATTTCTGTGTAGTATCTATCTGTCTTGTAATAATTATGATTTCTTTTGTTGAGGCAATCCTATGCCTCCCTTCCAGCTGTATACAACTGGCCACGTTGTGTACATTACCTGGATGGGACAGAGTGGTAGTATCAACTGCTCAGAACAAAACCACCAATCACTTATTTCCTAGTTTCCATACTTTTGCATTGTTTTCTCTGTTGTACATCATAATTTCCCCCCTTTCTTTTATTGTGTTCCTTTCTTGTGTTCCTTTTTCAAAGCCGCCTTAAAATTGTCCTGGTTCTTAAAAGGAGTGTTAGACAACAAACAGCAAAAGATGAAAGATGCAATCTATGTCTCAAGCCTGCAACTGGAAAATTATATTCCTTGTTAAACTTCCATGAATGACAGCAGAAACAACCTGTCACTTTGATGAGACACATGTCAAGCTGTATTTTTTATTTCATTAATCATTTCTGTCACATTTCTGTCATAACTCCTATAACAATGGTGTCCAAGGCCATACTGAGGACTAAGGCCATCTCCTACCTAGCATAAATAATATGAATCTGTTATTTTGTTCAAAAAAATTTTTTTTTCAGATTTTAAAAGGTTCTGACAGATTACTAATATATCAAAATGTGATGTTTATTCTCAGTTTTATATAATATTCAGAAATAATCAAAAAGCTTCTATTTATTATAGTCCTTGTTTATTTCTACATTAGTATTAGCAAAATTGATCACAGGAAATTCTGTGAAGTTAAACTCTGATATTCAGCATCACTCATTGAGAACCATATTTCTGTAATTCAGACTAAACTTAAATGGGCAAGTATTTCCCCTCAATTGATTTTTAATTAACCATGAATAAGAGTTCCTGGACCTTTTATTGATACACCTAGTCAGAAAATGCTGAATTTGAAAAGGCATTTTGTGACAGCCTTCCTGCCCCTATCCAGGAAACGACACGGTAGCTTTGGAACCCGACTGGTGACATTGAGAAGACAGAAATTAACATGAAAAAGACATGGAAACTGCATTTTCTAGAACAGTGTAATTTCAAATTAGATACACAGATACAAAGGTTAAGATACAGCTGGTTCCCGTGTTGGTGAGGGAAATGTTAAAGTTTGTTTCCTCAGCTTTTGAAAACTATTAAAGTCTATAAAGCCAAATGACTGATAGCAAATGCATGTCAAAATAATTCTGAAGGTCTCATTTTTTAAGTGGACAAGAGCATCTGAATTTCTTTTATGTATCTCATAACAGCAAACAAAGTCATAATGTAATCAAGAAAGGTAATTTGTCTAAATTCATTGCACTTCACTTATCACACAGGATAAAATACACTTTTGTTGTTGTTCTAAATGCATAGATGTTATTCCATTCTAAATGCATATTTTATTGAAAATGCTGTCCAAAAGTGTTGGTAACTTGTATCCAACATCCATACTGGGGTAAGAAGTATAAAAAGAAATTATATGGGATGAATATGTTACCACAAGACAGCAGACTGCTCTAAGACAAGTGAACATGAAGCAGGAGAGTGTTCCATGTTTTGCAGAGAAACTCAAAACACTTTATTTAGTGTCTCTTTTCCCGCAGGGATTGCCAAAATAGAGAAGCATGTGAGAAAAATTAGTTTCTCGGCACAGGTCTACCCTGCAAACCTTGTAGATAGAATTCAGGTGGTTTTTTTAAAGCTGGCTATTTCCTTTCTCGTGGCAGTCCCCTATTGCTTCCTAATCCTCGCGCAGCTTGAGAAGCGGGAGCTCTCCTGGTGAGAAATTTGTCACCATCAGTTCATCTCCCTCTGCTCATGTGAGTGAGTAGAACTTCTCTGTGGAACACTTTTGCTTTGTGCCCAAGGGGTGCTGAGAGGGGGCCCAGCCCCTGCTGCAGGCAGCAGTCCTGGCTGGGTGAGCCGTGGGCAGCAGGAGGGAAAACAGCACCAACGTGGCAGGAGGAAACATCTCATGAAAGCCTTCAAACTCCAGCAAGGAGGAGAAAATCAGCAAACAGGACAGTGAGAGGAGCAGCAGCGGCAAATCTGAGTGTCGTGATAAGCAATGGAGAAGAAGAGGAAGAAAACCTAATGCTTACATCTACTATGCCAACCTGCAGAAGTTTGGCACAAAATGTTTTTTTGAGAGGAACTGCAATAGTGCTCATACATGATTAATTGTGCAAACGTTGGGAAAATCACATTCAGGGGCTAACATTAAACTTTGGGCTGTGATTTGTATTTCTGGGCATGGGTAAACTGATGAGACATGGATTTTTTTTTTCCATTGCGTATAATGAGTTTCACTTACTTGATATTTTAGAATTTACTTTATTTATATGCAAATAAACCACTGGAAGTAAAACTGATATACCAATGACTCAGAACTTCAAAAGCCTGGGAGCAGAGCAATGAAATGTTAGACTGTTTATAATAATTCCAACCTGGCAGAAAAATTTGCTGTATTTGGTCTTTATGATCCTTAGGCGTTTTATTAGAAATATTACTGGACAATGATGAAAATTCATAGCTACAGAAAGTCACCTCCTAGTTTACATGCCAGGACTCTGATTTGGTAGACAAGTGTTTCTCTCAGTTTTGCATCACCTGTTTCTGAAACAGACTGTGCAAAATTAGATTCTGTGATACAAACAACTAGCATGTACTTTGTGTGCTGGGTAGATTAATTCTAAGTACTAATTCAATGCTTTTACCTTTTTCATTTTCAACATTTGCAAAAAGAGTAGAAAATTAAACTGGACAGAGGATTTTAAATGGACCCGGTTTGTACATCAATGCCCTTTTTTTTTAAAGCTTGCTTAGAAACCAGATTATTATAAATTACAAAATAATCTAAAGCCAAGTTATGAGACTGCATTTTGTAAAGTCGAAATTACTGCATGAATTATTTTTTCCATCCTTTCATGCCCGTTGTTCTATTTGAACAATACATTCTGATACATCTGGTGGACTTTTATCCTCCTCCTTTGCACAGTAAATTGTGACAATAGTGGTAGATTAAAAAAATAAAGTACAGCATGGTTCTTGAGTAAACAGTGCCTCTTTGGTGAAAGTTATATGCTGGGTTTAGACTAACATTTATATTAGTATATGACAGGGACTACGCTAGGAGCTGTTGTTTTTCTATTTTTTGAATGAATTTAATTCCAGAATGGAGGGGTGGATCCTTAGTTAGTTAGTAGAAGTTCTTCCTAATTTACATCCAGTAAAAATATAGCATGAGCCAAGAATTTCTGAGCCTTTGCAAGATTTTCTACTAAGCTCTTGTAAAACTGTTCAACAGCTTCAAGGAAAGCTTCCTCTACCAGCATTGCAAATGCTCACAATTTTTACAGTTTCAGTCTGTGCCTTTGCCAAATGCAATTTATCATCTACTTTCTTTGAATGAACTTCATTCTATGAAAGTGAGTTCATTAGTTTTATCTTTTTTCAATTTACAAGCAGTTCATAATCTGCTGTTCAAAACTTGGTAGAGCTGCTACTGAAATACTGGAAAATATCAAGGCAAAATGGAAAACATCCCACCATAAAGACTGCCCTAGTGCTCTGAGTACTTTTGGAAAAGAGTTGTAATAATAAAATATTATCAGTTTATCATCATGTAATTTTACCTAGGATAGGAGTTATGATTCATAGACACCACTAGAGATCAGTTAAGATTCCAGCCATGTGCCCAGATTTTTAAAATTTTGTAGCTTGAAGTTATTGAGTTTATGTTGGCATTAACAGCTGAGCAGAGATTCAATTTAGCAATTATTTGAATGTTACATTGTGCATATTCTTTGTGGGCTGTTTTATTAATTAAAATTAAAAATGCACATTACCTTTTTTTTTAATCCATAACTGTTTAATAGCTTGGGGTTTATTTGTTCTAGGTAGCAGTGTCACCAACACTGTTACAGTATTTTTGATAGGTTTCCAAGTAAACAAAAGTGGGATTTGCATCTGCAGTTAATATTGTTCTGCTTCCCTTTCCTTAGTGAGTTTGCTGTGTCTTAAATGTTGAGAAATCAGTGCAAAAATGCCTTTTATAAAATATTTAGCAATACTTTTCATGCCCATTAAAACATGGGAAGCCCTTGAGGTTCCAGCTTGCAAGAATTTCCATGTACACATTTTTTTTGTAGACCCTCTATGATCATACAGGTGTGTGTCTGACAAATCAAAAGGAAATGTGAATGATTAATATGGATCATTTCATGTAAATAGGAAATGCCAATGGCACAATGTTAAATATCACAACACAAGAATTAAGGGCATGAAGCTGATTGCCTATGCAATTAAAAGTTTAGGAGACAAACTATCTGATCTGGAACTTGGCCAAGGCATCTTGACTAACAAGCCTGCTCCTGCAAAAAAGTGCCAGAGGAATTCTGATATCCCTGTGTGGTCAAGATTTCTGCTTTGTCTAAATTAAGCCATTTTAAAACATAACACTGCCATATATATAATCCCATGCCAACATTTGGCAAAGCACTTCTTCTGTTCAAGCATTTGTGCTGGGGAAGGCTGACTAAATACAGCATCAGGGCAAACAGTTTTGAAAGCATTTATTTTGAATTTCATAGGAAGCCAAATGCTGTGCAAATCCCATTCTGTGACTGAAAGTTGCACCCTGTTCATTTATAGTGCTTTCATAGAAGTCAACAGGAGGACTGGTACCAGGTCTATAATATACTGTAAAAACTTTAAAACATCTTACAGTTGGTTGTTAAAATGACAGCAATTTGAGAGCAGTGATTGGGGGTTGAACTCAGCTTATGTTCTGCTTCCATCTGGTCTGCTACTGTTCTGTTGAAGATGGAAAACCACACACACACAGGATTGCACACATTATCCTAAGAGACAAATACTCTCTTTCACCTGTACAGTTCAGCATTTAGACTTGGCTCTTCTGCCTTATCTGTGAATCCCAGGGTGTGCTCCTGTATCCATCAGGTTCCATCCTGTCAGAGCCTACATCTACTGAATTAAACAGGACTCCTTACATAACTGAGGTTGTACATTTGTGGACAAACAACCCGTGCATCTCATCTGAAGTTCTCTCTCTCATGCAGAAGCCTCACCCCCGGGGCTCAGGAGGGGCAGCTGCTGCCTCAGGACTCTTGGCAGTCCCTGAGGTCACTGTGCAAACCCAACCAGCAAACACTGAGAAATCAAAGGCTTAATCTCATGAGGATGCTGAGGCATCCTTGAAAGCGCTCCCGTGGCACTGTACTCCTCTGCATCCTGGTGCTGCTCTGTGGAAAGCCACTTCACCTCTCTCCTGGTGTTTACCTGAAAGCATGTGGAGCACAAGTGATGGCAAAAGCAAATCCTACAGAAAGGCACCTGGAGATGTGAAGGCATTCCTGTTAGATGTTTTAAACTGCCTTTGGAATTTATTTTAGGACCTCTCTAGAATTTCTGTATTGTGAGGCTTCACTTAGAAACCATTAAGGAGAAAATCTAAACCTAGCTCTTTGGAATAAACAAAGTTATTTTCTGGCTGTTGGGGAAAAAAAATCAAACCAACAAACCTAATCTGTACCATAAACAAAAAATTAAGAAGAGATACACAAACTACGGCCCGATATGGTAAAGTACTTTCAGTGGTAGACTTGAGCAGAGCTTAAATGCAAAGTGTATTTCATCTACACTTGCATAGTTTACTGAGCTTAGTCAGAATTTCCCCACTGAAGCTGATAATGATTGATGCCTCTCCAAGATAGGTAAAATCCCAATCTCTGTAATTATGCTTATTACCCTGTTATGGTTATTAAGATTCTCCCTTTTAGAAGTATTCCAAGAATTAGCTGAGTTACAGCAGGTTATTAGTGCTCTACAAGCATCTTTTAAAGTAAGGAGACTATGGAATTAATTCTGCAGATTTTACTTTTATATCTGAGAACAGAACCGTAGGAAAAAAGGAAATGATTACTGGAATTCTAAATCAGATCCTACATTTGACCCTGATAACTTCAGAAGAGCTATTGCCCTAAGGCATGTAGGATCAGGGGTTATACATTGACCCATCATTTTGCATTTGGATGTAACCAGTGTAGTTTACCCAGGTAAACACCACCTTCTCTTCAAGAAGTGGAAATTCTATTAAGAGCTCAGTGCTTTAAAAATCATATAATTTTTGCTTAGGAGTCCAGGGTGCTGACCTATGTGTCTGACTTGATCCACCCAAACTGGGATGGGTTTATGGTTCACCTTATTTTAGATTAACAGGTAATTGCAAATAGCTCAAAGTATTTTGAAAGAAAAAATTAAAGTACACCAATCCCAACATATTTGCATGTTTTGACCTTATTTCCTATTGCAAGTTTGACTTCAATTTTTGAATGACTCAGAAAATTTACAGTGCTGTGAGACACCTCAAGATTCCATTGGATTCCCTTTTATAAAGTGTTGTACGTCTGTTGAAATCCTGCAAGATGCCACTCACAGCAAAGAACTTCTGCTTTCTTAAGGATGTAAATACCTATTTGGCAACGTCCCATTCAGCAGGATTATTTATAGGATTGTTTTTGTGTTTTAACCTTATTATCAGAAATAAACAGTAACACACATACTCCCTCCACTGATAACATCCCTTGTTAAAACCTGTTTGCTCTATTACAAGCAGTGTTATGTCACACTATTTATCATTGCTGCGACCAGATAACACAAACATGAAAGAGTAACCGGTGTCATTCAGCTCTGGAAGGCAGTGCTGGATCAGAGTCCTCTCTTAACTCATCTGCATCGCTCACGCCCGGGCTCTGACACTGCCTGCTGTCCCCCATGACCACTCAGTCGGGGTTTGAGTGCTGTGCAAAGCAAACCCGAGCGGTCAGCTCGCACTCCTGAGGCTGCAGCTCCTCTCTGAACAGCCTGGCTGCTAACACCACACGCAAGGCTGGTGCATGATAAAAGCACTTCATCGCTCCTGGCAGTGAACACCAAGCCAGGCTGGGTCAAAGCAAAGGAACAAACCTGGGAAATTAATGTAGATCTTTACTCCACTTTGATACCTCCTCCTTCAAAACAGACTTGGCTTTCCAAGGAAGAGCCATGTGAAGGAGAGTGGGAGTCAAGGTTAAAGGCATCAGGTCCAAGGCACTGGAATGTTTTTATTAAGGAGGGGTGTGCTCTGCCAAGGCAATGTAGATCAGTAGGATCATCAGACAAGATTTCTGCCTAAAATCTTGAAGTCTCTTCACCATGTGTTTGAATTCATTCTACAAAGTCATTCCGTGGCTTAGCAAAATTAATCCTCATCCCATGTGGGGAGGGAGGAATAGAAATCCATCACATTCAAACACAACACACTGAACAAATCGACAGTTTGAGTGTGGTGTGAAACCTTTGCAGATTTTGCAAAGCAAGTGCTCTGTCTTTTCCCTTATTGTTTGCCCTTCACTTGACATACAGGAAGAGATGCATCAAGAGGATGGCAGGAGACATGTGTCACTTAAAGCATGCCACAACAATGTTTGCCCTGGAATACTCCCTCGAATCTGTTTGAACAAGCAGGCATCATACACGGCAAAACACACCGAGAACTTCACCTAGTTACAAAGTTGACAGAACCCCTCAGCCACCCTCCCCCGCCGAGCAGCGCCAGCCCCGGGCACGCCGCTCCCTCCGGCCCTGAGGCGGAGCGCCGCGGCCACACCGCACCAGGTCACTTGTTGCACAGTGCCAAGGGTGGCCTCTCCCCTCCGCTCAGCCCACCGAAAGTTGGCGGAGCCGCTCGTCGGCCGATCCCGCCCCGAGGTGCCCGTGTGCCGCCGCTCACCTGCATGTGTCCCTGGTACATCCTGCCGCGGCCGCTCCGCTGCCCTCAGGCCGGCAGGTCGGCTGTGCTGCGCGGGGGGCACTGCTCCGGCCGCTCGGCTACAAGAAAGGAAAAAAAAAAAAAAAAAAGGGAAAAAAAAAAAGGAAAAGGGAAAAAAAAAAAAGGCTAACCCTGAAGGAGCTATTTTTGGCTAGAGCTCCGTTTGTCCTGGCAGCTCCCGTACTGGTTTCAGTAACCCAGAGCTGTTCGGCGGCCGCCTCTCGCCTCGCTGCCGGTGTTTCCCCTGCCAGGCGGTGCCGGCACTGCCCGGGAGCGGTGCTCGGGGCTGCTGGGCAGGCGGGAGGACGCGGGCAGGGCTGCGGGCGGCCGGGCGGGGAGAGCCGCGGGGCGGAGCGGGGCCGCCGCTGCTGCCGGGCCTCTTCCCGCCCCCCTTCCCTCCTCCTCCTTCCTTCTCTCCTCCCTTCTTCCCTCCCTCTCTCCCTCCGCAGGGGGAGCGCGCAGCATCCAGGGAACGCGCGGAGCTCCGCGGCCGCCGGGCGGAGCCCGCTGGGGTCCCGCTGGAGCCGCGGTGCCCCGGCCCCACCGCCCCGCCAGGGCTGGCGGCTCCCGCTGCAGTCATTAACAGAAAAAAAAAAAACAACAAACCAACGCGAAAAAAAAAAAAAAAAACCACAAAAAACCTGCTAAGCATAACAGCAAAAATCGGAGCGTCCCGGAGGCAGGGCTCGGCAAGAGCTGAATGTGGCAGCGGAGCCCCCGCGGAGGGCGAGTTTGGGCTCCCCGCGCGGAGGCGGAGGGGGCGCGCAGGGAGCGGCTCCGGCGCGGGCGCATCCCGGGAATGGGCGCTGCCCGCGCTCCCGGCCGCGGTTAACCGGGTTTCAGCCACAGGACCGGGCCCTACCTTGTGCTCTGCGTATGAAGAGCGAACGTGATCTCTTGCGATTCCCAGAAAATATCAGGAGACTTGTTCTGGCTTGGTAGTACCGCTTAGTAGCGTTTTTCAATGCTTGCCAAAGGCGCTGTTATATAGGCAAAAATCTGGCACCGGCCCGTACGTGCAAGATTCTGACCTTGTAAACTGGCACAACAGGCCTGGCTAAATCCTGAAGGAGACACCTGCATCATCTTGGATCCAGCTTTTTTCTCGTCTTCGCCACCTCAAACCTGAAACTCCCAATCTGCTAAAAGGAGCAGCTTCAATTTCATCGTAAATTTCTGTCCTAGCCAGTGTGTCTATATTCGGTAGCACAGAAAACCTCCAGCGCCTGGAATTTGCTAGATTGTGTAATTTCTTGGCTCTGAGCTCTCAAGTTTCACTATTAAACTACACAAAACTTTATGATGCTTTTGATAGACCAGAGCAATCCAACCTTAAGCATGCTCCTGTACTAGAGCAATGCAAAATAGATTTCTTATTCCTGAAACCAGCACATTTGTATCATCACAGCTCTCATTTCAGCTGACTAAAAATGCCGTTTTGAAGTGTTCCCATTCAGCTAAAAAAATGGGTTTTTGCAGAACATGAGTTCTTAAAGTCTTCAGTGATGGCATAAGCAAAATCTATCCAATTATTTTTTTCACTTAGGCTTAAGAGTTTTATCTTTTAGATAGATAGCAAAAGTGACAGTTCTCTTACATCCAGTGGATATGTATCCAGCTCACTGAGATTTTCAGAGCAGCTGAGGAGTTTAGCCATGTATTGGTGATAAAAGGAAAGAAGAAATGAATATTTTTTTGTCTAAATCCCTTAAGCTGCTTTGAAAACCTCAATTAAGAGCTGATGAGCTTAAAATACGCCTTTGGGATTGTCCGTACATGTTAGACATATATTACTGTAAAACTTCACAAAGGGTGGCTGCACTTAGGTGAAAATATCAGATTTGAATTATCATGGTTTCACTTAAAATACACAATATGGAGAACAGATTTTTCGGATGTAAATATTTGGCTGCCTTTGTCTCAATTTATAAGATTAGATCTAGGTGAAAACAACCAAGTCCTATTTAAACTTGGAGCCTTGATGTCTTTGCTGTTTGTTGAGATTTATTAGACTCTTAAGCTTTTAGTAATCTTGGAGGTGCAATTTTTCACTCTGACTACAGTAGATCCAGAGTGTCCATTCCTGTGTCAGTGTGCAGGTTTTCTACAGTAGCTGAATGTTTCTAAGGCACTTGAAAATATATTTTTCTTAGGTTTTTTTTTATTGCTATTGTTGTTTTAAGTCTGAGGCTCTTGTGTTTTTCTTGGGGGAGAACTGGGGGAAATTTGTCAGTGCCAGTGTGTTGCAATATCTGCTTTCTCTAAATCTAAGTATATGCATTGTGGCTTAAATTTTTTCTACAGGGTATGAAAATCACACCTGTAGTAGAAGAGTTGTTAATTTAGCAATGCTTATTCATGCTGTGTTATTTGTGAGTGCAGGACAAAGAATTTGTCAAGATCCAAATGCTAGAGATTAATAGTGTAGTGTGTTTCAGGCATTTTTCCTAATGCATCTGAAGCAGGTGCATTTGTTGCACAATTTGTTGATGCAATTGCATGTTGATGTCACATTTTGGCAGGATTTGAGTGATCCAGTAAAGCCAGATGGATCCAGATTTTGCCTTTTTCCTTAGCAGGGGCTAAATCACTTGGCACTGGTTAGGGAGGAAGCTGGCAGAGCAGCAGTCAGTGCAGAGCAGGGATGGAGGGAGAGGAGTGCAGGGACAGAGGGGCTGCCAGGGGCTCCTGCTGCTTGAGGAAATCAAATATGGTTCAGCCCAAGGCACGCTCACAAGTGCTCTGCTTCCACAGGTGTAAACTCTGCCTTTGCCCCGCTCTTCACAAGAAGCTTCAGTGAGATTGTTTCTCTCTCCATCTAGTCCTAATCTGCAAGCAGTGTATGATCCTTATTGCTCAGTTACACTGCAGCTTCAAAAATGCAGTGCTGGGTGGCACAGAAAGCATTAGTGTGTAATTCTGTACCATGCATATAAAGGCAAGTTCTTTACAGCTTAGAAACAGGTGGGTGCCAGGATCCATGATCTCCTCTGACTCTGCTCTGTTTATGAATGTGAAAATCTGTTTTGTTGCAGGGCATAGATAATCGCACAAGGTTCACTTGCTTAAAATGCTTTGAAAACATTTTTCTTTTGTGTTCCCTTTTGGTCTGTCTCTGTGGCTGCATTAATATTTGAATCAGTGATGTCTGTGTGCTATGATCTCTCTAAGCTTTGTTGTTTGTTATTGCAAAAATGGAAAAAAACATGGTAGAAAATATGAAAGTCATAATGTTTGTTAAGGAAAGAAAAGTCACCATATGGCTCAACAGATTTTAATTAATATTAAATTGCCAGGAGAAATTTTGAGAGAACTCAAATAAAAATCCTTTATTTTACAAATAAATGCTCAGATTTTGTTTTTGAATACATTGCTGGGGCAATTGGGAGTATTGTGAAGCCTGCAGACAGTAACAGGAGAGCATTCTCAGAAATACAAAGTGCACAAGGTGATTTTGGAGAAGCTGGCAGCTACCTAGTTACTGTCAAAACCCTGACACTTAACTGCCCCTGGGAAGTGGTAGAGATTTCATTCCTTTAGACCTTACTGATATTTCTGTCATCCTGTAAACTTAAAATACTCTTAAATCACTGACTGTGAAACTGCACACAACCATTTCTATAGATTCCCAGTTAAGAACGCTTATCTAACATTCTTCATTAACACAGGGATGGGAATGGCAGGGTCTGTGATTTCCACTCCAAGAAACCACATGGCAAGGGTGGGTCACGATTTTTATTAGGAAAATCTTGAACATGAACAGATAAATAAGCCTGCACACTTCGTGTAGAAAAGTGAAAATATCCTTGAAGTGTTCAATGGAAGAGTTTGAAATGGAAATTGAGGGGATGGGTTGTAGCACTGGAGACTTGGAGGGGCCACTTTGGGGAGCTTGTGCCTTTGGAGGCTGCTGTACTCATCACTCAAGGATGCTTCTCAGATCCCTCTGAATCTCTGGGGTTTCTCAGGTGTGACAACAGGTTGTGCTGCCAGCATCCAACAGTAGCACATGTTTGGTCATAAAGACACAGATTTGCTGCTTTGTTCAATAATAGATTAATGTTCTGGTGCATATATGTTGTATAAAACATCAGTCTATTAGCTCATGTAACCATGGAGATAAGTAATTTGCATACATGGAAACTTTGGGTTAATTTATGCCTAGTGCCTATATTTTTTTAAGAAATAGATTTCTACAAACATTATTATTAATAAATATTTTCATTAATGCTGTTTTCTGCTGAGAATAATTGGCCTAATTTGTGAAAACATGGAGCTGATTAAAAATTAACAACTGAAAATAACCTAACTTATTCTTAGACTCAAGTGAGATTGCAAAAAACCAGTAAAAATTAATATATTAATATATTAATAGTGTTAAACTTTATCAATAACATACAAATAGGATTTGTGATATTGTTAGTTCTGACAGATTCTAATTACACTTTATGCTCTGTTTTCTAGTGGCAGTTATGAAAGGTATGAAAGGTACAATCACACATTAGTGAAAGTGCTAATTATATTATGTGTATTTACACATTCCTTTCCTGTGCTAATGTGTTTATATATGTTTAGGGAATACATATAAAGAAGGTTTTTGAGATCCTTTATGTGCTTTAATGAATAATAAATGTGAAAAAGACACAATCCAAAATTAATTTTAAAATTCTAAAAGTTTTGCTAATGATGCACATACAATGTTTAATTAAACAGACTCAGTATAGGAACCACCAGCCACAGTAACAAATGGCAATTAGGTTGCAGATAGTGCAAGTAGAATACTGACAGTGTAAGTCTTCATTTTGTTGGAGTCACACCACTTTTATCTACCTGCAGCTCTGTATCTGTTAGTAAATACCAGCCTAGAACTTGTCAGCAGAATGAAGAATAATATCACATTATTACAGATTGTAACCGGCATAATCGCAAACTCCCAGTCCCGTTTCAGTGGGAGTTTCTGTTGCTGTGGCCCTGCTTTGTGTGTGGCAGGTCCCTTGGTGCCCCAGTTTGATGTGCAGGTAGTTTGATGTGCTGGGAGTGGCACAGGAGGAGCAGCCCAGCTCTCTCCTGGCCAACTCTCCTTGTGGCACCTGTTGGAGCAAGATTACTACTGTGATACTACAGAATCCCAGAATAATTCTGGTTGGAAGGGAGCTCTGGAGTTTATCCAGTCCAACCCCTGCCAGGGCATGGCCCCCAAAGCAGGTGACACAGGAACAGGTACAGGTGGGTTTGGGATGTCTCCCGACAGGAGAGTCAGTGCCCTCCCTGTGCTGCTCATCCCAGTGCTGTGCACCCTCAAGGTGAAGTTCTTCCTCATGTGAAGGTGGTACTTCTTGTGGTGAGTTCATACTTAGTCTGTGCTCTCCTGCCCATACCTGAAACAAGTGCTCTGGAGAAATTGTGACTCACCTTGGGAGAGGTGAGCTCTGAGTGGGTTTGCACCGAGCTCACCTTTCCCACTTGAAATGAGCTCAGCAGGAGCTGATGCTGCCATGAGCAGCCACTGAGAGAGGATACAAGCCATGGGCAGGGAGTAACACATCATCCACATCAAATCATCAAACCAGAAAACAGGAAATTGCCTCCCAGTGGGTCTGTCCTGCCTTTACCCCGCGTGGCTGTGTTCCTTAGCACCATAGTTACTGTTTGTGCAACCACGCAGCCAGCTCCTGGCACAGGAGGTTTTCTTTGATTGCACAGGAGCTGGTTTGGATGTGTAGTGATGCTGTTCTCCACACAGAAATGCCTCATGCAGAAAGGATCATCTGCCAGTGTAGACAAAGCAAAGAGGAGATAGCATGGCTTCCCACTCTGTAACCTGATTGCAGATCCCAGGAAAGCTCCATGTCAGTGACCAAATGGCCATTCTGGGAAGTTTTCCTGAATTTGGACTCTGGTGTGCATCTGCTGAAGTCAACACAAGCCTTTCACTGACTCCATTGAACAGATTTCATGGATAGGGGCTTCATCTGCACAAGTGCTGCAGACTTGTAACCCCACCATTCCTCATTTATGAAAAGGTTTCATGGAAGATTTTTAACCCCCAGAGATATGCTGGTCCTGCAGCTGCTGTGATTGCAGTGTAGGACAAATGTGTTGGGGTTGATTCTGCAACCCCATTAAAAATCTCACAATGTGGAAGTCCACAACCCAACAGACAATCAGCTCCAGTTCTTAACTATCCTACTATTTGAGTTTTTACTATTACTTTATTTAAACATGCCCTGATGAAGTTTATGCCCTTTGTTCTATTTGCTTTAGACAAAATTGATGTGAATAAGGATATATTCCATTTTCTTTTGTGGCTGCTTTGTACACATTTTAAGAAAATTATTGCATCTTCCTGTAATTTTCTCTTTTCTAAAAGAGTAAGCAATGCCAGTTCTTTAAATCTTGTCACACAGATTGGGTTTTCTAGATCTTGATCATCTCTTTTGTTACTTCCCTTGGACTGGTTTACTTTAGTAATGACCCAAACTGGACAAGTACGAGAAGAAATTCTTCATGTGTGTTACATGCAGTATTCCTGTTTCTACATCTCTCTGTGGTATTGCAACACCAGGATCCTGTTGAGTGGTGTTAAGCTTGTGATCCTGTTACCTCTGGTGATATTTCTGAATAATTTTCTTAGCCACTGTGGTTTTTGTGGCTGATTAGTCCTACCTAACTTAGAATGTTGATGCTGTACTTAACCACTTGTATTCTGCTTCTTCAAAACTATTTTCCACCTTTATTTAGATGTTTTAAAATTTTGAGCACATCCTAGTCTTATTCTCTTAAGCTTTTTCTAGATTTATGTTCTCTGTAAATTCAGCTAATATGCCTTCTATTCCTTTAGCCAAATCATTAATCAAAATACTGGATTACATGCTGGAATGCCAGTCAGGAAAACCCTCTAGTCTGACAGTGAATCATCAGTAACTATTTTCTGAGTAAAGCTAAGCAATCATGTAAGTGGGATTTTTCTAGACTATGTTTTTCCCCCAGCTCTTTATGACTAGATTGTAAAGTTCTTATTAAATATACTTACTGTGTTTTGCCTGCCTGTAATACCTGTGGCAGTACTGTACAGAAAAATCAGTCTGCAATGCTGATTACTCCTCCTTTATTTTCATCAAGGTATTAAAATAATTTCTTTGTTACAGTATTTTTGCTGTAACTAGAAATAAGCTTCCTAGCCCCTTTTGCCCTATTTTTAATGATAAACACTGTGTTTGTACCTCTTTATAAGTTCTGTTTAATGCTTCTGAGATGGCTTCTATTTATGCTCAGAGTATCTGAGGGCAATTTTGATCAGGTGGAGTATTCTGAAGACAACTGACTTGCCTAAATACTTTCAAGTCTGTGTTTTCCCATCACTGCTGTTAGGTCTGTTGTGCTTCCCATTGCACCTGACAATTTTAGGTAATTGAAATCTATCTTTTTTCCAGATACCAGTAGGATTTTAGTTTCACATATCTCACTGGATGTTCCAAAACACGTTTTAGAAGCTGCGTAAGTATGCAGGCATTTATCTACTCCAGGCTCCTGGTGTCTGTGCTGGATGGGTGACATCCAGCCTGGCTGTGATTTACAGCTAGCTTTGGTATATCTGCACTGCATTGCCATTACATCAGTGACTGCAATTTAAACACATAAATTTACCCTAAATTAGGAAAACTTGCTTAGGTAGAAAACTTGCTTGAAAAGTTCATGAAAGTCTGGCTTAAATGGTTGAGCATTGCTAAAAATGTTTCGTCTGTACTAGTACCTAAAACTTGCTGGCCCTGAAATGAAAGGAAGATTTGAAAGGATTTTCTTCTGATCATTTTTTTCTTGAGTACAAAAACTCTCTTCAGATCTCAAAGTGAAAATTTGGCTCTAATTAGATTTTATCCACTGGTGATTGCTGGTGATATAGATGAGACATCGTCCTCTTACTATATTAACTGCTCTTCTGTTTGTTGTACCTAACAAACCTTCAGAAATTACTGGACTCATCAGAGCATCCTCTTAGAGCAACTCCACATGGTTACTGACATAAGGGACTTCCTGACAGCACAAGGTTTAATGTTGCCATATAAATTCATGGTAGGCAGCATGAAAAAGATATGAGAGTACTTTGTTCCTCAGATCCTGTTCAATATAAAAGAAAGAAATCTTTTTATTGAAGTAGGAATATTCTTACTCACTGGGGAGGTACTGCAACACAGAGGGGTTAGAAAACCCAAACACCTGGGTCTTAAGAATTGTCTTTAAGCTACAGATCTCGAGGCATTTTGGGAGTAGAGTGCTGTTATCAGCATTTTGTGCAGGCAGAGAAAGATTGGGAAATTCCATCGCTGACTGCGGAGGTTGTTAAACATCTCAGAAAGTTGAGACATTTTATGATCAGCAGTTCCAAAAACATTCATCAGGGAGTACTCAAGGAACTGCTTAAGAATGTCTCTGGACTGTTAATGTTGGTTTTTATTAATTGATACAGCACTGGGAAGGCAAATACTCTGCCAGAATTTTAAATGGGATGGCTTCTTAATTACAGGCCTTTCAGCCTGGTGCCAATCTCTGGCAAAATAATGGAAGACTGATATAGGATATTATTAGCAAAATAATCAGGAATAATGTAATATATGGCAGTTCTTATTGGTTTATGGAAAATATATCTTGTTGGACTAACTCAATAACTTTCTTCTGATATATGAGGTTTGGTTGATGAATGTTCTGGTGCTGATGTAATGGACTTTCTTGGGGCATTTGTCATGGTACCACACAACCTTTGATTAAGGAATGAGAATAGTGCAAATTAAACTGGGCAACATATTACAAAGACCTAAAACTCCTTATCTGGTAGTCTTAATATGCAAAGTAGGAATTATTATCTAATAAGCTCCCTTAGGGTTTTTTGGGTCATGCTCTGTTTCCCATTTCTTTTAAAGACTGGGAAATTATTTTAAAAATAATTAATGGTAAATTTATGTAGATAGAATAAATTTTGGGCCTTTGGAAATAAATTTAGTGTGTGAAGTGATTAATAAATCATATACACTTCAGTAAAACTGAAGGTGTACCCCTGTCTTTTGAAGGGCAAGGAACTGGACTTTGATGATCTTTATGGATCCCTTCCAACTCAGGCCATTATATGGATCTGTGATTCTAAATTATTATTGCAGGATGAATGACTGACCTTTGAAATAATAACTGAAAGGTGTGTGGGGGATCATGACAGATAATTGGGGCAATATAGGGTTTTACTGTCACACCAAAGGCCTAGAGGTGGCCCAAAGAGAACCCTCCAGCAGTGATGATGGAGCATTCCTGTGTCAGTGATGTGATAACTTCCCCAACAGCTGAGTCCATGGGAAAATACAGATCCATGTGTCAGACAGGAATAAAGAGTTGGTGAAGGCTTGGAGAATGATTCTTTGCAGCAAGATACTCAAAGACTTGAATGTATTTAGTTAAAGCAGGGGTAATTTGTCCCAGCCTGTGTCTATATGAGGCACAGAATATGGGGCTGAAAAACTTCAACATAGCAGTTATAAGGAAATAAAATTGTGTCAAGTTGGAAGTTAGGCAAAATTAGACCCTAGGTGCAAATTTCTGTAATAATGGTAATAAACCATTTAAACTACTTTTAAAGGATTGTTGTGGGTTCTCTGCCTGGAGTTTTTAAATCAAGATTCCTTGGGTTTCTTTTTTTCTGCAAAATATATTCTACTTCAAGTAGGAATTGATTTAGACTGAACCTGTAGTTGTGTTATGGGAACACTGTGTTGTGTTATTGATCATTGTGTTTTTGATCATTGTTAGAACTGTTTTTAGAATTTCTAAACTGATTACTCAAGCCAGTGGGACACTGACAGGATAGTACTGATTCCCAGCCTAGGGTGTTATCCTCTATACCACACAACTTCCTACTGATTAAAAGAAAGGTTGGAATTTCTTCAATATAGGGTTTTTACACATGCATGTATGTGTGAGAGTCCTGCTTCCACGCTCAGTGTGGGAGTGAAAGGGGGCTCTTTCCCCATCTGTGCCCCTTGCCCAGGAGCAGCTCTCAAGCTGTGCTTTGTGCTGGGTGAGTGCAGCAGCGTGGAAACCCCAGCCAGGGCCAAGCTCAACCTCAGTCTGTGGCCTCCAGACAGCTGATGTCACTCTGGGAAGGCTCTTCTTGGAAGTCAGGGCTGATCTCCCACATACACCCCATATCAGATGGAGAATGTGCTTTCCTCAGTTCCCTTGGAGCCATCAAAGCTTTTTTCATTACAATTTTTGGCTTTCCTCTACTGCACTGGCTCCCAAGTCATTACTTTCCTCTGCTGAGCAGGAAGTTTGTGTTTCAGATGCTCCTTTTTCATAATGCATGTTCAGTTTCAACCCCAAACAATATTTTTTATTTATAATGGGTCTTTGTCTTTTTCTCCCCCCAGCACTTTTTAAAAATTTTTTTAAACTGAAATACCTGTGTTGGTTAAATAGCTCCTATCACACAGATCAGAAGTTGTTTGCTGACAGACGGAAAAGGTGCACTGCCTAAAAGGGAGGATCTAAGGAAACACTCTTCTGAGACCTGTTTTTGTGGGATCCTGAATGTGTGTCTGTCCCACCAGCTCAAAAGGCCAAATCCTTGTTCAGATGCTTGAATATGAGAGGTTCTCTGAAATTGTTCAGTCCAGCTGGGCAGTTTCTGGAGTGATTCAGTGTCACCCCTAAAGTCATTTGGTATTCTTTATGTTTGATGCGGTGTCATGTGGAGAGGCAGCACAAGGATCTCTGTGTTTTACAGCACTTCCCAGCAAGAGAGGCAGCCATGCAGAGAAGTGTGTACATCAGCTCATTGAGGGAGGACAGATCCTCATTTGATTCCAGCACAGGCTGGTGGAGGGAGCTGGGGGACACCTGCCAAGGGAAAAGCTGCTGGGTCACCAGTTATGGTAATACACCAGCTTTAGTTCATCTTTTCTTCTGCTGCTACAAAAATGGCAAGACAGGATTAATAGCAAGGAAGTAGCTTTTAAATAGCAGGAGTTTGTAAATGTCAGACTCAGAGTGTCAGACTGGTCTGCCACAAACAGATTCTGCTGCATTTTTCTTTTCAGGCTTTTTGTCATTCACAAATAACCTGTGTTTCAGGCTCATTATTTAATGGTGCTAGCCATATTCATAACAGATATTCATTTTGACTACAGAGAGGCAAAAAAGGCATCTTTTTTTTTCAGTTGCTAAGAAAATATTAACATATTGGGATGTGTAGATGCTAGCAGACAAAATTTGACTGGGGTTTTTTGACAAAGAGAGAATAAAAAGCTGACTCTGGATTTTAAAGTTCTTTAAAGAATGTGCATCAGCAGCAATCAGGTCTAACAGGCTGAGATAGGGTGAGAATAATAATTTGCTTCTTATGGTTATGTGAGAAATATCTCTGTAAAACAAGTGATTAAAGTGCACCACTGGGCTCTGAAGTCTGTCTTTTGAAAAACTGATTCTTTGAAAGCTGCCTTCTAGTTTGTCAGTACCAGGGAACTCAGTTTTATTTTAGCAATTCTTTCATATCTATATGATAATACAGACTCCAGTGCAGGGAAAATATTTTTACTTTGGCTTGGGCCAGTTTGAGTACCTGTGCTGATTGTGAAGAACAGAATAAAATCCCCACTGCACTAAGAAGAGGTTATTTTCAAAGCAAATGTGAGTGATACAATAACACAAAACTCAGAGAAAGACATGAGATTTGCACTTACAGGTTTCTTGGTGCTTTTGTAAATCTAATCCTAAAAAATAAGCCCTTCTCATTACAACCAGCTATGTAAGAGAGATTCTGCACAGCTGTGCAACTGAATAAAACATAAAAATAAAGCTCTACAGGACAGTTGTCACAAGTTTTAATTGTTTACTTTTTGTTTACTTTTAAAATGATTATTTGTTTAATGATGTAAACAATGAATTTTCATAATTTTAAAAAAGAAACACTTTCTCACTTTGTCAGGGATGTTACCTGGTCATGTAAACTGTGGGTTTAGACCAGGAATTTATCTAAACTTTCCTAGCACTGCTTCTCTTTAAACTTGTCACAAGCACAGCCTCCTACTTCTGCTTTCTCCGTTGCAATCATGTCATTAGCTGTGCATGTCCCAGGGCCAGCAGAGAGTTATAAACTCTGATAAAATCTGTGACTGGCAGCTCATCTTAATAGGAGATTTCATATTCAGAAAGTAGTATGAGCAGATGTGATCAGGAAAAGACAAAAAACCCAATGACTAACAGACACAAAACCACAGAGCTATAACTATAAATACAAACAAATCATTGTGCTGTGCTCGTTTTCACCATGACAGACAACCTTTCACTACAACAATACATACACAGCAATAAAAGCTGGAAAATCCTGGAGCAGATCCTCAGCAGGGATAAATTCTCCCAGCTCCATGACAACAGCATTGGGATAATTTATACCTGACAAAGGCTTGCTCTTTACAGAACAACCCCACCTCTTTTGGAGTGGAATTCATCTTTTTGCAGAGAGGTATTTACCTTCCCTGGTGTAGGCTTAGCAAGTAAATCCTGCATGAGGGGTTGGAAGGCAAATAGATCTTGTGCTGCTTTGCTGCATCAGAGTATTTCACCTGCTGTGTTGTTGCATTGTTCAGATGAACAATTTGGCCTCCAAAGAATTCCTAATAGGAAAGGCTTTGCTAACTAATGTCAGAGTCAGCTGGTGTCCCTTGAGATGCTATAATTAAGATACAGCAGATGTTGAAACTTTTTTTTCTGAAGGTAATAGTGATTAAGATATCATGTGTAGTAGACATATGCATTTGCTTAGCTACAAGGGAGAAAATAGGGATTAAGTGAGATCCTTGTTTCATGAGGCAAGGAAGAAGATGCAGTGTGTGCTGGGAGATTTGTTTAGACAAGCTCATGGCAAAAGAATTAACTTGGGAAGTGTCTGGCTGATGAAGAGCAAAAATGTTGCTGATGTGTGGAAGCTGGAGGGCATGTAGAGAGTCTGTACTTTGGCAAAAGAACTACTTGATAGGTCCAAGGAGGAGACAACAGCCTAATTTTTTTAATGCATTCCCCTTTACTCACTTTATTTGGATTACTGCACGTCATCCTGCTTTGCTCTGTAACCAAATGAATAGATGGAGGCACTTTGGAGAAAAGTTTGGGTCTTGTCTTTCTCTGCTTTGGAAGCTCTTGAATCCCTCATCCTTCTCGGAAGTATGGAGTGATTTAATCTGATTTTTTGCTTTAGTTTCTATATTACTGTTTGTCTGCTGTTTCCTTTTGCTAAAGATACCTTGCCCAGTGTGTATCTACTCCTTGTGACAGGGTTTTTCTTACTGATGTGCCAAAAATCCTTCCAGAAGCTGATTCTGGATTACTGATGCTCCAGTCTCAGTGCCTCTTCATAAATCTGATCAAGGAAATTGCTGCTTAAGCACTGTTTATGCAAACTTTGGTTCAGAAACTGAGTGGTGTTTCCATTTAGGATTCAGAAAATGCACTTCAACTGTATAATATTGAAGTCTTTGCTCCAGTAATGGATAAAGATACTTTAATGTGTGCAATTAAAGCTTCACAATTCTTCTAGTGGTAACAGATTGTGCTATCACCCTACAAGAACTGTGAAGTGAGTTAATAGTGATCAAAATATCTACTGTGCCTGCATCTCAATTTTCTTACATTACTGGCATGTTGGCTCTGCTGTCTTGCTTAAATTCCAGGTAAAAAAAAAATTGTGTTCTGCCCACCTTAATTGTAGCTCCTTCTGAAGCACTCAGCACTTCTTCAGCTCCCCTACTTGTCCTTTATTTCTGCTCCAGCCTGTTGAGCAGTTCTGGAGCTGTCAGGCTATGGAGCTCTGGTCATGATTCCTACATACAATCTACAAGTTCCTTTTCACAACACTTTCTTAGGAGAAAAGGCAACAGTTCAATAATACGAGTTATTTCTTTCCAATACAGCTGTAAAATTTCAGATAAAAATATGAAGAACTAAGGCCAGATAAGTGAATGTTTCTGGGAGCAGTTTTGGCACTGTGCATTTGATATGCTTTTATATGTGTGTCATTCGCAGCAGAGTAATTAAAATATTTTCAGAGCTAAAAACATTTACAAAATAACATGGCAAGAACACCTGTATTAAAGTGTGAACTGCAGTTCAACAAAGGTGTCACTCTTCTATTCTAATTTATAGAGCAAAAATGCTTTCAATTTTTGTAACGTTTTTCTCTTAAGCACTGCAAAACCTTTTACAAGTTTTAGAAGTTATGGATTATCATTATCTTCATTTGAGAGAGGAATTTACTGAATCTCAGAGGAAAGTTAAATGAATTGGAAACTTTGAAGTACTGACAACTTCAGTCTTGAAATCATCTTCTTTCTGAAATATAAAATCATTTGTCATTGAAGCAAAACAGTTCCCAAAATATGACTTTGTATTTCTGAAAGGGAGTTAGAAGAGTGTTTATGTAAGCCTAAAAATACCTAAATATCTTAGGTATGACTGAAGCCATTTCTTTGGACTGGGGAGTGGTCACTTAATCACTTCCTGGAATCAACAGTTACAACCAATTCTTACTTGGCCGTACTGTAGAAACTGAGCCATTAATAAAAATAAAAGATGATTGACCACTTCCTTTAAAAACATGAGTAGAGATAAGTTGAATCAGTATTGTTACCTCTTGAGACCTTTTTTCCTTTGGTTTTGGGATTTTTGAAACCAGATTAGCACAACAGGTTTCTGACCTATAACTAAGTCTCTTAAGCTGTGGGGAAACGTTTCTGGTTTTGTTTGCCAAAAATGCAAAGCCTAATGACTGACAGAAGGAATACATCTTACCTCAAACCAAAGATAATTCTTGGTTCAGTCAGGAACTTTACAGAGTAAAAATGTTGAATTTTTAGCTTCAACATCAAGTAAACTGCATTTATTCCTCCATCAGCTTTGAATTTTTAAATCTGAGTCACAAAGGGAGGGATACAGCTGGGGAGACGAGACTGTACTTCCAGAACAGACTTTTCCCCCAAATTTGTTCTGTGGCTGTGGACTTCCTCTGTAGCCATTACACTGTCACAAAGTGAATTCGTTCTGATAGGTGACCTCCTCATTCTCTTCTTGTCCATATTTTAGCTTTATTCACTCTATTAACATGCTTCAAAAATTCACATATTCAAGTGATTCTGCTATAAGGTGACACAATGTCCTGCTGGGGTCACCAAGCAAAGCTGACACTGAGATATATATGGTCTTTGTTAGAGAAAAGTAGGGGAAATAAAATACAATAACGTGGCTATTTAAGTGAGTGATGAGGTTCATGTAGTGCTGTGCAACTGAACAACTTGATAGGAAGATATCTTCAGACTCACAGCCAGATGTTTCAGAAAGAAGAACAATTCTTTCTCTAGAAAAAAAGAGCACAATTACATCATATCTGAGAATAAATGTGGGAGGTTGGGAAATTTCCTTTCCCTCTTAGTAGTAACATTTGCCTGTTTAATGAAGTTTAAACCCCCTTTCTCAGAGGGCCCTGATGTGCCTTTAAATTTAACTTCTATTTTGGACCTCAGGAAAAGTTGGCACACCTGAAAGCCCCTCTAGTTTTGCAGCTACTCTCCTTGGTCTGAGAACAAGAGCCAGCTCTGTTTCTCATCGTGGCTGTAACAGCATTTACCACTGGCTTGCCTGTTTTAATCTTGAAAAATTCAAGTACATGGGTTTTCCATGTCCCAGAAGTTATGATATTGGAGCTCATTGAAAACCTGCAGTGGTCAAACAAGGAGCAAGACAGTTTAAAATGCTGATAAAGGATTTAACTTCTGTTGTCACAGGATGAACTGCTCATGAACCAATGTAAAAAGAAGGGTAAAAATCAATTCTGCATGTTCATGCAATTCTTCAACGTGTTCATTGGCATATCAGGAACTTTAATGGGATGTCTCTGGCACTCAGACATGGATGGAATGAACAAATTTAAAGAGCTATAAGTTATATTTATAGACCTATCATTCACATAAGCCAGATAGCCAGGGTGTGCTGGTGAGTTACACTTAAAAGAGCAAAGAAATTCGACGTGATGCTCTGCGATGCAGCTTTGGGTCGTGGTCACTTTTCAAGTCTTTTAAATTCAGATTTCAGGGAAGAGCTGTAAGGACAAATCAGCATCCAAACACACGTTAGAGAGGGGTACCAACATGTGGTGGAAACATCAGCTCTGCAGTGCTGAAAGAATGGAAATCATGGGAAGGAAATGGGTTAGGGCTCTGTGGTAAGAAACGAGGCCTGGGTTGTGGTGGGGTGGTTGGCCAGCAGTGGGCTGTGGACTTTTCTGCTGGTTGTTCTGTGATGAAACATTCAAAAACATTTCAAAGCAAAAGAATCCACATCCTCTTGATCATAAATCCTGAGCTTTTCTGAGCAGGGACCTGGAACATTTGCTGTTTGTGAAGAGTGAGGAACACATGGTTCTTTGTAAATAATAAATGACAAAAATAAAGCATGAGTAACCATGCTGAAGAATCCACATCCTCTTGATCATAAATTTTCTGAGCTTTTCTGAGCAGAGACCTGGAACATTTGCTGTTTGTGAAGAATGAGGAACACATGGTTCTTTGTAAATAATAAATGACAAAAATAAAGCAT
The DNA here is from genome assembly GCF_014805655.1 of Passer montanus. Lineage (NCBI taxonomy): Eukaryota > Metazoa > Chordata > Aves > Passeriformes > Passeridae > Passer > Passer montanus. The sequence continues at coordinate 6,828,532 of NW_024367596.1, forward strand.
GAGTAACCATGCTGTAAAAAGAGAGCAGCAAATGCATTGAGAAATATCAACTGCAGGACCAGGATTATGAGCTATAATTTATTATTTGTCATTTAACTTTAGAGTTTTAACTCCTAAACTTAACTACTTGATTACTAAATGAAGGGCTTCTACAAAATTGATTTTAAAATATTAAAGTATGGAACTTCAGGTAGGATTTGTCAAAAACTAGAAACAATTAGAAAGAGAGTAATGAGAAAAATACAAAATGTGATAAAATACAGTTTGAACAAAGGAACAAAGTTTGAGTTCTGTCTACTTAGAGCTTATCAGTAAAATAAATTATTTTTTGGGATGTGGAGTGCTCAGATAATCTTCTGAGTAATACTGAATGTCTCTGTCATAGGACATGCATTTAATAAAAGTTATTCCACAGAGTAAAATGATGTCTTGAGCTGTTGTTAGGGTTTGCCAAGGGTGGCATAGGGATGAGAATAGAATTTATTTAGTCAATACATATTTTATAAATATTATTTTTAATTTTGTTTTATTTTTTATTAAGAAATTAACTTTATAAAGAATTTTCTGGCAGGTCAGGCTTATGTCACAGCAGAATCATGAGAAATTTGTACATGTTAAGGATGTGTTCCATTAAAATCATACAATTCACGGATTGTAATGTTTAAAATTTTATCTCTAAAATAAAACTATTTTAATTTTTTTGATTCTTCACAAAGACCAGAGTTCTCTGTAGAACTGGCATCTTTTATTGCAACTTCAAAATGAAATTCAGAGACTCCTGTCCTGTAAATATTTTATATAACCTTAGGACAGAACTGATCCTGCCCATGAATACCAAATACACCACTTACTTCTTTCAGTAGTCACATTAACCATTTTTTCTTTCTCATGATGGTATGAAATATATATTTTCAGGATCATATTATTATAATGTCATGATAAAAAATTATTGATTTCTTAGACAATCTCTTTACTATAATAAATCCAGCTTGCCTTTCCAAGTCCAGCTTTGAGTGATCCCAGGAGGCCCAGAGCTGCAGAGAAACTGCTGTGATAGACTTTCAGGTGTCACTTCAGTGTCTCCACTGTTTATTTCCCTGTGTTTTAGAAAAATAGCACAGGAACTCTACAGAATGAATATGGCTTCCTGCTCTATCAGTAACACCTAATCTTATCTCAAGTGAGCTCCACATCCATCCTTCTATTATTGTTTTCTTCACCAGAAAGAAAATTTACTTTTTATTATTCTGCTACATCCTATTGATACTTTATATATTTATCTTCAAAGTCTGGAGACACATGAATCCCATGTGTAGCAAGATGTCATCTTTGGCTGTAAATCTATCTATCTATCTATCTATCTATCGATCTATCTATCTATCTATCTATCTATCCTTGAAAACAGCAGAGAATGGCTAAAGAATAGAGTGATTTGCATTGGAAATAATTATTTTTTTGTGACAAACTTCAGCACATTATTTATAGGCAAATCTATCCCATTAAATCTTGACAGAGGGATGTGTCAGCAGAATTTCCTGTAATTGATACCCACAAAGTGATCCATGCTGCAGGTACCCATAGCACCTGATTGTTTTCGGGGCAGGGAACAGTGCAGTGATCCTCTTTTCCCTGTAGAAGTTCCCTATGCAAGTTTTGGAGCAAATCTTTAATATTGCCAGCAAATTCACTATATTTGTATGCTCCTACAAGACAATACTAATGGGAAAGAACTGCTTTGTTCCATGAAAAGCACTTCCAGGTAATGGCTTCACTCACAGTGACAGGCAGTTGTGATGATCCAGAAATAATTCTCAGGACTGTATTTTTTTTTTTTTTGCAACAATTAGCTGGAGTCTGCAGAATTCCTCACTGAGGGCTGGAACCAGAAAAAGCAGAGGTGACTAATGGAGCAGTGTGTAAGTGATATAGAGGTCACCTACCCATGGAGAACTAGAAAATGGTGCTCCACATTCTTTTAACAGCGCAGCATTTTAGAGGGGAGTTGAGTATTTTTCCACCAGACTATATTTAATATTCCAGAGCATGACTTTTTCTTCTGAGTTTGAAATGTCTGACTATGGGAGGTATTGAGGTATTTCACTGTCTCCCATCTAAAACTGGGAAGACAGAGAATGTGCAAACCCCTTGGCAGCTGCTGCCATCTGACAGGAGGGTGCTTGACTTGAGTGTGTGATGGTCAGTGGCAGAGATGAGCAGTGTCAGGCAGTGAAATGGGCCTGAAAAGTGATGGGGCTGGTTCTCAGTCCAGTCCTTGCCCACAGATGGGTTTTCTATTTTATTTTAACCATTTTATTTTTTATTTTAACAATATGTTTTACCCACGGAGACAGGGTATGGCTCTTCACTGTTGGGAAAACTGGCAGGAGAGACCTGAAAAGCTTAAATAGAAGGTTGCCTTGGACTGTTGGAAAGTTTCAAGGATCTGTCTGGATGTGCTGGTAGATTTTAGAAAGCTTAATGAGCAAGAAACACTATGACAGCTATTTCACTCATAGACTTCTTGCTCTTTACACCTTACAGCCCCAGAGCTGTACCCAAAATAGCTATTTGCATGTTCCAGCAGGAAACACATTTCAGTTTGGTCATGAGGTGAAAGGCTGTGTTTTTTGTCTGTTTCTCTGATTTTCTGCTGCAAAGGGATGGGTCCTGGTATGCACATGGCTCTAGCAGGGTCCCTCCAGTCCCCAGCTTGGTGATAATTGGTGATAATTCCCATGCTAAGGAAATGAGTAATAAAAAACAGGCTGAAAAAGGTAAATGAAAGAAAAGTTTTATCTTTGGGGCAGTTCTAGCCAAAAGACCAAAACATTAAATATTTGGGAGCTTATTAGGGAGCTAACTTGTATTACTCTCTTTCTTACAGTGCAGGGACACAGAAATCAGATATGAACTAGATGTTAAATTAATGAAGGTTAAAGCCAACAGTTTTAGCTGATCTAATTTTCCATTGCATAATACAGAAAAATCTCTCTTTTGGGGGTTTCTTTTGAAGGTGAGCAAGGGAAGTGGAATGAGATGTGTCCCTGAGGTTTCTGAAATGTCAAACCTTGAAGGCTTCATATACATTCCTCTAAGGTGTACAGTGGTATAGAGGCTCTTCCTGATAGTAAATACCAGAAAATATGAATGAAAAGTACTAAGTTTTGTTAAGTAACTAAAAGTTAAACAATTGTTCAAACCAAAACAAAGACTAAAATTGCAGAGGAGTGAATGTAATTAATGGGAAGATCCTGCTCTGTGATATGACAAGTACAAAACCATATCTAAGTGCTAGACCTGTTATTTCATGCAAATAGAGCAATGAGAGATGAAGGAGTTCAACCATGAAAGACAGGAAATAGAATTAGAGATGAACCAGAGGGAAAAACTGGAATGAAAAAACAATAGAACACAAATGAAAAGTGATAATAAGCAAACATAGTCAATAGTATAATGGTTCTGATCTAAACAAAATCTGGAAATTGCAGTAGGTTTCATAGTCCTTTTCTCTGTGAAGGATGTGACTAATACAGTAACAAAGCTGTTACTTGAAATGATTAAGATTTAGGGCCAAGTCTATTTTCTAATCTGCCTTGGTGTTTACTTGTTTCTGCAGAAGCAGAAATTCCAAGCAGTTCAAATTCCAGGCAGCCTGTGCCACGAGCAGGAGACTCAGGCAGGTGCCAGTGTTGTTGTCACTGTTAACCCAGCACTGGGGCTCTGAAAATGCTGTGCTGAGATGCTTCAGCAAAGGGGCCAAGGAACATTTCTGGAGCTAATTATGGAGTAACTTAATCAAGGCAAGCCCTCTCCTAATCAGCTCTGTTAGAGGTAGACTAAGGCACTGCATTATAGAGGCACTGGTTTTATAGAATTATCTTTTCAAGCCAAGAGATATGAGAAATCAGACAACCTGTTTAACAAATGCTAGAAAATCTCATTTAATAATTCCTGTATGCTGCCTAGAACAATGTAAGTATAAACATACATGATTAAAGCCTGAAAGTAGTTCTTTGAAAATAACAGGAGGAGGAAGAAGCCAACTGCAATCCTTGACTCATAGGATTGCTGTGAGCCATCCATGAAATAAAATAAAGAACAATTTGAGATGTATGCCATGCAAGAAATCTCCAGTAGAACTGTGACAGAAATGCCGTTTTATTAGGCATTAGGGAGATTTGATTTGGAAAATCGAGAACAATTCTTATCACTCAGGTTAAAAAAAATGACTTGCAGACAATATAGACACCTTTGTTTTCAAAAGGAGGGCAAAAGGAATTGAGCTGCCAAAATGAAGATGAAGTGTTGCCATGGTTATATCTGGAGCTGCTCTGGACTGCTGTTCATCTTGGGGTTGCAGCATTAAAGCACCATGAAAGAACTGTCCTCTACTAAACTCAGCAGCATGGCCAGCCAGGCCAGAGAACACCATATACACAGATGTGAGCTACATACAAATTCACTTTGCTAGTGGTTTTTGAGTTATAGTGGATATCTATATCACTGGCTGTAATTACTGTTCCCTTCTGCATCTCTGATCTACCTTCAACCACTTATTTGATGTAATCAGTCCTTAAATAAATGTGATTTGCTTCATTATTTTTTCATGCCATTGAATATGCACTAAATAGGTTCACACACAGACCAGAATGTAAATAGCTCTGCATTAGGAGACTTGGCATTGGCAGGACTTTAAAACACTTCAATTCTCAGTAGCTCCTTTTTGTGACAAAAAGAACTTAGTATGAGGTTTGAAGACTTCTAAAAAGCTTATATTTTTCTGAACACAGACTTGTTGGTGTTTAAAAAAATTTGAAAAACTGCTGCAAGTCTCTTAAACTTCCCAGTTCTTAGTTTCCTTGTCACTTAAATGGAGTAACAATTTATGACAAATTTTCTGGCTCCAATGGGTCTTCACTTTTACTCAGAATTAAACAGATTCTGAACAAGACCCAATGATTAATGTTTCAAGAAAAGAAATAATTGCCAAGTATTATTAATTTAATTTCTCTACAGTATTTATAGACTTGTTTCATAATTCTGAATCAGAATCTCTTTTCATATAGAAAAGCTTTGCAGGAGACAGAGGTAATGACATACTTCACACACATACCTTCTTAATGTATGCAAATTATTGCATTTTTAGAAATTACACACAGCCACTGCAATCTTACAAACCCCTGCAAATTAAAATGAAAGAAAATTACTTTAAAACAGCCTTGTTCATTGAGCATTTATCTTTCTACTAGACACGAATATAAAGTAAAAAGAAACTCAGAAAAGCCAGAGGCATGAACAGAACTTCTTATCACAACAAATGATCCAACTACTTATGAGATACTAGTTCTGAAAATCAAAGAATAGTGACAATATCTTTTAAGGAGATTGCAACACTTGATATTAAGTTTTCTTATCTTCCTAGGGACCAAATCCTGGCTCTTGGTAAAAACACTGAGAGTTCTGCTAATGCCTCTAATGAGAGCACGACCAAACCTCAAGAGCCTAATTTGGGAGCTTTCCTGAGCGCCACCGTGAACAAGTTCAAATTAGTTGCATCACACTATGGAATAAAAATCTGTGCTTGCTTTTGTCTCTTTGTGTCTGTGCATGCTTGTATGAAGGAACGTTCAGTTCTGCAAAATATAATGTCTTTTCAGTGCAAAAAGCTGGCATTTTGAACAGTGAGGGGGGAACTGGCTCAGCAATCAGTTAAGCTCTCAGTTGACATCCGATAGCTTTTTATCAGTTTTAGCAGAAAAAAGTGCCACAGTTTATTGTCTGTTTTACACAAAATTATAATTTGTAGAAGGTTTGCCTTTGGTGTGGTATATCTGATTTTATGGGAGGAGGATGTGTGTCTGGATTCTGTTCTTGTGAATTCTCTGTTTATGCATGGATAATATAATCTGAAATGCTACCAAATTCAAAGAATTAACTTTATATAGTTGTATACATATGGGACAATAAACCACTTCCTTTATTTTCAGAAGGCTCTTTGAGAACTTTGAGAATTAATTTGAAAAGACTTTTCCAGTGAAGACAGCATTGCTTGAAGCCATGGAGGAATCACAGAGGTACTTCTTGGTGTGAACTGCTGTAGAGTGAAAACTTTGTTTCATGTGCCTGATGTTATATAAGCAAGATCTGTTTTAGAAAGGCTAAAATATTTTAATATGCAGTACAACATATGAGAAATGCAGAATGATTAAAGAGGGATCACTATTTTGTAAACAAGTTGTGAGCATCATTACAGCCTTTGCAGAAATTAAAAGGTTATATTGCTCTACAGAGTTTTAGGGAGGATGTTACATAACTGCTCAGTGCTTTCGCTCTGTTTGTCAGTCTGTATCTCTCTTGCTGCATCTGCACAGAACTGATTGGAATATGAAGTGATTTTTTATGCTTTCACTCTTTTATAGCTGTAACAGGGTCTCTGTGGATGGGTGCACGGTGCAGTTCAGGGGTCTGGGTAAGAGATTGCTCCTGGCTTAAGGACCATGAAATGGCCATAGATGTATGTAATTAGTTGGTTTGCATGCATAAAAAATGCAAGTCAGAAAGTGCTCTGGTTTATGCATCATTCTTTGTCCTCAGAGAGGCTTTTTATCATTTGTAATTTCCTCCTGAGAAGTGCCCCACATGCATTTCTTAACCACATACCCTGAAGCAAAGAGAGGCACCCGAGAAAGGATGGGAATCTTGAGAAATGCTGAGCAGCTCCAAGCTTTCCAGGAACACTTTTTCTACGTGGGGAAATCCTGCAAGAATTTTAGGATTGTTTTCTTTCACCAGAGCAACATCCACACCCTACTGTGCATTTCTAAAGCTGAGTGTCAGGATACCTGGGTGGGTCCTGAACTGCTGCAGACAGCGGATGTGTGTCACTAAAGGCAGGCTGCATTACAGTCTGGCTGGTGACCCAGTGCTTACAATAACTGTTTGCCATGTACAATATGCTTGTTTCTGGAAGCTCAGTAGCCAGTGGAAATCCGAGATCAGGAACTGTCATTTCGAAAGAGCAGAGAGTAATTGAAATCTACCTGAGGCTGGTTCACCTGAGGACTGAGTGTGCTTCCACTCCTTCAGCAGCTGAATTCCCAGTGCACCAGGCTGAAATGCCACATTAATGCTCCTGTCAGTGGGAATTATGTGTGCAGCAAGGAGAAGTCAGTGTTACAAACATGGCTTTTCAGTGTGGACTTCTGGGTTTTGGCATTTTTAAACCTGATGTTATATCTGTGGACAAAGTCAAAATTTGCTCTGCATGAGGTTCAAAAGCAAGGCAGTAATATCTGGAAGCAGAGGCATCACAGGAAGGGCCAGAAAATTGCGGTTCCATCCTGGCTCTGTCCCTGATTTGCTGCTGTGTGACTTCAGAGAAGACATCCAGCATCAGATCCAGGCGAGGGCATCCATCTGAACCAGTGATCCTGACTCCCAGTGCAGACTGAGCTAGTGCAGGCACTGGGTTCAGGGCACAATTCATTTAACCCTAAAGCAGATATCTGAGTCCTACTGATTCCTCACAGAAATAAAAGCGTGCTTTAGCATTAGTCTAAAGGTGTTTTAAGCTATGTAAGAGAATCACTTACAAAGTATATGACATTCACACTTCATCTATGGTCAGTAAAGATCTGCTTGGTCAAATCAAAGGATTTTTCATAAGGAAAAACAACACCACATTCTTGATTTTCCAGTGCTTGGCTGGTGCTGTAGCATATTTCTGTAATACAAATGACTAACATTGCAGAAAAAGGGATTTTTATTTTTTTTATTCAGAAGCAGTTGTCGGGCACTTACATTCTTAATCATCAAGGGCACTAAGTAGTCAATTTTATTAATGCACAATAGATGTAACCAAATTGGAATAGTTATATTTTGCACTCATTTTGTCCAGCTAAATAAGATTTATGGGGACAGAGAATCATGAATCAGATGTTTACATTATTGAATATGGACAGATTATGAAAACAATTTCCAAACTGATTTACAAATGAGTGCAATACAATGAATAATATTTTATGAGTGTTGTGGTTTCAGAATACAATTCTCAAATTCCTGGCATCCCCAGTTTTTCTTTAGCAAATTGCCTAAAAAAATAGAAACTATAAGTCAAGGCTCAGGTCTTCCAGAAATTCATCTGGTTGCATGTCTTGTATTGGTGAAATCCACTGTGGCACAGCTTGTCCCATCAATTTTGTGTAATGGAAATAAGAAAAGTTTCCACAACCTCATCATTTCCCAAATTTATAGGGACTTTACCAGTTGTGTGGCATATGAATATTCAGGGCTTTTCCCCAATGTGTCAGAATATGCTATGAATAATTTACAGCTGTAGGCTGAAGCCTTGTCCTTTCAGCTTTGGAAATGTATGCATCAACACAGACGTCTCCACTTCCTGCTACTGAAACTGTATCCTAAATTTTCCTTGTTCTAAATTGCCAGCCTTGCTGAGGGCTCAGGACACCAACACATACATGCACTTAGTGATGTTATAATTGTGGTTTTCAAAAGAAAATTTAATGCCTCATGTAAATGGTTATCTGCAAATCCAGGATCCTTCCTGTGCTTGGTCTCCTCAGCAGAGAGTAGCAGTGATGTCATTTATCCAGCACACAGAAACTGGGCTCTAAAGGACATTAAGCAACACGGCAAATATTGTGGTTTTCCAGATGAAGTTTCAACATTTGATGCTCTCCCATCAGACATGATCTGGAGTGTTTTGTCACATTCTTTTCTTTAGTTCTAGAAGTACATTTCTGTTTCATACACAGAAATTCCTGTCTCAAGACAGAATTTAAGTGGTAGGTATTTGTATGTGTGGAAATAGATTGGTGCCATCCTTTACAATTGAGCTTTAATTCCAATAGGCAACTGTGACAGTAAGATCCTAGTAAGGTCCTATTGAGAATTGTCCTGGCCTTTCCTGTTGCTCCTAGAGAATTATTTGGGTTGTACCATATTTGATTCTGCATTTAATGTTGGAGTTAATGAAGTTTCCTTTCAAAAGAATTTGTCATAGACTTGTTTAGAAGGAAGAATAGTTTTTAGGAGAGAATTAGAAGGAAAACCCAGGAGTTTTGTTCCTTAACTAAATGTAACATAAGCATTGTTACAATGATTTCCAGTGTGCATAAATTACCTGAGCATCTGTGGACTATTTTCTTTTCTGGTTATCTCACCTGCATTTCCAGTTGCAATACTGTATTTAACAGGACAGCGGTTTATTTTCAATTCATGCAGAAACCTGACAGTTTTATTCTGGTATTAGGAAAGCTCTGACACGTGTCCAATTTGAGATGTCTGGAGGATCACAGCAGCTTCCTTTGGATTTACTCATGGAATCTGGAGATTGCCTTAGTGTTTTCTGCTACGTGCATGTTCCATTTTTATCTTTCTGCTCTCTGCTTAGGAACTTTTTTCTACTATATACTCCCTCTTCTCACTGTTTCTCCTCAGGTTTGGAGGTTTTTTGTTTTGAAGTGCTAAATAAGGATAAAACTGCTGCAGTATAATTTGTATTTATGAAACTGCTGCTGCATCAGGGACTCAGTGTTCTGCACAAGTAAGAAACAGTTTGATGAAGAGGAAGAGATCTGTGTTTAATCTCTGTGTAAGGAAACAATTCCAATCTGACTTGTTTATTAGCTGATCTGAAGATCTAGGAAAATATTAAGGAAATATAATACAAACGAGAATTCTGTACTTAATGAATTTAGTCATTATTGCTTCCAAATTGATTACTGGCTCTCCAGTTGAGATTGACTGTAGTTCAGTTGCTAGAATAACATATATCTGACAAAGCAAGAAAATTGAAATCAAAAACTTTGCACAGATAAGTCTTTTAACATTGGTACACAAAAATACCTTTCTGTGAGGTAACTGTGAGGTAGGTGTTACTTATTTAATAGAGTGAGGAGAGAAAAAAGAAATACCACATTTCTAAATGTTTGCTTTCCTTCTATTTCATGCCTATTTAATAGAGTGAGGAGAGAAGAAAGAAATACCTAAAGAAATTTCTAAATGTTTGCTTTCCTTCTATTTCATGCTTCAAATAGGGGAATTTAGGTTCAAAATTCTGTGTAAACAAGAGGCTGCATCCAATCAGAAAAGGTTTCCCTGTGTGAGATTTTCTGTAGGCTGCAGATCACTTTGCCAGTTCCCAGCTGGGTGTTTCTGAGCAGGATGAGAGCTGCCATCTTTTGCAGCCCATGACATTTGCAGTGCCTATGCCTGTGTGGTTTGGGCTGTGGGAGGTTCCCTGTTGGCAGCAGGAACAGCCAGCAGGGCTGGGAGCATCTGCAGGAGGGTGGGCAAGGCTGGTGAGCAAAAGCCTGCTCCAAGTCAGCTCATCCCAACAGGAAAGGCTGCTCTGAGTCACATTCAAACCACAGGAGGCACTGCCTCCCCGTAGGACCCTTCCTTACCAACCCACCTGGATGATGCTCAAGTACAGAAATTCTACCCTCAGACTGCCTCTCTTTCCAGAAAGGTAGGTGCTTCTTTGACATCTTGTGATCTAACACCCAATCTCATATTCCAGTCTCTGCAGTTAACAAAGCAATCACATTTTGAGACAAAGATGTTTACTTAAGTCTTCGTAATACTGACAGTGTCTGAATAAAAGTGACAGAATTTCTAAATAAGTTATGCAACTGCAGGATTTTAGTTTCAAATTCCATTATCTTAGAGATGCTGAATTTTTATGAAACAATTGAATTTATGCCTTCAATGGAGAGTAGGTGCTCTGTGTGCTCTGAGCCTCAGCCAGGACCCAGTAGTTTCTCTTATGAAGAAGGATCTTTTTTGCTTGCCTCGAGTCAAGGCATCAAATATATTTCTGAAGTGATGGATCACTGTAGCAGAATGGTTTCTCTATCTTTGTGCTTTAACTGCTGCAAGACACATGTAAGAGAGAGAGGGCAGGGCAAGGAGAAAACCTTAAAAGTGGATGAAAGTGTCCTTGGAACTTCAACAAGGGCATGACCAGGTGACAATCTGTTGAATGACATGCATGGGTGCATAGACCTGCAACTGGAACATGTTATCACAGGTCAATTTTAATTTCATTATGTGCCTAATTATTATAGCTGTGGTGATAGCCCCAGAAACATCGCAACCTTCAAGGTCCTACAGCAGCAGGTCTCTTTGCACTGGTCCAATGTGATCTGAAACTGGACAGAACTCAACATTTCCATCATATGGAAGGAATGTTTATTTCCCTTATGTCTGCCACAATCATATATCTCATTAAAAAATTTTAGATCTGTCAGCACCCCATGAGTAACATTTACCTTTTGTTGGATGTTGGCACAAGTGAATGGAGTTTTTCAATGTTCTGTAGGTGTAGCTGAAAGAGGGAGCTCTCCATTGGACTCCTTGTTCCCCACAGATGTCCTGGGATGACAGGAAAGAAGATCAAAATGATGCAATGAAGGCAAATCAGCCTGTCTGTCAAATAAATAACACATCCCATCCATGCTCAAGAACCAGACTTTAGGCTCTCATCTTCTTTGCTGCTGATCTCTTAATTTATGATAGTTTGACAGATGGAAAGGTCACCATGCAGGTTTTATTTAAGAGGTTCATGCCATGGTAGCTTCTCTGCCAAGGGTAATAAGTTACATTAAGTAATTTGCCAGAAAGAACAGATCTGTGTTATTTATAATTAGCTGAGTTCTAATTATTTCTCCTAAATGGGCAGTCAGATAATAATGTGTAAACAGAAAGTAAGCACAGAACTGCAATTACTACACAGTGGATATTTTCCCCCAAGCTGTATAATACTTTTAAGCTTTACCATGGTACAGAGCAAAAGCACTCAAATTGGGCAGACCACAAACCTGTCCAAATTTTAAATCATCCATTTTTCCCTGTCATGCAAAGAAATGAAGGGCTCCTTTTCCACACTCATTTACCTCAAGCATTTTGTGTCATGGGAAATGGATCACCAGTGCACAGATCTGGGACTAATAACTGTGAAAAACCTCCTGAGTTTTATCTTCAGTTCCTGGTAGGTTTAATAGACCCGAGCACAAGCAAAACATAACGAATATCAGAAAAGTGATTTCTGGTTGAAGAAAGCTGACTGAAACACCTCATGTACTTAGTGAAGTTTTAAAAAAAATATTGCACTGGAAAATTGATGAACACCTGGCAAACTGCTATCAGCTGTAATTGATTCCTCCTGAAGCCTGGCCTCAGTGATCACAAGTGTGACAGTTTTTGGGGGCTGCCCGTGCTCTCTCTCCCTGCTGCTGGAAATGGACAAAGCTGTCTGTCTTTTCTGGATTTCCTGTGGATGGAATGCAAGTCACTAAACTTTCGCAGTAGATTTTAGTGGTAGAAGACAAAATGAAAAGAGTTAAGAGCATCCTTGATGGGGCTGCCCAATAAAGCTGTGTGGGCACAGCAGAGGTACCTTGGACAGCGACTCCTTCTCTTCCCTCCTGCGAGGGAGTGAGCGAGGCAGCAACTGGAGAGGATCCAGGGTTGCACAGTGCCAGACAGATGGAAAGGATCACTGAGGGATCAAATGAAGGCTGCTCCTTGTGGGAATTGTGTGAGAGCCACTCTCTGTCCTTGCAGCAGTTGCTTCCAGAGCCTCAGGTAGGAATTTTCCCGCAGAGGGAGCTGAGAAACCCTTTTTATTGTTCACCAGCTCTCGGGTGCCTCAGTGCAGCTCTCACGTGCAGACTCACCAAACAGACTTCTAAAGGCCTTTCCAGGGCAGTGAAATTGCTGTTCTTGAAACCAACCTTCTTTTAGTTCTTGGAACTGAAAAAAAGTGACAGATGCATGCATTTAAATTCCTGTTGTAAGGGGTGGAAAGTTTGCAAATGGTAAAACCCTTTTAATTTCAATATATTTATACTGTAATAATGGCATAAATAAGCTTCTTCAAAGGATTTAGGGCAGGTAGCTGGAAAAACATTCTGTCATCTACCTTTGATGAGAGCTTCAAGGCAAATAATAAATGAGCAGATGAAGCTTTCTGTGGAAAGCCCTATTTTCAAATATGTCCAAATAACTTCTTCAGTTCCTGATAGCAGTGTCCTAAAAGCCAAAGAAATAATTAAAAATAGAGAAGAATTGCTTCCAGATTAATGGGTCTGGCCACCCTAAAATTTCTCTCAAGAATTGGCAGTGGATAAATTAATGGTTCCATTTCCAGTGAATTATCATCAGATTATTTTCCAAGCAGTGAAAATAAAAATTAAAACCAGAGGAATGTAATTAATTGTTTTCCTTCCTTCCTTCCTTCCTTCCTTCCTTCCTTCCTTCCTTCCTTCCTTCCCTCCCTCCCTCCCTCCCTCCCTCCCTGTCATCAAATGAGTTCGCAAATTAAATTTAATGATTGACTAGTTAGAGGCACAAAGAAAGACAGCTAGAAAATGTAAGTAAATGAAGTAAAAGAAATATGTTGAATTTGATGAAGCCATACATGAAAGAGGTCTGACATGGCTTGAGTTACAGAGAGGAGAAACAACTCTTGTGAATAACAGGCAGATTTTGGGATGATTTAAGGTAAGCTATCCCTGCTGGATAATGCAGGGTACAGTGCTGCAGTAATTCAAGCTGTGCTGTACAATCTTTACTTCAGCTTTAGGCAGACTCTCAGACATGCAAACAATAACAGCCAGGGGTTATCCAAGCCCAGGGATAGCTTTAAAACTACTCTTATTTCCTCCCTGAGAGGCAGCATGGTTTTAATTCCTGAAGCCTGGGCAAGGATTCAGGAAAGACCAGGCCCAGGAAATTTTTCAGTAGGGGGTATTTTATTCACTAGCTGTAACATATCCCTTCTCAGAGGCATTCAATAAAAACAAACAACCTAGTTAAGAACGTAGGAGATGTATTTATAAGAGATGAAAGGAAGTCGTGGTTTGGGCCATTGTTGGTTTTTTAATGTATCATGCTCAGTTCACCAGCCCATAAACTAATTACTCTCATAATGATGTTGTGAAAATAAACAGGAAGTTAATTATGGACAGTCAGTCAAACTCCAAAGGGTCAAAACAAGAAAATATCCACATGAAAGTGCAGATCTACTTACATTGAAAAATCAGCCAAGAAAATCAAATTATTCTTGAGACAATGCTGTATTTTAAGAACTTCAGGAACCTGATTGCAAGGGAACTACCCCAACATGTAAAATCAGGAACGTGACTAAGTGTCTTCCTTGTTCAGGTCATGTAGAAATACAGTGCAGAAATATAATCAAAATATTTAGATTTCAGCAAGAGTGTCCAAAAGGCAATAATTGCTGTCATTACAAAATTTAATCCTGAACCTTGTATTTGCACTCCAGAAATCTTTCATTGGAGGGAAGGAATGGGGCTGTCTTACAGAAGAGTAAAACCAAGCTTTTGATTTGAGCTGATTGTGAGAGAGACTGTGAGAGAAAAATTTTCCTGCATGGCTGTCTCCAGCCAGCAGATATTATTCTCCTGCTTTGGAAATTGTTATTATTAAATATAATAGAACATGTTCTTACCTTAGTTCTGCCTCTGTGGTTTCAGACTTCTCCTAAAGGATTCACAGGAGTAAATTACAATGGTATTTGCAGCAGTATATTTTAAATCTGTCTTCATCCATTTGAAATGCTGAGTAAAATCCTCTCTCAATTAAAACTACAGAGACTTTTAATTCATTCAGGATCCAGTCCCCTGTTACTACTGTAGAACTGCACAGAGTATCCAGGTGATCCAAGTTCCTTTTCACTGTGGAGCTGACGCCCAAACACTTCATCCATTTCAGGACTAGGGAAATGTGCTCTCCCTACTCAAGCATGGTTTCCCACTCTGTGGATGGCTCTATTTTAATACAGAGAGTTTTGGTTCATTCCATGATTGAGATGGGTTTATTTGCAGTTTGGGTTCACAGGGGGTTGCTCTAGGCCCCTGAACATCCCTGTGAATATTGCATCCATTAGCAGAGAAGTTATATATTCCTGGAAGAAAAATCTGCAAGAAAGATTAACTAGTAAAAAGGAGTTTTTGTTATTTTCCCCCCTTTTGTGAACCTTCATTTCCCACCTTTTATGAACAAGGCATTTAGACTTAGATATTGCTGAAAAATTACAATCTACTCCTTGAGATACCAAATGTCAATTAATTCAATTTAGTTAAAACACTGATTTATGTTCTGAAAGTGAGTCATTTTCCATTTAGCTACAGAATACTTCACTTCTTCACTTTCCACTTCAAAGAAAAGAAATAGTTCACAGTAAATATTATCTTCCATTTTAATGTTTTTTACTCATAGCATGTCATGAATACAAGGACTGTGAAATTATTTAATCCATTTTCTAAATGAGGTCTATCTTGTAGACACATCTGCACAATGCACATCATAAAAACATTAAACCCAGTGAAATATTATACAATATATAAAATAGAGTAGCTCTTTAATGGCTGACTTTGAATCTACAATCAGCCAAAACATCATTAGCTATCTCAAAGTCTTGGACATGTGGCTGATGAAAAGCTGAAGAAAGGAATGAAATTTGAAGAATTATTTGGTTAGTTTGTATCAGCTTTGTTAGATTATTTTCCTGTAGAGTTTAAAATTTAGGGGGGGAAAATCTTATATCTGAGCTGTGAAACAGTATTTTCTTTGATCATCTGACATTTTTTATTATAATTAGTAAGAGACAGGCAACCAAACACCCTGATTTTTAATTTTAATTTGTGGTCCAGTCATACCTTCCCTTCTTCTATCTCTAAGTATTTTCTCCCTCTCTTATGTTGTTGTTTTGAGGTTTTGGCTTTTTTTTTTTTCTTTTTCTTGTCTCTGGTATGATTTTATTCTCCTCTTGTTTGTTTATTCAAATCCCTGCTTAAGGCAGGGAGTGCTCTTTAGCACCACTGAGAACTAACCCAGCCTGTCAGACCCTGACTGATGCAGTCTCAGATGTTTTGCAGGAGAAACTGAAATTACAACATTACAGAAGAGTGGATCATTTTGATCAGCTGCTTTTCCTTTCCCAGAGGTTCCTGTGATTTTTTTTCTCTGGGACACAAGAGCATCCCATTCTGTGGATTCTTTCACAGCCCTGCTGACATGGGGGATGCTGTCCTTCAGCAAATCCATCTGTTCAGTCTGAGGAGACAACACCTAACCAGGAACCCCTTTGTTTTTACTTCTTTGGGTTTCTCTGTGCTGTGATTTACTGGTGCTTGTGCAAAAGCTCTCATCACTGGATTTGTTCATGGAGAAATGGGCAGAGAGCTTGTGCTCTGAGATTTTGTAAATATCAAAGAACCATAGAATGGCTCGGGCTGGAAGGGACCCATAAGGATCAATTTATCACCAGGATATATTGTTGCTGGTTTATTGCCTGTGTGTGCTTTCTTACCAATGCACCTAATGGCATGACTTTGGAATGTGTTGTACATTCTTGATGGGAAATTGAACATTGTGAATATAAATCTCTAGATGGACTTAAAACAATAGACATATTTCTTCATTTATTTGAATTCTACCCAGGCAATTAATCTCTAAAACCAATTCAGAGTTATTTTTAACATGAACTTTGGGAGCCTGGCTCAGCTCTCAGAAGCTCCTCATTGGGAGAACCTCACTGGGCTGGGTTCTTCTGCTCACTGGGCCAGCAGGGAGGTCAGGTGGGCACTCAGCACCTCTCACTGCATCTGGACACAGACTTTGCAAGGCAGGACACAAAGAAAACTCACTGAGCTTGAACCTGCTGTGCATAGGAACCCAGCACCCTCTTCACTGTCTGTTTTTCTTTCTCTTCTAAATCATGTTGGAGTTTGATTTGCATGCTGATGACTAACACAGCTGAAAAGTTCATTAACTTATAAGAACAGAAAATCATACCAGATTGTTTAACTCAATTAATCAGAAGTAACTCTCACAGCAGATTGAAGAGTATTAGAACAAAAAAGGGTGTCCTGCCTGCATGTATCTCTCCTGCAGTGCAGCATGCAGATGGTCATCTTTAAATCTCAGTTCTTCAACTCTCAGAGAGTCCCAAATGAAGACCCAGTCTTTGCAGTCTCTGTGACCAGGGCATGGAGCTGCCAAGGTGGAGCCCAGGGTTACAGCAGATCTTCCCAAGCCCTGAAAGAGGGAGCTAAGAACTGAGTGAGAACCATCCTCAGAGCTCTGCTCTGGAAATCACAGCATTTGAAGAACACGTGTTTTATGCAAAAAATAAGGTTGTCTTCATTTCTGAAAGTATGGATTTCACCCAGATGAATTCTTGTGGATTTCTCGTTCTCTCTTCCTTTCTCTTCTCTCAGCTCTCTGCAAAATCAGGTCCAAAGAGGGAAAGCAGACCTCTGCATGGCATAGCTGGCTATTTTCCTTTTATTTCAGATTTCCTTTTCTTTCAGATTGCACTGAAAGCCCATCAGCCTTTATAAAAATTCCCTCTTTCTTTAGTCATGGTAGCTATCCAGGACCTTCATTCACTAACTGTGGCCACCAAACCCTGGTGGATTTTTTTCACATTCCGGTATAAGGAAGACAATTGCTAAAAGTTCTCAGCAGACAGGTGAAGGCATTCTGTGCACTGAAAGCTCTTCTGTGCCTAGGTCAGGTGCTCTGAGGATATTTCACAAAAGAGAGAGGGATACAGAGCAGGGAAAAACCTTGTGCTGCTCAGCTGTGATGCTTCACACACACTGAGATCCTGTTTCTCCTCTTCCCTGGCATTTGTGGCAGCAGCTCTGAATGATAGTTCCCACAGTTTGATGCAGGGACATTTTGCTGGGGAGATAGGTGCTGTAATCTCCGTTTAAATTTAGTATTATGGCTATATGCCCTTGGCTGCTCCTCTGGCAGCCATTGAGACTCAGCTGATTGATTTCTCAACTGGTGAGCAGGAGTCTGTAGAGAAGACGTTGATTTCTGTAAAGCTGGCCATGTTATGTCCTAGGATAATAAGCAGCTTAATTCAGGTTTTCAGAGGTATTTCTGAATGAAGCTGGGGTCTGTGTCACCGCAGCCCCCTGCTATGACTTGCCCTGTACAGAGGGCAAATTTCTCACCTCCATTTATCTCCTCAGTGTTTTGACATATCTTGGAAAAGCAGGCGTTGTTGTCTGGATTCAGGGAGAATTTTTATTCTTAGCTTAGCTTTCTATGCAGACTTTTTTCCTTCTCCCTGCCCCTCCCCTCCTTCTTCCCTCCATGCTGTTGGTGTGCCTGGATGTGCATGAACGTGTAAATGAGAGGGATGACTGATAACGAGGTAATTTCTGTCTTCCCCCTTCCCCCCCTTTTATCCTCTCTTCTCCAAATATTTTCTAAAAAAGCATGAACACGTGACAATGTACATTTATCCTTTCATCCTGCCTGTTCAGTGAAGCCTTTGGGGTGTGTTTAATTTTCTTGTTTTGATGCACAGATTTTTGTGTGTTCTGTGTATTACTGCTCCAGAAGGCAGCACTAGAGCAATTCCTGATTTCTGTGAGCAGAGGGGAGCAGGGTGCATCAGCGCCCTGACATGGATGCACTTTGCTTTTAAGGGCAGACCTCAGGAGTCCTTGTGTATATTAAAATAATTCTCCTTTAGTATAATTTCAGACTCAGCTTCTTTTTGATGATATGTGTCTAGGATCAGTGATCAGAGTGGGGAAGAAATGGAAAAATGATGGAATGAGGGTGTATTTCCCTTGAATTTTTCACAGTGGACTGCTTTCAAAAGAAAGCAAATACAAGGGAAATACAGCTGCAGATGATGACAAAGGAAATCAGATTTGTTTAAACACAGCTGGAAACAATGCTGGAAAGGAAGATAGTGCTTTGAAATAATTTTATGGTCAGTAGCTGCATAAGAACTTTCCAAATAAATTTGATTTTCTCTCAGGCTGAAATGCTTTGTGAAGTAACTTTTGGGAACATTTGCAATATGTCTGGAGACTGATGCAATTGTTAATAATACTGTTGCCTTCTGCTTCTTGTTTTATCAAAAAACCCAAAACCAAACCAGAACAAAAAAAGCATGTTGTTCTCATTGTAATCTGATAAAGTAAAGAGTATCCACTTGTCCTCAGACTTTCTTTTCTAAACAATTGTATCAGATTCCTCTCTTTGGATTGATTTTTTTTTTCTTCATGGCTCTTCATAGGCCTGATTTCATAAATGGAGAAGGATCAGTGGCTGTGGTCATTTCTGTACAAGACACTAAGGAGATTATTCCTCACTGGCTGATCCTAATGAGGAAGAGAAAAATGCTGTTAAGGCTTTGAGTAAATCTCCTTGCAGAATAAACCTCTGATGTGCCATTTGGATGGCAGTGGCAGGGATGTCGCTTGATGAACTGGAAACGGGTTGGAATCTATAGATTCCTGAATTGTAGTGCCACCTGTGACACCAAGAAGAAACATCATCTTGGTCAGGTAATAATCTTGGTTTCCTTCATCTCAATCTCCCAGTTTGCAAGTGAAGTTTCCTCATTTCCCTAATGGAGCCCTTGTGCAGAGGGAAATGAGTGAAGAGGAGGAACGAAGCCCTGTTGCTTATTCTGAAATGTATTACAGATGAGATCAGACAGCAGTGTGTTATCTGAAAGGCTTTTATTCCTTGCTTCCTCAGGGACAATTGAGCTTTAACACATGCACAGCTGATCTTGACAGCATGTCTCTTTATCTATTAAGTATCATTTACACTGCAGGCTGGCTGAAAACTGTATTCAGGGGAGTGCAGTTTCATTGCCAGAGCATTGATCAAAAGGATTTTCTTTTAATGCTAACAGACAAGGCACAGGCTATATATGAATGTAAAATGGAGTTCTAGAACACTGAAGGACTTATTTTGTATTAGAAGATGAATTTGTTTCATTAATGAAGTGGTGAAGGATGTTTGAATTCTACTTTGTACAACTTCCATGGAGGCAGTGCAGACACCAGACACCTCCATGTGCATGGAGCCTGCCTATGTCAGTGAATCATTAAAAAATCATCAGCATTTGACACTGAATTATTTAACTGCAGTGACAAGTCATTAAACACCAGTCCTGAAAACTAATGCTTGATTATTTTTTTTTCCCTCCTAAAGATGTATGTTGAGCAATAGGGGGGAAAGGTGCTTTTTTTGGTCCGGGTACTAGAGTTGGCTCTAGGGTGAGCTGGGCTTGGCTCCTGTTTCTGCCACAACTATGGCAGAATTTAGTTCAAAACCATCTAAACATCCCCTGTTCTTTCACTTACTATTAAATGAGAAGAATTGCATGGCTTTCTCCCCCTCATCTGCATTTGGGGGAAGTCACTGTCATGTGCTTGCTCAGTGTCAGTGACAAAAGAGTCCCAGGTTTGGGGGATGCACACAGGCACCATAATGAAAGAAAAAGGAGCAATAGTAACCAAATGCAAATTGTCATTATTTGCAACATGAATTTTCTTAAAAATAAGAAAACCTTTTTTGTCTGAGACAGTTCTTTGTAATCAGATATAATTACCTGCAAGGACTAATTAACTCATGTGCTTTCTTGAACAATAAAATCTGAACTGCTTTTTCTGCTCCTCAGAGTGAGAACATATTAATGCTTTATTACCCATTATTAAGGAGTATATGCCTCAGAGTACAGACTGTGGTCTGTGTTGCTGCTTGTAGTCAGGAGATTGTTAATCAGTCTTACTAATTTGTTTTTACAAAAATATTATTTTATGTTACCACTAAACTTCCTTTCTTATTTAGTATAATAATAGTAGGAAATATTGCCAGCTTGTGCTGTTCATTAGGAAAAACAACTTCTATTCATTGTAGTCCAGGGTGATACTTTCACAAGTCTCTTGTTTCCATGTTAAAATTATGTTAAAATTTAAGACTTAAATGTGCTTGCAGAGATATTCTTCACAATTGCAGATGCATGAGCACCTCACAGCACTTGAACTTGCCTGCTCTGCTCCCAGGCAAGGATGACCAGCCAAGGGATCACTGTGCAAGCAGAGCTGTCCTGCCTGCAGTGCTCCAGCAAACCCGTTCAGAGCTGCCTCCCATCGCAGGGTGTGGGCACGCCTTTGGAAATCCAGCACAGAATCCTTCCATGCCATTTAACAAGGTGGTGCTCTTGCTATCCAGAGGTATAAGCTATGGTCTCCAAAAGTTTCAATCATTTTTGAGGGGTGGGTTTTGATAGGCAGAATTTTTTTCTGCCACTTCTGTGTAAGGCCAGGATGCTGTATTCCCCTCTAGAATTCATTCGTCAGCTGAGATTGCTGGGTAGTGCCAGTGGGTAAGACAAGGACATCAGTTTACTGAGAACTGTATGGAAATCACCAGTTTACATCAAATACCTTTGGATGGCTTTGAAATTTGACAGCTTTGTCAAGTCATGGCAGAGCTGATCTTGCACTCTGTGCCATGTCACAATACTTAATTCCTGACATACTTAGGCTCAGTTAAAAGAATTCTCTGGGTCTCTGTCTTTGTTCATTCTTTGATGCTGATCCTCTGTCTTGCCACCGACAATAAATCAATATTTTGCATACTTAGTTATTATTTCAGTTAATGTAATTTGTAAGTCAATGCCAACTTTTTCTGTTTTCCAGACATCATCCAAATAGCTGAGGGATGTTCCCTTCACATATACCTTCCTGGAATTCAGGAAAGAGAAATTAGCTTTCCATTTTCTATCTGAACTCTGAATGGTTAGAGGCTTCACTTCTTTTGATGTTTTTGTTATGCTGGGAAATCAAGTCCTGGAATCAGAACAATTCATTTATCTCACAAAATTGGATTGGTTTCGGCACAGCCCAGTGAAGAACATCTGTGGCTACACACAGTATGCTATTACTGGATCAACCAAATGAGAGGACTCTACATGGTGTTTAATTTGAGAGATGCCTCTAGTGCAGCTGTAATAAAGAAAAAGTGTGATAGTTTTGAGTACGTGATGTATTTAACTCTTTTGCTGTAGCAACTGCAAAGCCCAGACAAAAGAAATTATTCTGTCAAGGTTAGAGAGCTTCTTGTATTTGTGTTATCTCTGCACATCTGAGCATTTCTTCCTTTGGAATATTGAAATCTATTTTAAAAATAAAATTGATTGATTTGTGGCTAGTTCAAGTCCTCCACAATGGATCAGTAGCTGAACTGTTTTATATGACTTCCTTCTGAAGTACAGATGATCTTACTTGTGGTGCAAGAAATTTTCTCTCTCTTTTGTCTGGTAAGACAAAACGGGAGAGGCTCATGGACTATGGTGATTATTTAATCCTTTGCAGCAGTCTGTCAGGGTTAGAACTTTCTGAGAGTAATTTCTGAAGGGTATCATCAGAGAATGCTGTTCAATATTTCATGGTCAGGGAAATAATCTGAAACCCAGGAGACTCAGGCACTTGCACTGTTTAAAGTCCTTGGACTTCTGTGACTGCTTTCAGAGGCAATTTAGGGACAGCTTATTATTGTATTAAGGGAAAGCACAAAGACTTCAAGATTTTTGGGACCCAATAGCCAGTTAAAAGAAACATGGAATGAACAGAAGAAGAAAATATGAAGAGTCCTTTATTCATCAGTGTTGGCTGTGTGGCTGTCTCACATAACTTTGTGGAATAACCAGGAATACTTAAGTGAAGGTGAAAAATAGCTGGTGTCATTAAAAATTACTGGAGGCAAATGGAAAAGATAGGAGTATAGAGAAATGCTTTTAATTATGCTCACATTAAAGTACAGTAAAATTAAATGGACTGGGTTGAACTTTGGTGACAGTTTCTGGCAAAAATACTGAAGCAAGTTTATAAAAATAGAGGTCAAGGAGCTCTGGTTACATCTTATGCAAGAGTGAATAAAAAAATATGAACCTGTGACCTACTAAACCAAGTGCATTAGGTAATATATATCTATATCTGGTAGCTTCATCGCTGGCTTGGGAAAGATATATGGCATTTTTGGAAGTTCAGTTTAAAGTGCACCTGCAATTGAAACTAAGCAGTGAAGTACAGAACAAGCAGGAATAATAGTTTTTAACTCTGCTACTGAAAGTTCACTGTGATTTTTGGGAACTAGACCATAAAATGACTGAAAATAGGTACCATATTCTTTCAACTTCAGACATCAGTAGCTACTGAGCCCTCCCTAGGCAAAGAATGTTGTCAGGAATCTGTGATTAAAACCAATTACTGCCTAGGCAGCTTACCATCTGGAGGAGGGAAAGCCTTTCATTCTCTTAACTTGCTCATCTCATTTTTGATTTGTGAAAAACTCAGGCAATCCAGTGTGCTCAGTAACTCAGCTGCTTCCGTCCTGCTCTGCATTCAAAGTTATTTTCAAAGATACGTAGTCCAAGCTTTTTTCCCCATATTTTTATGAAGTATCATTAAATTGCTTTTACTTTGGTAACCAGTTCCTTCTGCACTTTAAAGAAAAATATTTTTGATTAAGAATAAACAAGTTTGCATTGACAATTTTGCAAAATCTGTGACTTAAAATGCCTGCCACTTTATATTTTCTCTAGATTGAGCAGCTAGGTCTTTCATGTTTAGAAGGTTCTATGCAGGTGGAAGTGGAAAGGACATCCAGAATGAGTAAACAAAATTGTATCACGCATTTATGTCACCCTGATGAATTGCTTTGAAATAGTTCCCAATATGATTTCCACAAAATATATTTCCACAACTTTTTTTCGTTTAAATGTCACTATCTTCTCCAGTCTGGGAAGATAACTGAATCATACCTGTTATTTATGGTCGATTTTCTCTTCCTGACTTCTTTCTGAATTTAATTCCGGCAAGCTAAATTAGCCTTTGGGATTTCAGGTGTTCATAACTGTTTTTGACCATGATGCTTGTTAATTGCATAATAAGTTACACAGATTTTCTGAAATTGGAAAGCAACACTTCCTTGACAAATACCTATTCCATTTATAGAAATTCTGCATTTAAGGAGTGATCCTAAATCCAATTCTCTAACAGACTTTTCATATCAGAACTTCCCTGTGAGTGGTTAGAAGGTGATAGTTGGTCTTCTCAGTCGTGTCTGCTAGTGATGTGTAAATTGTCCTATGTGGCACAGATTGATTTTCAGTTGACATAGAACTATGAACTGAATACCCACCCCTTTGTTTTCAGCATTTAAAGTTGAAACTCTCTGAATACTTTGTAGTTCCTACCACTTCCATGTCTATCAGGGCTGAAACCTTGGCATCAATGCCAATAAACCTCTTTCCCAGAAGGATGAGAGTGAAGTAGTTCACCTGCACTCTCATGGCTTTGGAAAGGCAGTATCTCTACTGTCTGTGGGATTAAATCCTCAGGGATTTGTTTTTCTCCTTTCCTAAAAGCACCTGGGGTCTTGTGGCCACATTCCTGAACAGAAAACAATAAAGGTTGTGCCTGAAGTTTGGCTCCCAGTCCCTCTGTGCTGCTGCTTGAATCCCTGTGCTGGTGAAGGTGAAGATGGATTGTCACCCATTTCCCAGGCAGTATTCTGGAGCTTGGAGCTCACTGACAGGAGTTTTGTTCCTTGAGGTGGGTGAGAACAAGCAGGGCTGTGAGCAGAGGAGGAGGGAGTGGCTCAGACAAGCAGGGAAAGGGCTCTGTGGTGTGAGATAAATACTCAGGCACGAGTTCTCATCCTTCCCTTCGTGGAAGGGCTGAGGAGCAGCAGGGAGCCCCATTCCTTGGCTGTGGGGGGGCTACTTCAGCCTCATAAATGTATAAATACCAGGTTGCTGCTCCCCTGCTAGAGGTGGGCAAGCAAGCATCTGAAAAGTACTGAGTTATTTTTTCTGATACTATTTTCCATCCTCCTTTGTAGATTCATTTCCCGAGATTTCTGTATTTGCTTGTCTGAGCCACAGCAAAAAGAAAGGGAGAGCAAGCTGTCAGGGCAACAGCAAAAACTGCTCTTCACTAAAACTAGGGAATGACTGAGAAAGGTAATGAGAACATATTTTGAGTCCTTATTTTCTTAAACCATATTGCATTAACCTGTTCATTCATTGTTGTTTCCCTCTTTGTAAAAGGGCTGATGTGTTAATCAGAGTGACTTTATGGACAGTACTTTCAGTTTAGAGTTTGCTGCGTTGAAAGTGCAGAGATTGCCTTGCAGCAATTGTTTGTGAATAATATTTCCAGGTTTTGTTACCAGGGCAAACAAGCTTTGATGCACTAATGGTGTGAGATGAACGAGTCTCAGTTATGAGCACCTCTCAAGAAAAAAGCAGATCCTGATAGCACTATAATAAAGATACTTTCCTTCCCCTGTCAAAATGAATTCCCTCTAGTTTTATAATTTTATTGTATCTTTGTTACCAGCTGAAAGAATGTCAGTGTTCTGCCAAATTCAGCTTTAGCAAGGCCATTACTTCCAAACCTATTATATAATATATTAATAAATAAGAGATGTGTAATTGAATGAACAAGCTATTTGTAAACCTCAGGAAATTTTTAAATTAAAACATTTCATCTTCAGGATGCACAAACAGCTATCTTTCTAAAGACATAGATATGAGAAACATGGGTTTACTATTTTAAAATTCCCATATTTTTTCTTGAGCAGTTACATGTCCTTTGTTTTTACAAAGGATATTCTTTATAAAAAAAATTGAGCTTTCTTTCTGTCAGCAAAATATATTTTCATTGCAAAAGACAGTAGTGAAATAAAAGGAAAGAAAAAGAAAACAATATGAGTGTAGGGAGATATTGGCACTGTTTCAGTCGATACATCAGCTATTTGTGGCTGTTAATCAGATGTGTTTGCTTTATTGATCAAATGACACATTCCAATTTTGTGTGTGTGTATGATGGTAATGATGCTGCAGCTGCAGGTGAACGATTTGGGCTTTAGCCCAAATCTGTAGTGTGGAGCATGAAAAAATCCACCTGGATTATTAATACTTCATTTGAGCTTGCAGTGTCGGGGGTTAGATTTCAGTTTTCATGTCATTAGTAAATTCATCTCGCCTCTGAGATACCATAAATATGCCACACTTTGAGGACAGCAGTGGTCTGTTGAAGGATTTTTGCTCATCATAAATTTCGTATGAATTTGAGGCAATAAAGCTGAACACTGCAGTTTGGTGTGGCACATTCCAGGCGTGGAACAGCCACACAAAGGTGTCCAAGTCATCCAGACCAATTTTATCTGCTGAAGCAGCTGTGTTGCCACCAGGCTTGTTCTGGCTTGCACCATCCAACACAGGAGTTCCTGTCACAGGCTTTCCAGCTGGGGGTTGGCTTTGTGCACCTTTCCTTGCAGCATCTTCCACAAATGACCAGGATGCTCACATAGTTTGATGTCGTGGTTGGATTTTCATCAGAATAACAAGGATAAAAAACCTCTATTAGATTCATGAAACGTTAAATCTCCCAGTGGGGCCAGGCTGCCCAGAGAAGCTGTGGATGCCCCATACATTTCTAAAGGTTCTAAAATGACTGTTTCTGACACTTTGTGTGCCTTCTGAGCTGCACCAGTTCCAGCTATTGCAATGTGCAGGATTCCCAAGCAAGGTGAAATGTCAGTTTAGAGACAGAGTGTTGGCTTGGTAACTTAATTTTAAAAGACAGATTTTTTTTTTTTTAAACTTTCCTTACAAAAGAAAATTGGGATGTTAAATTAATTTTTTTACTTTTCTGGGAGCTTGAGGCTACAGTGGGTGACTTCTATGTTTAAACTGCTCTAGTCAGCAAAGTCACAGGTTTCTCCAATTGAAAATTGGTCAATTATCAGTTTCCCCAAGCAAGAAATACTCTATACCCAGCAAATCTGTCTGACTTGATTAGGAAAGCTGGAGTGAAGGCATTCAGCTTCTCTTTACCTGAGGCTAGGTGCTCCAAAAATTCTGCTTAAAACATGTTTTACTTCAACTTTCCTATTTTGCCTGTTCCAATGAAGAACTGCCACCCTCTCCCTTCTGCATCCTCACAGGAAATGCACATGGAGCGTGCTGAGTATGGCAACACTTTTTTCAAAAATTCCATCCTGAAGGCTTTTCATCCTCTCTGTTTGTTGGGTAAGTTTGGACATGTTTTTTTTTTTTTTCATTATTATGTATAGAATTTAGGGCCCCAATACTGCAACTGATTCTGTGCAAAAGTAAACCAGTGCCCATTTGCAGCCCCACTAATTCTAAAGGAGGGGATGGGATGCCAGGGGAAGGCTGGGAAAAAGTGCTTTGAGTTTGCCACAGCCTTGAGATCATATAAAAAATATACAGGCTCCAAATTACCCAAATGTTATGTTTGAAGATCATAAACCAGATATTAATTATGTAAACAGAGAGAGATTAAATATCCTGGGTGAGACAGATTTAATAATGAGCCTGGAAATGAATCAGACTCCCTGACCCCTGTCCTTGCAGCCTTGCTCTGAAGGTTAAAACCTGGCAGCAGCAGCAGCTAAAATCTGTGCTGGACCATCTTTGAGCACTCCAGAGCACATCCCACCTCCTGCCCACACTTCAGGGGTGCACAGACCCTTCCTCAGCTGGTTCTGGGCTCTCTGGGATTTAATCAGGTGGGTGGATCAAACTTTCATGTCTGGGTGCTGATTCTGGAGATTTTCCTGGACACATTGACTTATCTTTTGTTCATGGAGGATGCTGAACATGATGAAGAATCATGAAGATGACAAGCATCTCTGTTTCTCAATTAATTGTAAATCTGCTGAGAATTTATCAATTTTAGTTTAGGAACTTGTTCTAGGTGTAGCCCAATGTGCTGCAGGCAGCTCTCCTTTGAATTAGTTAAAACCTTTACTAATGGCAGGAAAATACTGCATGGTTGTGTTAGGTAGATGTCACTTGAATAATATTTTTTCCTGATGTTTGTCTTAAATTTATTGGGTGAATATGCACCATTACAGTGTCAAACCCCTCAGTTTTGACAGTAAAAGCACTTTTGCACTACCCTAATGAATAACTGCTAATACTTTAGTCATCAGACAACTCCAAGAAAACTGATGCTGAGTTTCCACATATGTAAATAACATAAATTGACTCTTGGGCTTTTTTAAGACAAATGAAAAGCAAACAGTTGAAACAAAATTAAACTGCCATTCAGCCTGCATGCTCACAGTAACTTCTAGTGGTTGCAGTTAATGTGAATGTACATTTCTTTTGGCTCAATCATTATTTTTAACAGTGAAGCCTATCTAATCATTAGCTGGATCGTGAAGTCAATTCCTTTCATGTATTTAGTAGCTCATCTTGCCTAAATTGTTTCAGTTCCTCAGAGATAGTTTTTGAATATGCATGACATATTTCAGCATAATAACTAGGAAGTCATTTTATGTTGCATCTCATTAGCAAAATAAGTATCAAAACAGGTTTCCCTGCCCTTAGAGGAAGCTCTTCAATTAGCTCCAGAGAACAATTCACCTTCAGCTCCCTCACAGGTTAATACCTATTCCAGAATATTTGATTTTAAATACTGGACTAGACTCACTTTAATTTCATTGCATATAACTTCCTTTTCCTCTTCAAGGATCATAGAAGACCAGACCAATTTGGGACTAAGTTGGGTATAAACCTAAGTCTGAATAAAATAATTTGTTCTGTGCTTTAGCACAATGTTTTTGGGATGGACTCCTCATCCCCTGCTTTCAGTATCATGGAGTGAGGCTTCCGAGAGCATCTGGCTGCTCAGGTTTCTCCTTCCCACAAATTCAGGATGTAGAGATATAATTTGTGTAGTGGAGAACCCTCAGTTCAGTGCTGCTCCTCCTGCATTGTGAGAGTGCAGAACTTGCATCACAATTGTTTCATGTACCACATCCATAGATGGCCTATAAAATAAATTGTATTTATGCAGCTACAAAAAAAAAGTCATGTTTTAAACAAGTAAATCCATGCACCCCAGCTGGGATAACCTCATTCTCTGCTGCAGCAGAACACAGAAATCCCTGAAATGTGGTTTGTGGTACCACACAACAGTTTAGGACAGAAAATGTGCAAACTCAAATGTGCATTCAGAACTAGAGAGAAAGGCTGTGGAGGTAATTTGTGGTGCTGTAATCAAGAGAGTTACTTTGTCTTTTGAGATCTTGGGACTACAGTCCCATGAGTAAATGACCATCACAACTGTTGGCTTCTTTTTGTTCCATTGGGGTTTTTTTGATGTTTCCCCATATGGCTGTATTTTCATGTGGATAGAAATCCTCAGTAGAATCCCTGGGCCCAGGGGATGTATCCCAGGAAAAATGAAAGAGAAGCTTGAATATCTGTCTGCTAGAGCCCAGCTCTGGTGCTCTAGTCTATCCTTGAAGCACTCTCAGTAAATACTGATTTTCCATGAGATTTACACCGTGTTTTTGTCATGGGGATCATGAGAACCATGAGTTTGAGGAAACCTCAGGATTTTTATAGTACACCCTCCTGCTTACCTTGAGGCAGACCAATCTGTATTTTAGAAATAAAATGCATGTTGGGTTGCTGGACTGGAAGACAAATAGTTGTCCTTTCACTCCAACCTGTAACAGGCATGAGGGAATCTTGCAGATACAGGAATCTGTTGTTTAGTAGTTATAATCATATTTGACACAGTTTCCCTCCATTTGCCCTCATGGAATTTATTAGAGATGTTCATATTGAAAACAAAGCCTTCCTCCAAAAAGAATCTGATGGAAACACAAGATATGCTGCTGTGTCTACAGGACACTCATTCAGGGGAAAAGGGGGATTATATGTCTGGCTTAAAATTCTGACCTGACTTACAGTAAAAACTGCATATTTATAACTTGCAGCTCTAAATACACCACATAAACATTTTTGGTGTATTTTGTACACGTTTTGTGAGGAACAGATGTGGAATTCACTGAGCCTTATGTACTGTGGGTTGCAATGAAAAGTCAGGAAAATACAGGATGCCATAGGAAAAAGATGTGTGATGTAAATGGAAACAAATTGCATCTCAGTGGGACGTGGCCTGGACAGAGCAATCATTCTAACTCCTCAAGTAATTTCTATTTCTCCAGGGAGCTGCTTTATAATTAATGCCCTTTGTTTATGGTACACTTATGTCATCAAGAAAAAAATAAAATACAGAAGTAGACATGTCCTTCATCAAGTCTCACAGCGTGCAGGCCAGCAATTACTCTTATATAACTTGTTTTGTGTGTAACATAAAGCTCCCATGCAGAGCTGAACACTGAAGGGCTGCTAATGCATTCACAGCACAAGTTGGGAGAAAAGAATTCTGTTGAGTGGGGCTATGAAAAAAAAATCCGTTTGGCTTTTTGGAAAAAAATCCCTCCAGTCTGTCTGTACGGATGAGTGGGCTGGAGGCTGAGGTTTGGTGTGTTGTGCTTGCAGGATGGGTGGATGTGGCAGGAAGGAGCTCTGCTCTCCATCCTTCCACCCTGCACTGCTTGGGGAAAGCTTGGTGTGTTCTGGAGGGCTGGGAGAGGTTCCTCTGAAGGTTTGCGTCAATTCTCATCATATTTATGAGGAAACCTGTAAGAGCTGCTTTGCTTCCAGGCTTTTTGGAGCCAACATCAGAGTTTGATTCCTTCTTTATTCAAACCCTGTGAGTGTTGCATAGCACTAGCTCTGAGCTTAGCTCCTGTGAAAAGACATTTCTGTGATGCTGCTCATGCTTTAAATACATCATCTGTGGATTCCAGTGAACTCACATCTGTTGAATGAAGCCAGTTACAAGTTAGAAATATTTCCTCAGTGATTAACTTGTTTAAAAGTTTTATTTTGATTTAAAATCCGTAGTTTCAGGCACAGCAGTTTTTGATTTTTTCACAAATTTGTTTAAGGACTGTCTGATCTGGTTGGCCCAGCTGCAGAGCACTTGATATTGTGAAGTTTCTCTTGCCAAAGGTATTTAAGCTCACCATCACTAAGGCTGCCTGTAAGCTAAAAAAGGAACTGATTTAAAGAAATAAAAGCTTTTAAGCCAAAATTTGATCAAAACACTTCTTCATTACAGGAGAAAATCAGGATACCAGACAGACTGAAAAGTTTGATAAGTGTGGGTAGTAGGTTAAGGTTATTTGATCATAATTCAGTGAAATGCCCCAAGCACTGCATTTCACTTGCATCCTTCCAGCAAGCAGGACTTCAGTTTTATGCAAAAAAATGAGAAAATGGGGCATTTCTGTACTGGGATTTGAGCTTCCCAGGTGCCAGGTTTGAGCTGGCCAATCTCTGTCTTCTCTGCCTTTTAACTGATCCATGGCATCAACAGCTCTAGGGCTGGCCTGGCTCCTGACTTCAAGAATTTAAATTCTCAGAGCTCTGTATCTCTCCTGTTATTTGGGAGTTTTATTCTAACCTTGGGTTTTGCAGTCCAGGGGTTCCCTGGCCAAGCCAGATTTTGCTGTATCACAGCTTGAAAAAGTGGCTGGTGTACATAGAAAATATCAGATGCATACTAAAAAAAAAAAGTAAATACATTGTTTGTGGGGGAAGGATTCACACTTTAAAATAAATCTCATAATTTTTTAAGGGCTGACTCATATTTTTAATGCTAGTGTTGGCAATAATGCTGTTTTTCTCCATATGGTTCATTTTGAAAGGAAAAAACCTAACACTACCCAGTGGGACACTTATCTTGAAATTCAAATTGCAGTAGATATGCAAAAGAAAGAAGACGAAAAAGGAGAGAATGCAAAAATCAAAAAATCCCAGGACAGAAATTTAGAGATGGATTATATCTTGTCTTCTCAGAGATGTTCAATAAAATTAAACCAAATGAATTTGGATTTGAAATGTATTAGTGAAACCATAATAAATCGTTTTATGTACACACAGTCAGAATTTAAATGGCCTCAATTTGCTTTAGTGCAATTCACTTTGAAATGAGTGAAACCGAGTTATACTCTCTCTATTTCTGAAAGAAAATCCATCCTCTTAGCAGAGCCGATCTGTGCAATTTGCCTCAAACTGACACCTTTTTGGTTAATTCAGCTTCTTTTCCTGAGTGTCCTTGACGTATCTGGGAGCTAACAAAGGGATGAATGCTGCCAGATTCAGGAAGATTCTTCCCTCATTATGCTCACCTCTAAATTTTGCAGACTCTCAATATGCTGTGTGGAACACGTTGTGTTCCTGCCCTGATGGAGGCAGTGAAAGCTCAGCTCGAAGGGGTCAGAGTTAGACACGCTGAGAGGATTGTGTGTGTAAGGATGTGTGTGAGAGGATGTGTGTGAGGTGTGTGTGAGAGGATTGTGTGTGAGATGTGTGTGAGATGTGTGTGAGAGGATGTGTGTGATGTGTGTGAGAGGATGAGAGGATTGTGTGTGTAAGGATGTGTGTGAGAGGATGTGTGTGAGGTGTGTGTGAGAGGATTGTGTGTGAGATGTGTGTGAGATGTGTGTGAGAGGATGTGTGTGATGTGTGTGTGAGAGGATGTATTTGAGATGATGTGTGTGAGATTATGTGTTTGAGGTGATGTGTGTGAGACGATGTGTGAGACGACGTGTTTGAGATGACGTGTTTGAGATTACGTGTTTGAGGTGATGTGATTGAGGTGATGTGTTTGAGGTGATGTGATTGAGGTGATGTGTTTTGAGGTGATGTGTGTGAGAGGATGTATTTAAGATGTGTGAGATGATGTGTTTGAGGTGATGTGTTTGTGCTTCCCCAGGCAGATGTGCTCCAGCTGAGGTGGTTGTGGAGCTCCACCCTGGGGGCCTGGAGCTGCCATCCAAGGGCACCTTCCCTTCTCCAGCTGCCTGCCCTGCAGAAAGGTGGGAAGAGAAGATAGACAGGAGCTATCCCAGCCTTGTGTCCTTTGCTGCATCTCAAACCAAGGTGGCAATTATCAATGCAGTTATCAGTTCAACAGAGAAAACCATGTAGAGATCACAGACAGTCATTTTTGTACCAAATTAATACTGGCACAGCATTGAGCTGATGAGGCCTTTCTGCTTTCTGCTCCACAGACAGGGCCAGGTGAAGCTGGAATGGCACAGCCAGGTAACACCAGCTCCAGCACAGAGCCTGCCAAGGCAACAGAAAACAAAGAGATTTTTTTCAACTAATTTTAAAAAGTAATAACTGGTTCTACCATATCCACTGTTCCTCACGTGCTGACAGGATTTCTGATTTGGTGCTGGGGGATCTAAAGAGGGATTAATGCATTGTCTGAATGAGACACCACAATTATCTTTCTTTGGGTTTGTTGAAATGGAAAGCCTGGAAAATTAGTCTCTCTCTTTAAAATAGCGTATGGTGATGTGAGATTTTGATTTAAAGACCCAGGATATCATCATAATTCCTGCCCCATATTTTAGCTCTGGATTGAGTTGATTTTATTTTTATATTCTCTAAGCTTCATTCTTTCATTTCATGCAATCAGATGAATAATTTTTGAATTATGGAATAGAAGCTGCTGTCCATTATTTTAAATACTTGCACCAACTACTGTCTTCTTTGTCAATTTTAAGAAGCACACATTTCATATCACTCATATTATTTTCAAAATAAGTACCTAGCCTTTCAGTCATACAGATCTTTAAAAGAGGACTTGGATTTCTATAAAATGTTGTTCTATAAAAAGGAAGCAGTTTTTGAGCATCTGTGGTGGCTTTGAACATCATGAGAATCGTGTAAATCTCACCAGTATCTAACCCACCTTTAAACTCCACTGTAAGGGGACAGTAGATCTGGAGAAATTATAGAAAGCTAAAATGCTTTATAGCAAAAGTAGATCCATCTGTGTGTGTAATCAGACAACAAGGTAGATTAATTTAATTGTGATCCCTGTGGAAACATAAGAGACATTTCAAAACAGATGATTTTCATAGCAAAACATCTTCCATCTTCCTTAAGTGGAAAGGAAAAAGCTACATAGAGCCTTCAAATCAGGTTGTGGAGGGGTCTGAAGTTTAATACAGATTAATCCTTGGAATTAAAGCCTTCCCATTCTTAATACCAAGACAGATTTTCTTAAAGCTGCATTCCCATTGGCCACATATCACACCTAGAAGTGTGACAGCATCCAAAGTGAGACCTGATCCCCATTGGACAGTACTTAGGCAAAATGCATTATATTTAGAAAGGAACTGATATCACTTATCTGCCTTTTGAAATTATTCTTTGTGTATTTTCAGTGGAAGCTGTGTTTTGGACTAGCAGTTCCCACGAGGTGTTCCTTTGCTCTCAGTCACCAGGGAGAATGTATGGAACACTGGAGCAGCTCCCAAGCAGCCCAGATGAATAGCTGGGAGCTATCTATATTTTTGTGGGAGTGGGGTTGGGGTTATGGCATTTTCACTAGTGATTAAATGTCTTCCAAACCTATTCACGCTGCAGAGCCATAAATTATGGATTTTTCACATTAATGAAAAGAGCCCTTGGAGCCCTCTGGAGTGTATAGTTCTATTTTTACATTTCACTATTGGAGAATGAGGAAAGATAGGCTAATGTGTTTCTTTTTTTAAAATGGCAGGAACAGAAATTTGGCCTGTTCTGGCCTTCGTTCAAGTGCCAACATCGTTACCATTGTGGGGGACACACTCAGAGTTCATTTTTGTTACGTCATTTCATCAGGGGGATTTTTGTCACTCAATTTGAGCTCATTAGAAGACCTGACCTAAAAAAAACCCCATACACAGGAAATCTGAAACTGCTCATCGTGGTATTTTTATACCACTATGAAAATAATGTGGTATACGATCTTAGAATGGGGTTATAATTTGGAAATCAAGCTTGAAACTTTCCAAGAAATGGTGTTGAAGCTTATCATGGTGCTGTTTTTTCTGTATTGTTGCCTGTGTCTGGGTTTTTGTGAGTAAAGAAAGGGAAGAAGGTCTAATCCCCTATGTTTGCTTTTCAAGGAAGATTCTGTCATCTTTTGGATGTTCTGAAGAAAAAGCAAAAAAAAAAGCTTTTCATTAAAGTAGAATGGAAAAGACCCTGCCATTCCTAAGGTGACTATGATGAAAAATAAATTAAGATCAAAAGCCCCAAATCACAGGTCATCTCTACTGATCACCTGGCAATCAACAGGGAACACAGAATTCCGTCTCCACATGGTCTGTCTGTAAAAGTGTGTGCAGCTGTATTTGCATAAATAGTGCTCTCTCATCCAGCACTGATAAAAGTGAAAATGATGGATCGCAGAGAGAAAAACTGAAGTAATTTATTCTTTTAGCCTCACATCACAACAGATTTATTCCTTTTTTTTTTCCCTCTCTTTCTTTTTTTGTTTTTGTGAATCCCAAGCTAGGTCTGCCCAGAAGTAAAATCCCCTGAGATAGCTCTGATTCCAGCAATTGCCATTTTGGGTAAACAGTGTGAGACATCCCCAAGTTTCAGCTCTCTGCAAACAGGAAAAAAATTGTATTGAAATTGGAATCCTGAAAGGGTTTACTAACTTTCAGCTTCTTTGAGAAGTCAGTGAGGTTTCTCAGTGAAAGCTCCTGAGTGTTCCTGTAGCCTCAGACACAGAATCTTCCAGCCACCTCAGCATGAGGCTCCTTCTCAGAATACAACGTTCAGTTGTTGTTGGACAGGTTATCCTAAAATGGTTTCAGGCACGTAGAAATGAGTCAGGAGTGAGCAGCAGGAATAAGTAATTGCATGCAGGAAAGAGGCAGCCTTGAAGCCTTTGGGAATTGTTTAAAACACGCTGATTTCTTCACTTTTCCTTGTTTTCTGGCTTTGGCAAGAAGATTTTGAAATGAGAAAGGAAAAAAACAACCAAGAAAGCAACAGCAATAAAAGCCCATGCAATAA
Organism: Passer montanus; assembly: GCF_014805655.1. NCBI lineage: Eukaryota > Metazoa > Chordata > Aves > Passeriformes > Passeridae > Passer > Passer montanus. The sequence goes on from NW_024367596.1 coordinate 6,864,134, forward strand.
ATAAAAACCATGGAAAGAAATCAAGATACTAAAGTTGCAAAAAGCCAGTGCCCCAGCACTATCAGAGACATCCCCAGCAAGTGGCCAAGTCACATCTCTTGGGAAGGACAGAGGTCAGGGTCTTTGGAGAAATCATTCTGTTAATCACCAATGCCAGGCAGTCTCAGAAATTGAAGAGATCAATTTGCAGATTCAATACATTGTCTATAGTACCTTAAATCAGCCCTAGGCAAGAGCAGACAGAATGGAGGACCAGAGCTGCTCCCAAGCAGTTTTCATCTTGATAGAGCTCATCACAGTTGCTTAAAAAGTTACTCATCTTTGATGTTCTACAATGCCATAATTTGGGTAGGTGATAGACTGAACTGCAAACAGTGTTTTTGATAACTGCTAAATCTAAATTGCTATTTTAATCAACTGTAACACTTAGATTGTCAGCTGATAAAAAATGTGTGCAGAAGACACATAGCTGGTGTAAGTGCAGTGGTATTTAAAATCAATATAAACTGAGCAAAATTATGTTCCTCTTTGGTTTTCTCCTTAGGTTTCTATGGAAACCTTCTTGGAGGTGGCCTGAAGAAATATTAAAATAGAACAATAAATTGTGTCATTTATACATGCAAAGTAAATATCCTTCCTGCATGTTTTATGGAGGTGAAAAAGTGATTTCATCATTTAATATTCTCCCTTGACAGCCAAATTAACTATGACCCAGTCTCCTTAGGGTTTACTTTTCTGCATTTGGCTAACATGTTTGGGAGAGGAAAAACAGACATATTTTATGCTGAGCATCTATTATTTAGCTGTACTTTACTAAACTATCTTGATTTTTTTTTAAAACAACAACCTTCACAACTTTTATCATGGAAAGAGTGTCTAAAAAGTTATTTTGAAACTACAGCTCTGTCAACCCCATCATGAACATAATGTTCCTTCAGATTTTTAGCCAGAAGAATAGAAAATGCCAATCTATATTGACACATCACTATAAATAAACAGTAATAGCAAGGGCTTAGGATATATTGTGTCCATGTATTTTCTTAATGATTCACCACTATGTAGGATGACTTTTCACTTATCCTAAAACAGCTACATATACCAGGGGTGGCTACTTTGATATCCAGCACTGTTCTACTACATTTAGTGGGTTTGTACCTTCATATTTTGGTGTGTAATTTTGTTTTTTTGTGCTGTCTTTGCTCTGGTCCCTGCCTTTGAAGGCTGGCTGTTAAATCTGTTGAAAACAAACATTCAGTCTCCTCTGTAGATATGCAGTGCCTGTCATGAACAGCAGCACTGTGAGAAACATTTGGGGTGGCTGCTGATCCCTGCACTGGGTTTAACCCCGTGCTGGAAAGGAGCTTTCCCAAGAAAGGTGTTCCTGAGAGCCACAGGCACTGCACACTCACTGTGGACACAGCTCCTGCTCTGTTCCCTCTCTTCACAGCCCTGGAAAACCTCTCTTGGCTCTGCTAATAGGGCTCTCCATTCACTGATAGATTATATTCCTTGTCTCCTGTGTTCTCCTCCTGTCTGGGCCCATTAATAAACCTCTGTAAATCAGGGAAAGTTTTCATTCCCACACTGGTGGCTGTGTGTGCATTTTCTCAGGCTCTTCTTGCAGGTTCAGTGCAGAAAATAATAGGGAATAGGGAGCCTCTTCTACCCGGGTCTTCTGTGCACAGCAGCAATTCATAGTGTTTTTTATTCTTACAAACATGAGAAACTCTGCTAAATCTTTGAGCTCCAGCTAATGAATCTCCCTGCTGAGTATTTGCTGATATATACCATTTCTTTCCATGAGAACAACAATAACAGGTGACAGATGAAGCTGGATGCCATTAGCCAAATCATTTGCTCACCAAAAAAAAAGTATTTTTAGTTTAATTAAAGTTAGGATTTAATATAATTCCTGATAACAGAAAAAATAGGATTATTTTCTGGAGAATAATTGAATAGTTTTATCCTGGTATTTTTAAAATAGAAGATTTCAGCTTCTTTCAAGTCTTTTTATTTGAAGCTCAGGTTGCTTTTCCCTTTGAGGAGAGGCTGCTTACAGTGCACAGGAGATATTTAATGTGCAGGGCTCTAAGAGGCTGCACCCCTGTTTTAACCCTTTGTGCACTCAGCCCTGCCACAGCACAATAACACCTGCAGGGGAGAGCAGAGGACACTGCCCCCAGAGCAGCCCAGGCTCAGCTTTTCTCAGCCAGTTCCACACCTCTGGGTACAGACATCTTCCTGCCAAATCTGCCCTGATCTCCCTGCTCCCTGCCCTGTTGCCTTCATCCATCCTGTGAGGCAGAGGAAGCCCTGCTCCTGAGCTGGCCACAAAGGGGGCACTGCAGTGGCTGCATTCCCCAAACTCTGCTGTCCTCTTTCCTTTCTCTTTCCTCTGTTACCACCTTCCCTACTTTAAACTCAACCTTCTCGCTTCATCACTATCTGCAGTCCTTTTCCCTTTCAAGAAAACCCCAACTTGTCAGTGCTCTGTTCTGCACATAATCTGGTGGTTCATTCTTATGGAAAAGCAGGGAAAGGGAGCTCTCCAATGTGCTGCCTCTGCTCAAGAAAACCCCAACTTGTCAGTGTTCTCTGTTCTGCACATAATCTTGTGGCTCATTCTTATGGAAAAGCAGGGAAAGGGAGCTCTCCAATGTGCTGCCTCTGGCCGTGCTAAGGCTGAGGCTGGTTTGAATTTGTGTTTTTACAGCACTGGACAGGTAAAGAGAATCAAGCTGCTTACTTTCCATTTGCAAAAAATTAATCCCACAGAGCTGTGAGAGCTGGTGGCAGCAGAGACAAAAGCTTGAGTGCTGCGTTTGCAAAACTCTCTGAGAGTGCCAGAGGCCTTTGTCAATGAATCCAGAGGGGCTGAGGCAGAAATTGGTCTCAAAACCATTGCTAATCATTTCCACAAACCATTTGTGAATGCAAACAGTGTAACTCTACCACTGCACACTGTGCTTTTCTTGTACCAAGGGCCTGGAGCAGCATGGGGTTACACTTTGGAATTTGTGTTAAGAGGGGACCAGCCTTGTCTTACCTGCTGTGGAGGAATTGTCCCTTGTCCCTCTGCTGCCCACACCATGGTTGCCATCTCCTGCAGCTCCCTCATTGCCTGAGCAGCAATTCAGCCTCCGTGGGGGTTGGCACTGACTCTGGAAATGCTCTGTCCTCTGATGGACCAGGGGGTTTGCAGTGGAATGGTTTCTTTGATATTTCTGACACCCTAAGCATGAAAAAGCAGGGCTCTGCAGGGAGACTCATGTGAGTTGTGCTATGGAAGGGTTTCTTTTGCAGCACAGCTCCTGGTGGAACTGCCAGAACACACTCACACAGTGATGTCCTGCCCATGGATGCCCATGCATATCTACATCTATTCAGAAAATTCTGTGATTGATAGCCTTGGATGCTCAAAAATAGGTTTTGATACTCAAAAATATAGTCTAAAATAACCAAAGCACAAGCAACTACTTTAGGAATATTTTGAAGAAGCTGGAGGGAGCTGGAGGAAGCAGAAATCCTCTTTGAGAATAAGGGGGTAAAGGACAAGGAACCCAAAAATGCTCTGTAAAGGAGCAGGGCAATGCAAGGGTGACGTGCTGCTTGCACAGAGCCTGGAGTGAGGGTGAGCCAGGGCAGGACAGCTCTGCCTCCTGAGAGCAGCACTTCTGTCTGCCCAGCCCAAGTGACAGAAATACCTGAAAGGCTCAAAGTGCTGCAGCCCCTCCAGCTCCCAGCTGTGCTTTGAGCCATGGTGGGAGCTGCTGGGGGTGTGCACAAAGCTCCTTCAGCACCAGCTCTCTGATGCTCCCTAAGCTAGAATGATTTATCTCACCTCCACCCTATGATCTCATTTTCTCTCAGCTGTGATGCCTTTGTTGAAGTTGTTCACAATAATGGACTTCATCTTCACTCTCACCATGACTCCTCCATTTTCACTTCTGGTGGGGATTACTGCTCTGTCTTGAAGATTCCCTTTTCAATTTTCATGTTAGTTTTTAATAATCATATAATCCAGTTGGAAGATTGCCTAAGGAATTTGTTCAGATATCAGCTAATCACACTGGAACTCAAAGTGAGTGATAAATGCACCAAATGCAAGAAAGCTACCAAATATTCAAGGCTTTGCCAACCTGGGATGCACTGACAGTGAGTAATGGAAGCTGTTTGGAAACCCAGGGAGTGCATTTATTAGTGGTTTAAAATGCTTGCCTTTTCACAATGATTAAAAAAGTTCATCATAATGATTATTCAGTTTCTACTTGAAAGCTAATGGCTAAAATTCTTAGCCAAGGGTTTGGTTTTTTCCCCTTGGATGTCTTTCTGTATCCAGGTCTGCAGGTGCAGAGATGATTTGCTACAAAAGGCCTCCCTTGCACTATTCAGAGTGTGGAAAACAAATCCTGAAATCATGCAAACCTTTTCTGAGATGCACACCCACAGCCTATGGGGTTATGAGGAGCAGAATACCTCAGAGGGGAAGAGCAGAGTTTAAATTTGGTGTAGTTTGTGTGCTTCCATTTGAAAATTTGAGTTTTTAAGATGGGTCAGAAGTTGAATGAAGAAGTTTGGGAAGAGAAGCACAGATATTGTGTTTTGATAGAGTACCCTGGCAAGAGAATGCAATTCTAGGTTATCTCTTCTTTAGTGGCATTCAGGGCAGACTTGCTCCTGGGATATCACTTATCAGAGCCATGGCAAGAGATCTCTGTGGAGAGATGGCAGGGGTAGCTTTTTTGCTTCAAAAAGTAAAGGTGCATCACAGCCAGGTGCATAATATCTTTATACTCTTGTGTTTGGCTTCTATGAGCATGAATAAATTATAATTACATTATATACAGCATAAATTTATATAATATTTTATAAATATATATATATTTATATTTAAAATAAATTATTATTTTTAAAAAGAGAGACCTACACATTTTCAAGTTGCACCATGAATAAATAAATAATGAGAGAGGCAAATGTCCAAATGTAGCCACAAACAGCAGTGACACCACATGCCCTGAAAGCTGAATCCAGTATCCAGCTGTAAATGAGAGAATCATTTAGAGAGAATCTCCAAAAGGTGGATTTCCTCTGTTAGACCCAAGGCACAAATAATCATTGCAGAAATTGTGAGAAATGTTAAGCACTGACAGAACTCTTCCATCTCCACAGCACTGAGCAATCAATGAGTTGTTGGCTCTTCAAACAGCCCTGTAAGATAAACCCTTGCTGTGCTCTGCCCTAGGGAAATTCTGCAAATGTCATGTGATGCCCTTTCAGAAATCAGTCTGTGCTTTGGAATGATTTCTGAGGCATGATAAAAGTCAGGTCTGGCAGTGTCTGTACAAAAAGATGACTTCCTTCAAGGGCAGGACCATCAATCCATGCTCCCAGCACCACAAACACTGACTTTTATGATATTGTGTGCATGTCCTCTTGTATCTTCATATAAGTCTGTGCTTTCTGAGAACCTTTGAACATTGCTGCACAATCAATAGCTACATTGAAAATATTCTAGGTTCTGTATAAAGAAATAAATTAGGACTACTCTCATATTTGTGCCATGTTAGTAAAATTTATCCTAAATTAAATGAACATTGTGAAACTGCAACCATAAATATGAATTGGATGGTTAATCCACTTTTTCCAATACTGCTTATATTTCTTATGCTCCATTTTCACAAATATTCTAAGAAATTATTTGCCCAGTAGAAGCAGCAATTGTAAAACAACTATTGGAAAAGACTCTGGAGAATGTAAGTGTTAAATTGATGAAATTGATAAAAATCTAGTTTAGAATTTTATTAATTAGAATACAAACATCTATTTTGTATGACTGGAACTTCCAATCAATACACACCAGGCTCTGAATGTTAAACATCTCACAAAAAAGTGCAGTTGCAAATGAAGAATTACAGTTCCATTTTAGTTGTAGACTCTGTCCATGAGAAGATTGCCAAAAAATTAATTATAATTCATGGAAATGGTGGGTGCACAGTTGCAAAAGTTAGTTGAAAATAGTCACTTGTGTGCTTATCCACATGGGGCTGAGCTGAGTTACAGGAGTGCCATGGCTGCAATAATTTTTGCACTGAGAGGGATTGTGGGCTACAACTGAAGAGACATAAAACCATTAAAGCAATGGTGATTTCCCCCATGCCCATTTTTTTTTTTCCTAGGTCTTTTGACCAGCTGCAAAAATTTTGTTGGCTGTACCTGCAGTGCAGAGCCCCCAAACCCCGGGAGACAAATATTGTCTGTGTGAAGGAGGCTGCCTGGTTTCATCCCTTTTGTCCCAGTTTCAAGTCTACAGCTCCCTGGCACTGACTAATCAATATTTGATGGTCTGACATGGGAAAGTTGCAATATCTCTGAAACTTGCATTTTGCCCCATGCATCATGCAAGCCAAGCAATAGAACAGCCAGAGAAATAAGCACTTTGCTGTGAATTATCTGTTGCTTCCTCATAAAATTTCTGGTCAGAGACAGTGGAATTATTAAAAATCATATTGAGCAGAGCTGAAAAGAGTTTCTCAGTCTACTATAAAAAACAGAAATATATTTTTGCTCGCTTTAAAAATAGTGGGAATATTGCAGCACGACATGGCTGACTCCTCTTTTAGCACAAAAAGGCAGCAATGGAAGATTGCAGGGTTACTCTGACATGACAGCTATCTCATTTCCTGCACAGTCCTAAGCTGGGTATGAAAGTAATTAGAATGAATATAGAGCCAAGATTTTAAGTGCTAAGTAGTACAGCATTTTAAATTCAAGTATCTTGCAGTACAGGGAAAGACACCAGTCTGTAGGGATTGAACAAATTTCTCCTCCCGGAGGCTCAGGTTTTTGGAATCAATAATATCAAAGAGATTATTAATTTTAACCGCTCATTTTTTATACTTTGTGATGTGTCTAAGTGATCAATTCTCTTGCTTAACATTTCTCTTTGCTACAAGAAGAAACAGCCAAGCAAAGCTGATCATTCTTCCATTGCACTTCTCCTCATTTTTCCTTCCACTGGATTACTTTTCCTTCTGAATAGTAAGTCTAGGTAATTTGCTGTCACTTTCAAAGCCAATTAAAATAAAAAGTTTAGCTTTGGCCAGACTGCAAGCACTCTTTTCCATGAGGGAAGTCATGGAAGACCATCTCTAGATGGTGCCCTACTGGGTGTGCTCTGAAATCAGCTTCCTTCAAAGGCAGCAGGACCCAGCTGGTGTGAGCTCAGCTGCTGCAGTGGGCAGTGCTGCCAGCATCAGATGTTGCAAATGTCTGCCAGCCAGCTGGAAACCCCCAAAATGCTGTAAGGATTACAAGATGTAAAAATAACAGCTTTGAGGGTTTGGCCTTCTCTTTTTGGAGCTTTGGGCTGCTCAGTCAAATCATAAAAGCTGGCAGCAGTGGGCATGGTGCTGGGAGAGGAGGGAGGAGCTTCTCCATGTACATTTTCGAATTTTGTGGATGGAACTTCAGCCAAAGCTGAATAAAAGGAGAAGCTAGGGAATACCTGATACACAATTAAAGACATGGCACACCACTTTTCAGTTGGTAAGGTTTCACCTTTAAACACATCTTTAAACAAGTAGCTCAGCTTGGTTTGTACTCTGGCTGCCCCTTGAGGCAGTGTGGGCACCATCTGAGAACTGAAGTGGATGGCAAAATGGTAAAATTCCCCATTTCAACAGACTAATTCATCTGCTGAAGTATGTGGTGAGGTAAGATGTTTGCCTGTCTAATTTTGGCACATACACTTGGGATTCAAGCAGGCTGAGGCTGGCCCGGGCCAGTGGCCACAGCTACACTTGGGCAGCACATTTTGCCTCTCTGCAGGCTCTGACACTGCTCCAGGCCCTGCAAGGCAGGTTCCTTTCATCTCTGGCCAGGCAGCTGCCTGAGCAGCCTGTGGCAGAGAGGGGGGTCTGTCTTCACACAGACAGAGGGGAAATAAATGCTGAGTGAGAAGGAGAAAGCCCAAAGGACTGAGACAGATGTGCCATTCAGAGCCCAGAAGGGAATCTCTGCTCCTTGAATTCTCTTTGGTATTTCAGACTTGGGATGTTGTGTGGGTGTCATCCAGCTTTTAGCTTTATTAATCCACCGAAGCAAAAACTGAAAAGTGGTAGAAGAAAGGGTCTCTAAAAACACCTCAGTCACTATTGCTTTCCTTTTCCAGTTTCTGTTTATAATCCATTTTCACACAAAGGCACAATGTTTTCTGTGCCCCATAAGGGAATAAGGAACACTAATGAGCTGAAAATAGAGTAGGATGGTTTTCAGGTTTTACAAATAAAAACCACTGTGTGCTTTTTGGTGAGAGTCAGTGGGTTGAATTCTTTGTTCATTCATACTTGGCCAACCAGAGGGCATTCACTGAACCTGCTTCAGATATAGGATGTGTATCTGGGTACCTGTTTATCTTCACTGCATGCCAGGCTGCCTGCTCTCTGTGCCACAGGTTGTTTTGTCTGTGAATAATAAGTTCTAAGTGAGCCTGTAAGCTAATAAATAAGTTATCAGCATGTAGATAGTAGCTTCTGATTTTTTGTGACTTGTTCTGCACCACAGATTTTTTTACAGTGGTTACTTTTATAAATTTGTAGAAGTTGATTCAGCCTCCTTCCAGGATAACCCAGAGCTGGAAGGTCTGAGGGTGCTGGGAAGATCAGGAGTTCTGCTCTAGATTGTGGAATTGAATGAGACACAAGAAAGGCACTTTTGCCTCAGTCTTCAGTTCAGCTTAGTGCTGGGATTGCTGCTCAGTGGCTTCCTTCCTGTCTGTCTTTCCAGGGCCACCAGCCTTCCTTCTCTCCCATTCCCTCCCCCAAGTTCACAGGCAATGGGGTCTTTTAGAGTCAGGGGACCATCAATTCAAACTTCCAGATTAAGGGACAAATTTTAATAATGGCCTGGAGGCACTAAGAAGCACTAATGCATTAAATGTTGGAAGATAGCAGGAGCAGGAAAATGTTTGATTCAGAGATAAAGTGACCTAATGCTAATTACATCTGTTAAGCAATCCAAAATCATGTCACAAATTGGAAAGGACCTTTCCCAATTAGTAAAGAGTTCATTAAAAAAAGACTAAATGCCAGCAGGAGATAGAAAGAGCTTGAACCACACATATATTTTAACTGGACTTGAAAAGAGAAATGTTCTTATATCTTCAGGTGTTTGCTGATTCTAAAATCTTCTGTGTCTAATTCTGAACCACTGAGAAAAGTATTAGAATCACAGAATATCCTGAACTGGAAGGGACCCACAAGCATCAGAGCTCTGCACAAGACACCCCAACAGTCCCACCTGTGCCTGAGAATCCAAATTCAGACAGGCTGGAGTCAGTGACCTCTCCCTGGGAGCCTGTCCCAGTGCCACCTTCTGTGTGGAGAACCTATTCCTGATCTATTGACAGCTGCAAGAATTATGAGCCTGTCTGCTGTTCTTTATCCATTTTCTATTCCTGCTTAGGGGCACCTTTCTTCCTTGAGAAAGGGTTACTTCCTTTGCATGATAATGAAAAAAGTTGTTTAAGTCTTACAGGCATACCATGTCTTAAGAAAAAGTGAATGGACATGCCAATTATTGTTTCTAATAGAAAAACTTCTTTTACAAAATTCTGTCCAAACCATGACTAAAAAGACAGAATGGGCCTGGGGAGTTTAGATGTCTATTGCAGAGGAAATATTTATCAGCAATTTATCAGGGTGTAGACTAGAAGGATTTTGTGAATCCCCTTGCGAGAAGCTCTCCCTTTGGAAATGTCATCCTGTCTAGCTGCTGAGAAAGCTTACACAAGGAGGACTCAAGGGTTTGCAGGAATGTTTAGCTCATGAATTTTTATATAACTTTCCCCTCCCATGCCTCTGACAAGTGTGTTTTTGTACTATCCCCTGGGTAACTTCAGTTGCCTTTAGCACCAAGTAACTGCACCAACAGTGAGCCAGACCATGCCAGTGACTAGAGACAGCTGGGTTTTAATAATGCCAATACCTCCATGTTTTCATGGCTTCCCAAAGAGTGTGTGATCTCTGCTTTTCTCTGCAGTGTTTGCACATGCAAGGTGGGTTCACAATGCTAACAAAAAGGCAGACACAAAATTGCATACACTGGTTGTGCACATGAACAACCACAAGACGTGCAGGTGTGACAGGAGTCAGTGTGTGTGTGCCTACAGCAGGCTTCAGAGTGGGATCCTGAGTGCTGCCACTGCACAAATCTGTGGAAATGATTGTGCTTAACTAAGGGGTGATAAAATAGGAGAAATTCAGCTCTTTGTGTTCTACTCTTTGATTAAAGACATGCTGAAGCTGCATGGTAATATATGGTGTAATTCTGCAGTCCTTCTCTGGCTATACTGAGACATGAATTCTAAGTTCCTAAGCATCCCTAGTTTTCTTGGGCAAGCAGTGGAAACAGCAAGTTCTTAGCCCTTCTGCAAACTGGACTCTATGAGCTTGGCTATAAATGTAGCCTGAATGGTGGCTTTAAAATCACACCTTTTCACTCTTATCTTGCAGAGTTCAGCAACCTCCCCTGATATAAAAACATTAACTGGTACATCTGTGGGCCTGTAGATAAATTCATATCAGTCTGGAATGTACTTGCTCTGTTTAACTCTTAGTGCTCTTTTCTATAATGGGACACCTTAAAAAATACCCAGATGGTCTTGTGATGTTTTCTGACGTGCAAGGTCAGCTTACAGATAGTCTCTATATTATTAATGTGTTTTATATATTGGAACTTTTCAAATTGCACCTTTTGATCTCAGTAATATTTGTCTTTACACATTTCTAAATTTATAATGTATCTGAAAGTGTGGCTGTCAGCTGGGCTGGTAAGTATATTTCTTGCTATTATGTCAAAATCAAATATAGAAAGGTTATGTATTTAACCCAGTATCCAAGGGGAAAATGGAGCTCTGGGTCTTCCATGCCTTGCTTTCATATTGGAGCTTCTGTCTAAAGGTCTTTGTACACACATTCTGCTCCTGGTGCTGGTGATATAAAAAAGCAGCAGCTTCACATCTAGACATAGTCATGCTCCAAATACAGGTATTTATTTGTTGATTGCACTTGCACAGAAATCAGAGATCAAAATAATACATTTTGATCAAGCTACATTTTGCCTTCAAACATGACTGTTCCCAAATTAAATTAATTCACTTTTGGGCAAATCAATTCATGCTTAGCCTGTGGAGTTCTGTTGAGTTTAGATTCTCAAAAATCAGCTGGAAAGGATGAAGGCTGAGTAATTATTTTTACGATTGGCTGCCCATTCAATTTCTGTTTCTCTAATGGGATTGTTCAGTGAGTATTCTACCAAAAGCGCGGAAATTGGCTCAGCTAATTCCTCTCTGGGAAAAAAAATTAAAAAATAAAATCATAACATTGTATTTAGCTGCTTGCTTCTGATACAGGTTCTTTTCCTTCATTTTAATCTGTGTCACTTAGTTGAGATAGCTCTGACAGAGGGAGCTCAGCTCTGGCTCTCCACTGAGCCACGTTTGCTCAGCACAACTCCTACACTCGTTCCTCGGTCCCCTTGCCTTTGGGGAAGGAGCTTGAAGCTAAAGATAAACTGTTGCTCAAAGCTCTCCTCGCTTTTGGCATTAAGGGGGGCAGTTATTAACTTGTTGCACGCTGTTATTGCTTCATTGATCTGCAGTGAGCAGCAAGGATTTATTGCAAGTAGGGATCTGGATGAATAGTTACCATGGGGAAAGGCAGGATGTATTTAGCCGGAATCAAAAGCCTGCCAAGGAGCTCTGGCAATCTATAATATAAATATAAATCTATAATATAAAACTAAAAACTAAAAAATACCCAAAAAATACCCCCCATAAAAACCCACAAAACCCAAATAAAACCCCAAAAACCAGGTTAAAAAAACCCCAAACAGCAGTAAAAAAACCTAAGCAGGCAAGTTCAGAGCAGACTTACTGTCAGGTTTATAGGGCAATAAAAAAAGGTTGCCTGAATAAAAATCTTCTCTCAAATATTAGAGGGAAAAATTGTTGAAATCACTGCTTGAAGTAGAGGTGAGGCAATGAAATGGCTCTGGGATGAGGAGGGGTGGACAGGGATGAAGCTGGACACAAGCAACTCCCCTCATAGAAACAAATGATCTCCATTGCTGCCTGACTCCCCACCTGGGACCTGCTGGTCATGGAAACACAGCACTGCTCCCCATTTCCAACACAGATTAATGTTATTTTAGTTCTTTTATTAGTGGGAAGAATGCTGTGGAGCAGATCTATAAAGATACGGAGGTGCTTAAATCCTGTTGTTAACCAAATGCTTTTGAAAGCCAGCTATTGTGTTCTAACAATTTAATTTCTCTTTTTATAACTTGAAATAAGTTACTCCCTACTTAAAATAACCAGTCAAGTAATGAATAGGAAAAGTATTTCCTTACTGAATTTTAAGTCCTCTTTAATTACAGGCTCTCACTGGCTTTTGAATGTAGGATCTGTGGAGAGTTCAGCACATTTTGAGATAAACCTCCCGAAAAAAAGCAGGAACAAAGCATGTCCTGTCAGAACAACAACAAATAAGTCTTAATCTTAAAGTACAAGTCCTGGCTCAATCTTTACATCACTCCTGCTTCATAGGCCAAATTCTGCTGTGATTGTAGAATATGAATCTCTTGCTCATCAGGGAAGAGGTGAAATAGAGAGAAAGCTCATAATCCACGAAGAAGAACAAATCACAAACTGCAAACTCCAGTGTGTGTCACATTCTACATAAATGATGAGAATCCTCAGGGAATGAAGAGTTATCTCCATGAAAAGTTAGGCCTGTGAGGACTCTGATATTCCCTGTGGTTTATCATTCCTTCAAATGGTTTTCCCAGCCACAGATATTTTTTCGTATTGGGAAGGTTTGCAGTGCCTGGGCTGTAGGAGGTTTTGTGTTCTTTGTGTGCAATGAAATGTGAGAAAGAGCAAGTGCTAGAACTGCTATTTCCTTAATTATCAGCTACATCCAGTTAGACTAAATCCTCTAAAAATAGAATTAATTTTATTTAAGTTATCACAATAGCTTTATTTAATCTAGAGCCCATATGAGCAAAGCTTATTTAAAAGCTGACCAATCTTTTTAATTAGTCATTGTTCTTCAGTTACTTTGTAATGTGGGTGGAAAAACACATTAAATTTTTTTTCTGAAAGTGGATAAATCAATATTCATCTTTATCTTGGTTTTCCTGTTGCTTTTGAGGGCAGCAGTGAGTTTAAACTGTGTCAGCATTTGGCTATGAGTGACTTGTAGAAAATTATTTTAATTGATTTTTATGTTTTGAATAATATGTTAACAGGCAATCATTGAATTTTGCTTATGCACATAAATGAACAAAACTCATGGGAACTTGTAATGTTAAATCAGATGTTTTACATTTAGGCTCAAATCTATCTAATAACTCCTAGATTCACTTTTGTGAAGATGCACATTCAAATTTCCACTCAAAGACAGTGCCAGGGACTGCAGTGATGGCCTAACAGAATATTTCAGGACACTTCTCTATCAAGTCTGCTTTCTTAGACCCAAATTTCATTTTAAAGCAGAAATGAGTCCCTAGAAGTCAGTGGAATTACACAGTTTCAAAATTCCTCTCACCCCTGGAACCTTACACAGAGAGGGGCAGGAGGAAAGCCTGGACTCAGGTTCCCTTACTGCTGGGTCTCTGGGGTGGCTCAGTCAGGTTTGGACAATTTAATTCTTTGTCCCAAGGTCCTCGTGGCTCTCAGGGGATGGAGCAAACCCACAGCAGGGGGAATTTGGCCACAGCCCACGTCACTGCAGCTGCTCAGTGCTCTGCACACAGAGCAGGAGCTCCTGTGCTGATAATTCACCAAACTGATCCCCCTTTCCATGGCCCAAGTCCTGGTGAGGGTCATTAATGTCAGGAGGGTTCAGCTCTGAGCTGCAGCCTTCACACCTGATCTCTGCCAGAGCCACACGCGATGTAAACACTACAGGAAAGTTCAAGGAAAGATAAATTCCCTGCTGGAAAGGAGCATTTAAAAGCTATTAATTTAAAGAATCACCAGGGAGGAAAGGATCAGCTTCACTGGAAATGGAAAATATAAAAGATAAACTCTTTCTGTCATTGCAGTTCAGCAGCATGCAGGATTTTGAGGCAGATGCTGTGTGATTTATTATTTTTCTGTGTGGATAGCTCATACATGATCTTTGTTATGAGCTGTAACTTTGGAAAATACATTGGGCCTTTCCTTTTTTTCTCTATTTTACCCCCTATATAAATTAATTTTCTCTGCATTTAAGGATTAGGACTTTAAAACTTTTTTGCAAGTTAAAGAGAGATATTATGAAATAGCCTTTGACTCTATTGTGAATCTCTGTTGTGAAAACAGCTGTTAGATGTCTCCTAAGTAGGGAATATCAATCGTGTAACAAGAAAATAATCAATTTGTTATTGAAGCATGATGTAGCTGTTCAGAAGCACTGGCTCTGTTTCCTGTGTTGCCACTCTTGCTTTAAAACTCTTGGTAAATTGCTCCAAGTTTCTGGGTATCTATATTTGATTTCTATCCCATTTGGGCTTTGTCTACTAAAACTATTTATCAGGGTGAGGACTTTTTCTCTGGCTTTCTGTGCTTTTTTTTTTTGTGCTTTAAAACCCTGATCTAAATTTGGGATCCAGGCACTGCTGTAGTTCAGTAGCAGTGACAGATAACAGTAGCAATGTCAGGATTGAAAAAGGCAGTTCCTCTGGCATTTGGCATTTAATGTAATGTCAATATGCTGAAAGATTTTAAGAAAGCAGTCTGAATCATGCTGCTGTCATTCCTGAAATTTCTGTGCCAACACAAATTGAGAGTGGCATGCATGGCTAGTATTTGGATAGAGAACTTCAAGCAAAATTGAATAAGTTTTACTAGAGCCTGCATTAGACTTACAACCTTCATAGGCATAATATCAGCTCTTGGTAGAAATTGTTCAGTCAGTGGGAAGGACAGAGGCTGAGGGATTTACAAGGACAACATTTGACATGACTAAAATATTTTATCAGTGGCCTCTGCAAGGGTGTCTTTAAGCACCACTGTCATAAAGCTGATTGCAATGTGGAAAGAGCGAGACAGCAGGATGCTGAAGTGCTCAATTCCTCACTGCATTACAGCTCCCACAGACCAGCAATCCTGGTCAGAGTGAATTGTAGCTCTGCAGTTGAATAAGAAAGATACATCCTGAGTCAATGCAGGAAGAATTTTTCCTTCCCAGACAAGACCTGGAGAGTTTATCATCAGCAGACATCCAAGAAGTTCCTGTAAGGTTACAGGTGAAGGATTCTGATCTGAAGGATTCAGGAAGTTTAGCCTGCCCACCATACACCAAAGCACTGTTGGACTCAAACACAGTGCAAAGGCAGTGCTGGCATCACCAGCACCTTCTGGGAAGATGGGACTTTGCAAGCAACCACTCAGAAGAATGTTTGGGAAGCACAGCAGCTTCCAGTAGGTCTCAGTTAATCTCTCCTTTGATGAATTGGTATTTTTCAACAACAAAAAAATAATTAGAACAATTTTATCATCTCTAATATTGAGCTGGTCCTGACTTTTCACTGCAGAAGACTGCAGTTAGTTAGGGCTGTTCACATGTTGAGAAAAAGCACTAAAATCTGTTATTTCCATCCTATGTTATTCAGTCATTTGCTCTTGAGAAAAAAACTCCAAAATCAATCCCATTAAGTTTAATTTTCAAATTTTAAAAATCATGGGTTTGCTCCCTTCTGCACTGCAAGTTTGAAATCTTTCTACAAGACTGCATTTTCTCTTGGGTTGTGAGGCAGCTGCTAAATGGAATCACAGCTGTTAGAGATGGTGACATCCTACTGAGCCCCAGTTCAGTCCCTCTCTTGGGGAATAATTGAAAAGTAAAAAACGCAGGCCTTTTACTTAAGGATCCTCCTGATTCAAGTGCTGACAAGTTTTCAGGACTGGTGGCACAGGATTTTGAATTCCCTTAAACAGTTTCACCGTAGAGGGAGCAGTATCACTTCTGCTAATGATAGAAAATGGGGTTGGCCATGTAGCCTGGCATGATTTATGGTGGAGTGCAGCACAATATGAAGTTCTTTAGCCTTTAATTCCACCCAGACTTACAATCTCTACAACCTTTAGAATTCCCTAAAATTAATGAATGTAGCAGATGAATAAGGGTGAAAAGGATGCACAAATTATTTCCTAATGACTAAGTTAAAATATTTGTTTTAACCTCCACAAGGGATCTGGCTTTTCAAAATTAAGGTTCCTCATGGAGAAAGCAGCAAAGGAATGGGATTGGTTAAAAGATACAATATTTTTCACATTTCTAACAGAGTGATGAAGCCTTAGAGGAACAGGTTTAACCTTCTTTTACTTTGCAGAAGGGATACAGCTTGAACTTCATCTAAATGTGCTTTTTCCCAGCCAAATGTGGGTACACTGCAGCATTTAGGGGATGCCAGTGAACCTGGCTCAGATTTCTTCATCATTTTGTAGGTAACAGCAATGCTGCAGGCTAGACAGTGCCTCTTCTGATACCTTTGGATTTATTTATTGCCAATGAAAAACAAATGGCTTAAATCCAGGAATAAAATCTGGTGAAAAAGCAAAAATTGGAACACCTTTCAACTCCTCATCCTTCAGCTGTGGCTCTTCAGTAAAACTTTGTTTGAGAAGCAGAAACAAGGTGTGGTTTGGAAATCTAGCAGTAAGAAATCTTTGGTGCACAAAGGTAATATTCTTAAACATCTAATTGTAAAATAGAAAGGCATTAATTTATTTTTGTGACTTCTAAATATGAGGGTGTTTAGTGATATATCCAACAAGCTTGTGAAAAGGTTGTATTGGTCTGTCTGGAAATGCACAAGGGAGGGTTGAACAGGCAGAGCCACACTCTTCTGAAAATATTGCCAAATCCACGGCTTTTAGAGGAGTTCTCCCCTAAATTACTGTCTCCAAATATCCTTAAGTCCTTATCCTCCCTATAAATGAAGTGCAGGAAGCAGTGCAGCCCTGTTGGCTGGACATTGCAATCTGCTGTCACAAGAAGCCAAGGCTGAGAGGGACAGTTATGAACTGATCCTCTTTGCTTTTTCTGTCAGGGATGGAAAGAGCCAGAGAGGAATAGGAATATAGTCCATTTTTATGGCCTGAATATTCCTCATTATGAGGGAGTTCTACTTCTTTCTCATTAAAATTGTGCTGAGTCAGGCAAGTCTATGCACTGTGACACAAAAAATATATGAACGTTGTTTAAGAAAGATAAATATCCCATTTCCAGTCCAATTCATGATTCAGCACAGCAGGATCCCAAAGGGGCCAGTCCCTAAAGGAGTGAACAGTAGGTTATCACAGTTATGCTGCTGGAGAATTCCATCCTTAACAAAGAGCAGTCGGGACAAAACCCAGAATCTGTCTTTTTTTACCTTTTCCAGCTCAGGTGTACTGGCCTGGATGCCTTCCCCCTTCTCAGGAGAGGAATAAACCCTGCCTCTGTACTCCCAGTGGGGCAGTCAGGCTTTGTGCTAATCCTGTCCATTATCCACTTATCACTACCTTTGCAGCTTCCTACACTCAAGGCAGAGCTGTGTTTTTCCTACACCAGTGCCCAATTCCATGCCAGTTTTCTCAGCCTTGCTTTCAAGCTGTGTGGGAATTCTAATGGAAGCACTAAATCATTTTTCTGTGGGAAGTGAGTCTGCTTTGTCTATTAGCTGTGATTAGAATTCACCCTTCCTGTTTTAAATGAGCATTGTGCTCTGGGATCCCCCTCTAAACACAACATTTTGCTCATTTTAGGTCTTGCTTCCCTTTCTAGTAAATAGGTACCTTGAGAACTCCTCAGCTATCATAGCTCATCCTTTCTTAAGACTGGGAGTTTATGATGAATTTGTACAATATTTATATAAACAATGGCTAACACAGTTGTGCAAATTATTTCCCTTCGTTCTAAAGAATGGATCATTAGCATGAACTGAAAATCTGTTAGTTGATGCTTTACACATTGAATTATCATTTATGTATATGAGACATGACTGTAAAAGTCTTCCAATGATATTCCCTTTGCCTTGTCCAGTTCTAGGGATTAGTTTATGAAACGTGAAAATAAAACCAGTTGAGATAGATAATGACCCATTCTAGGATCATTCATTAGTCCCATTCTAGGGACTAAACTTAGCAAAATCCTGGGAATTTCTTGTTAGCAAATGGGCCTTCAAGGTGGTAGAGTGACAAAGTGGCAGCACATTATTGGCTGCCTTCTGCCTGCTGTCCTTGGACCATGAGCTGGGAAATGCCCTCAGCCCCAGCACATCCTTTTCTGCAAGAATATCCCTCTGGGGCCGTGCCAGCCCATGATGCACCAGAGCAGCCTCTATTAGATGGCTCTGTGCCATGAAACCAAGCCAATCTCCAGCTGAAGACAAAAGAGAGAGCAGAAGATTTAAGGTCACTTTACCTTACCCAAAGCTGTGCCTGCTCAGGGCAGCTTGGAGCACGGAGCTGCTACAGAAACCTGGTGACAGCAGCCATTAATTGTGTTTGTTATGGGACTGAAAATGCCATTTGGACACAGTCATGTCCATGGGAAATGGTAACTCTGCTGATGGGCTGTTGTAATTAATCCCTTCTGGGAGAATCCACTGACATGCATTCAGAAAAGGAAGGGTCAAAAGGAAGAATAAGAGTTTGAGGGAGAAAGAGACACTTTTTTCTTTTTTAGTGGTTTTTTGGGTTTTTTTAATGCATGTTTTCTCTTCAGTGATTGAAGGCAAAATAATTGAAGAATTGTAAAGTGAAGAAAAGGCTGTGCAGAACATTGAGGCCACGAGCAGTGGGAAGCTGTGCAGAGGTGCCCTGTGATAGCTCAGGGAACATGAGATGTCAGAGCAGCAAGGTTTGGGCCGGGATTTTTAAAGTAACTCATCTGTTTTGCACTGGAGAAGATAAGCAGTGCTCATCTGACCCATTTTGTTATTTCACTGCTGTGGAGTCCCTCTGAAGGTGACTTTCCTACAGCCTAGGGCAGCAGTGAAGCACAGAGGGTGCTCCTTTGTGGTGGGAGAAGCTCAGAGCTAGGAGTGGTCACTGCTTCAGAAACTCTGTCCAAAACACATCTCTGCCACCACATCCCCTGTCCTTCAGGACACCTGTGCCCATCTCCACCAAACTGTGACCTCTGCAGCAACAGCTGCTTCTGGGAACCAGGGAATGCATGAATTTGGTCAGCACCAAACAGGCTGGTTTGGATTAAATATTTACCCACGTGTTTGCAGACAAAGGGACTGGAAGAGCTGTCTGCTCCATCTCCTGCTGTTTGCACAGTAAATAACCCAGGCATGCAGCCGTCCCCTACACACACAGGTGCTTTCAGTGCAGGAAAGTACAAGGCCTGGGTTTCTGCCTGCCTGGGTGGAAGGCAAGACACAGACAGGTGAACTGATTGAGGAAATATTTAGATGTCTAAGGAAACTTCCATTCTTCATTGCTCACGTCACATTCAGAGAGACATTTCTTCCACAGACTACTTGGTTTTGGAGGAGGAAAGTAATTTCTGAATACCCAAATGCTTTGGTAGGCTAAACATCAAAGTAGGCTTACATTAAAACAGTTATCATGTAGCAAAAAATTATTTAAATGCCAGGTTGTACAGAAAGAAATACAGGGCTTGTTAGTCTCATTGCTTTTCCTTTTTAAACTGAAAGCAGACGAGGATGAACAGGCAAAACTCACTGGTTTGCACATGGCCCCAGTCCCACAAGCTCACACAGTGCAGCCTTTCCCACAGTGGCTCTCTGCCAAGGTGATGGGCTACTGCCATGGCAAGCACTGAAGCAGAAACAGCAGAACCCCTCAGACAACTCACTCAGCACTTGAACTGCTGTTTAAAAACATGTCCTCAGTCCTTAAGTATATAGCAAGCTCAGACAAATCTGTCCACAGCCAAAATTTTGTCCTGAAACCACTATTTGGACTAAGCTGAGGGTGGCATGAGAAGGTACCAAATATTTACTTGGGGATTCTGATGATGCTGAGCATTTTTTTTCCCTTGTGGAAGCTCCTATCCCAGTGACCATAAATGAAGAACAGGACTTGGATGGCACAGATGGTTCAGCAGATGGTGACTTGCTCCTTTTTTATCCAGGCTTTTGTGTAAATGGAGTGTGGCATGGATCTCTGTATGCTTTTTGACTTTGAGAGTGTTTATGTGTGCTTTTGGTCTTTAATAAGTATTTAGTTATGAAACCATGTATCATGATGATGATATGGGTTTTACTGGCTTTTTGAAGACTCAGGAAGTTCTTGAAAATGTGGGTTGTTTCACTGATTTATGAAACCAACACTGTCTTTGCCAAAGGGGTGGTTGGGTTCTGATTTTTAATTAAATGAGAGTACCTACAATCCTTGACTGGGATTGTGGGACTGGGCAAAGACAGATATTATAACAGTCTTGAATTTTTTTATTTTTTCTTGTTTTGATTAATTTTTTCTTGTTTTGGTCCACCATTTGGCTTAACTTTCCTTATTGCCCAGAGCATTAAGGTTGCAATGAACCTGAAAGAGGTAACTGAAGAAGGGTGAGGTGTGAGGTTCAGTCTGCAAACAGCTCTCTCAAGCTGTCAAAAGTTCTACAGTCCCCAGCACCTACTTACCATTCCTGTGCTGGAGGTAACAGCCCCCTCAAACATGCCAGCAGCACTGTCTTGCTAACCCATTTTATTCAAAAATTAGATGGGTTAGTGAAAAAATGTGCTGTTGGATCATTTCAACTAATGCGCCTTGTTTTAGACTGATAAAGGTTAAGCAAAAGTCACTTAAGCAGCCTGAGCATCAGCAGATCTGAGGCAGTATAATTTCTACCACAAGGAATCTGAGGATTTGTCATGAGGATTAGGCTGAGAGTGGCAG
Source organism: Passer montanus (assembly GCF_014805655.1). Classification (NCBI taxonomy): domain Eukaryota; kingdom Metazoa; phylum Chordata; class Aves; order Passeriformes; family Passeridae; genus Passer; species Passer montanus. The sequence continues at coordinate 6,885,036 of NW_024367596.1, forward strand.
GATATTGCAGTGGCACAGCTGGAACAGAAGAGCATGTCCTTTTACTGCCTAGGAGTGGTTAAACCAATGCAGTGTCTTCTCTCTTCTCAAAACTCATATTCCTGTAACTCACCTATATATTTACTCCTAATTTCACAGTATTTCTTAAGGCCTCAGAGTGGTCTTCTAGAATCCAGCTTTGTAATTGAAGGTGGTTGTGCTGTCTCTCATTTCACGTAAATTTTTATTTCTTTCAACACGAGGTGTTTGTTTTTTTGCTCTTTACTGTGGAGGCAGAGTGGTGTTTCTGCTGCCAGAGCTCACAGGTTTTGCAGTCTGTTTGAAACTACACCAAAATATATTTTGGGTTCCAAGACAAAAGACAAGCTACTTGCAGAATTGTCCAGCTTTACTTTGTCTCCTTCTTGAAGTGCTTCTAAGCTGAATATAATGAAGATCTATTCTAAGAATTCCTAAGGGATCTCTTTACACAGGATCTGGAACTGATCCATGGGTTTCAACACTTTAACCAATGCACCGTCTAATATTGATTTCCTTCAGAACTCAAAGCAATTTGTTTTTCTTCCCTGGAGACTTTGGGTTTCTACCTTTGGCTGCAGTCCTTGAATTAATATGGAAATTGAGAACATCACTTAGGACTAGTCTCACATGCAGGCACAACGTGCAGTCTCATGGAGCCAGGTGTTCATTTGGGCACTCAGGATTCCTCAGTGTCCTCTGGCAGCTGCACAACTCACACAGCTCTTTTCTCACCCCGCTCTGAGCTCTTGTCAGAGGAGCAGAACACTAAGTGACTTATTTCTGGTCTCTTTTTTTCTTCCTCCCTTTCTTTTGATCACTCTTTCTCATGCCACCAGAGAAAAGGCCAGCACAGTTCTCTGGAAATTTTCTTGGACTGGTGAGGTAATAAGGAGCTGATTACAAGCCAGAAGGCAGCTCCATGGAAAGCAGCCATCTCTCCCATCATTAATCCACAGTCACCCACAGGTGACTGTCTAGCAAGCCAAAAGTTTCAGATTTACAGCTAAAGCCTAATACCTTTCTGCTAATCAGCATTTCCAAGCTGCCAGCGAGTGTGATCATGGCCTGGGAGAGGCTTCCCTCCACCCCTTGGCACTCTCAGGGCAGAGTGGCTCTCACTTGCTTTGCACCACAGAGACCTGGAGGTGAAACACTGGGGAATCAGATGTCCCATGAGGGTGTTCCATGCTGGAATTCCTGCTGTGAGCCTCAGTATGGCACAGGCCTGAGGAGCTTGTGCTGTGCACGTGTGGATTGAAAGGAGCACAAAGGGACACACAGCACCACGAGAGCCGGGCATTGCAGCAGTACAGGTCATCAAAGTCCTCCTTTTCAATGACACGTGATCTTGTGAATTTGTCACGGTGCCAGAGGAGCTGAAACAATTCCTCTGGGACACAAAGAGACGAGTGCAGGCAGGATGTAACCTGTTAGGATCATATCCAGCCTCATTTGAAGGGTAAGGCTCTTGGTGGTGTTAAATGACAATCTGTTCTGAATTTATCCTGCCCATATGTCATCAGTAACAACCTACAAAACACACCTCTCATTTTAGATCCAAGTTTGCATCTGTTCCAAGCAAAACATGTGCCATCTCCCTGTATAATCCTAGCAAGTCTATATTAGACGACACAGGAGTAAGCTGAAACAGGAAAAATTCCTTTTGGTATTATGGGAAAATTAATCACAAATCTCAGTCATTTTGACCTGGTTTGGCATGAATATAAAATCTCACAAGAGAAATGCCTCAAATGGTTCCATGGCATGTGCAGGGCTATTGTAGCTCCGGTACTGCCCCTCAGCAGAAACACTCTGCTGCTTCAGCTGTGATTTGTCCATCTGTGTTTAGCTGCTGCATCATACAGGTAAAGAGCATCTTTAAGATAAGAATCCAAGCTGTGAGCAATTTATCCCTGGATACTGAGGTGCCAATAGCTGATAAGGTTTATGAGAGGTTACAACTTCAAAGGAATTGATTTGTAATTGTTTTCTATTTTTAAATATGTAGCTGGACATCCAGTATGATCTACAGAAGTATCTGACAGGTTTACAGGCTTCATTTACATTGACTAAACCAATGTTTAGGTGTTTCTATAAATCTTCCTGGCCATTTGTCTTGATCTCTAGGCAAGTGAGTGCTTTGGAAAGCTGAAAAAAAAATTAAGCCCTGATTTTAAAAATCTCACATCTCATGTGACATCAATGGTCAGAAATGAAAAATGCTCTTTTTTTCAGCATCCTGAACTCTTGCAAACTCTACCCATTTGCTGTTGTAATTTGATATCTACTTTTTCACGAATTTTGAATTTGTAATCTGAAAGAAGTCAAGCCATATTGCATACAAATCTGCAATCCCAGGATATAAACATTATAACACCAGTATTTACAATTAAATGATTTTTTTACTGTTACAGTGATGCAGTAAAATTCTGCTCTAAATAAATCTTGTTGGTGCTTTGCTTGTTTAGCCTACTAATTTTCTATATCAAATACACTCTCTTTACATCTTAAAATATATTTTATAAAGACAGAATCGTCAGGGAAAAAAATCAAACACCTTTTCATATGTTCTTGTCAAGAACAAAACTTCTGAAGGTTGGACTCTTCAGACTTCTAGACCAATGCCACCCCTGTGCCTTCAGGGAGACCCTCAAACGGATGCAATGAAAATGTAGTGATTCTTCTGTTGCATAAAGTAGTAATATAAACAAATTTTGATCCTCTTAGATGCATCAGTTCCAGGAGGAATGGGAGAGCAAAAGTTTACTTGCAGATCTAGGTGAGCAGCGAGGTGTTGAACAAGGAGGTGTCATGAGAGCCCATCAGAACAAGCCTATCTTAAAGAGTTGAAATAACTGTGTTTTATTCAATATTCAGAAGAGATTTGAATTTCCAAATATTTTTCTAAGGGATCTTGCTGCTGAGCTGGCACTGAAATTCCAAGTTGCAGAACTGACGAAGTGTTTTAAGATCCAATTACAATGAAAAAAAGAAGGCTAATTATGTCCCACAGAAATGCTGACACCAGCATAAACCCAGCCACGTTCCCAAGTGCTGCCTTTGTTAATAATGTTCTTTTTTACACTTTTTGAGGTCATGCATGACGAATTTTTTGCTGGCATGAATATTAATGTATTTTAGAGTTTCCTTCTCTTTTCCCATCATCCCTTCTTCCTGTTAGCATGTCAATACGAATCAAAATTAGGCCAAAGTGATCTTGATGCTAAAACCTGAGCTGTGTCATAATTAAAATGATATTGCTGAACTGTGCTGTGCTCTGGTATATTCTGCCAACTTACTGAGAGTGGCTGAAATGTGCTGCACCATTTCATCCATCTGCTCCCCAAACCACAAGCCTCCCTAGCAGGAGAGATGGAGAGATGCTACGAGCTCCCCCTTGTTTCACAAGGCTATAGTTAGGGCTGCGAGCTCCTATTTTTGGACACTTCAGCGACTACTGTGAGAGTTTGTGTGATGAGGAAGGGAAAATTCACATCTTCCCAAATTAGCAGCCTCCATGCACCCGTTTTCCTGCTCTTTGTCCCATTTTGCACCAGCTGCCCCTGCGAGGGTACAAAGGTGACAGCGGAGTGTAGCCAGTGTGACACGCTGAAGGATCTAAATGGCTCCTCACAAGAGCTTCAGGGTGCCTAAGAGCATTAGGGCTACAGTCTGGCCTGTAATTTATTTTGTCTATTTTGCCAGAATTTCATTGGTTCTCTGGTGTTTCTCTAAAACTAGGATCAATACTTTAAAACCAGACAGTGCGATCAAAAATATTTTTGGGACAACTTCATAATTCAATAGAAAGTAAGGAAATATTCAGGAAGTTTAAAAATCCCTATTTTCTTATATTCAAACGCCAAGTTTATATTTTAATTTCACAGTAATTTGAGTTCATTTTAATGAGATTCCAGGATATTTTAAAAATCAGTAAGGACCTAGAAATGGCTTCTTATTAGATGATAAGCACATATTAATATTACTTGATCCAGTATAAGATTTCCCAATTCAAAATAACCCAAATGCAATTTAAGCTCAATTATACATGAAAATTACTCAAAGAATGTAGAGTTTAAAATTTTTCAATAAATTATGTACAAAATTGAGCCATTCCGCCACATTGTCACAAATGCAACATGTCAAGGACACCATGTTAAGAAAAATTGTGGGTGAATATAGAAAACACAAAGTATAATTAATTCCAGCTGCTTTTAGGCTCACATTTTTTCTGCCTGATTAAAATTTAACTAAAATAAATTAAAAATAACAGGAAAAAAATTGCTCAGCAACCTGAAACCTCTTCCTAAGCTTTGTGCACTTGCTGAAGTTTTCTTCCTGTAGTTGTGTTGACTTCAAATAGATCAGAGCTGTAATTTTTCTGGTGGATAAATGGCAGATAAATGGAATTTTATAATGGCAGATAAATTGAATTTTTGTGATGCTATGAGTAGGAAAAGGTGGAGAATAGACAGAGAGATTTTGTGTTCCTAGTAGAGCTTCAAACACTCGGGGGGATGCCCAGGCAGGAATAATGGTGGGCTGGGAGGAGCAGTGCCAGGCCAGCTCCTCTTGCAGCAACCCAGGGGTGTCCCCAGCCCTGCTCACACTCTCCAGGATCCCTTCCCACCCAGCCTGGCCTCTTGCACTGAGATTTAGCTCTTGGTAATTCAAAATCAGCCCTGGTGATGCCTCTTTCAATGGATGGGCCCAGTCAGCTCTCCCTTCCTTCCTTATCAGGCAGGAGCAGTTCCAGGGGTTTGTTGGTGCTCGCTGCACCTGAGAGGAGGAAAGAGCTTTGTGGCAGAAACAAAACCACCTGCAGTGAGGACGAGCTGCAGCCTAATTAAACTTAACTGTCCCCAGGTGCTTTCTTGAGAATAGTTGCTCAAAATTACCTGAGCTAATCCACATTCTTAAAACCCCTGAGGTTTTGTTTTCCTCTCGTTTATTAGGATTCTTCTACCTTTCTCATTCCCATTGTGATTGTGATAATGTTGCCTTTGATTTATGCTGAGGAACCAGCAAGCAAAATTTGGCCACTCAGCATTAAGGCTGAAATGTTCATCTTCAGACAGCTCTCAGCCTGAGGAATGTTTTCATCTCTTGCCCACTAAGATAATCACAGAACTCTCCATCTGATAGCACAAGGAAATTGCAAGCTAAACTCCCTATTAGAAGTTTCTGAGAATAACCAGAGTTAGGCAGTGAAAACAAAAGTTCCCACTGACTGTTACAGTAGATTCAAAGACCCAGAAAGAAAATGAAAAAGCTTTCTTGTTAATGAGAAAATATAATTGTCTATTTATATAACTCCTTTTTTATTCTAGAGAACCTCATCAGTTTAAGCTTGACCTTCTCGTTCTCCCTATTTGTTCACCACTTACATATTTTCTGTGCTATGTCTCACAATAAAGGGAACTGCAAAAGCAGAATTAGGCCCTTTCTAAGTGAGTAGCAATCTAACTATAAGTGAGTAATAGTCTACTACTTAGAAAAAGCCTTTGAGAAGGCAAAAGATCACTGCAGTGTTGTATAATGACTGTCACAGCTGAGCTCAGGACAAGAGGAGGAGATCCCAAATGGAAAAGGAAGAATTTAGGGGCATAGATAAAATGAAATGAGAAAAATGTTGGCTGTGCTGACATTTCAATATCAACACATAATAAGAGCTCATTGGAAATGTCCAGGAAGAATTTTTTTCCTTTGGAAAATGCTGATAGTGTCAACATCAAAACCTTTGGCTGGGCTGTGTTCTATGCCCTCCCCAGAAGTGAGACAAGGCAGGGAGTTCTGCCACATCCTGCATTGCCCAGGCCAGAGCTCACCCCTTGCCCAGCTGTGGTTTTTCCCCTGAATTTCATTCATGGAACAAAGATCCATTTTGCATGCCAGAATATTGAATTATTCACACCTCTCTTTTCAAGCCACTGTTAAAAAAACCAGCTTGGGTTCTCACGTCCCCCATCTCACACCATCACCACGTTATCCTGTGCCATGTGGGCACATCCCCAGGATTCCCCACCCTGTCCCATGTGCTCCAAGGAGTTCTGTGCTCTTGGGAACAAACAGAATTGGCCTGACACTGAAAAGCTGCTGGCCTGGAAAGTTTCATAAAGGATGGGCCAAAAAGCTGCTTCTCAGTTATTGAGAAGTCGAAGAGAGTTTTCTCCCAATTCAGTAAGAATAATATTGATGTTTACCTTCACAGAGAATGTTGAAATTTATGTTTCCATTAAGAATATATTGTTTGCTTGTTTATTTGTTTATTTAAAAAGAATAAATTATTATTTTCTGCAAGAATCATTTCTTTGGTCTAATACCAAAAAATTAAGCCTCTGTTTTTCTAACAATCAAGTCTTCAGAATTTTAGTCTTTCCAGAAATTCAGGGGCGTCGACCTCATGTGTGTTTTATTCAGCTTCAGGAGCAGATTATGGGTTTTACAAAGCCTGATTGATGCATATACTTGGCCCTTGCCCTCATGTTTAATTTCATTAGTATTCCATTCATTTTCCCATGGCTTTAATGAACATATAATTTATGGCCCTATTTTTATCACAGAATTTTACTGGTCTAATTTAATAATGAGTTTCATCTAAGATAGTTAAACCATTGCAGAAAAACTCTGGTTTTCTTTTAGTTCCATTTAAGTGGTTTATTTTGTTTCATTTTATTTGAAATTGTTAGAAGTACTTTAATCTAGTTGACAACAAGCTACTCTTCTCAGTAAATAATAGTGTATTAAATCTTTTGCTTTGCTGTAATTACACTGGTTGGGAATCTGTTTATCTTTTATGAATGCTGTTTTCTCATATAATCATCCTTTGTACTCCAAAACTTATAGATTCTCTTGCTTCTGAAGGTTTATTTGAGAACACCTGGCAATAGAAAATAAAACAGCTGTAAAAAATCTATTTTATCTGCTTGGCTGCCACTTTGTTAAGGTGAACCTGAGCAGTCATGTAAAGGATGGTTTGTTCAATTTCAAACATATATGACAGTGGCCTTCTGGACCTCTTCCTAAATAATACAAGATGTGTTCCCAAGCACTGTATTCTGCCCTTGAAATGTGTGTTTCTACAAAGAGGGAACACTTCTGCTTACAAAAGCAAAGCCTGGCACCATCTGCATTGTCACCCTCCAGCCTTTGCTGCAGACCTCTGCTGCAGCTCCTTCTTGTGCTCTTACAGCCCCGGGGTTTGGCAACTGAGAACACGCAGAGAAGGTAAAGGGGGAGCAGTTGTGGTTTATGGACACCCTGAACCCGTTCAGTTTGCTCATACAGAATGAACTCTTGGCAGGAAAAATGGAGATGAGAGACAGAAAGAGGATAAACACAGGCCTATGCATCTGACTAACTGGAGGAGATTATTTTCCTGTTTCTCAGCTGAATAGAGCTGAATCCCACTAAAGTCAGTTTCTGCATAGTGGGAATCTCTGTGTACTTCGATCAAAACCGCAGGAAACCGCCAAAAGGAATACAACTCTTTCCCAGCACCCACTGATATTTTGACCAGCTTTGATCTCTGAGGCAGCTGTTACATTAAAACTGAAAACTTTAAGAAATAGATGTGTAGTTAGTAGCAAGGGAGCCAAACTGTGAGACTCGGAAGATGCAAAAAAGAATTTTTGATAACAAAAAGGACTATAACTTTATCTCTTCAAGACAAACTCTAACATTTACCAGTTTTATATAATGTACCTGGCACATTAGGTTCTACCTAGTTCAGGAGGATAAACTTCTGTGGCAATGCCAGATGCTCATTTTGGGAACCTGAACTTCAGTTTCATGTTATAAATTGATCTGAACATCAGTAATCTAAAAAAAAAATTCTCCAACACATCAAGATGATGCAAAGGTTTCAAAATCTGCTCTTTTCACTGATATTTCTGACCCACTGGAGGATTTTAGGTGAGTGATTTCACCTCTGTGTACCTTAATTTCCTTATCTAGATATTCAGAATCATCATACTTCAGTATATTACTTTGAGACCTAATGATTGAAAGTGCTGTACAAAGACAGTACTATTTTTATAAGTAATATTTTTATTTTTCTACAATCCCTGTGCCTTGTTAATTAAAACAGTTTGGTTTTATTTCAAAGTGATAAGAGACTTAAATGGAACAGAGAAGTTTGTGGGCACATGAGGTTCACGTTTTTGCGATGTAATTATTTTTTGTATTAATTTATACATCTCTTTGTGGATTTCCTGTATAGAAAATCCTCCTGAAAAGTTCAGGGCTCTAACTTCCTTTAGGCTGTAATATTTTTTTATTTGTCTGTGCAACAGGTTGGACCTTGATCATCTAACAGTATTGTTAGAAGCCTGTTTTAATAATTTCAGGGCATTGATGATATTTTTAATATTTTTAAATATGCACACTATCAAAAAGCCAGATATTATAGAACCTAAAGACAAAAAATACATTCTATGTCTCCAGCAGACAATAATCCCAGTCCAATTCTAGCTCAGAGTCAGGTAAGATTTCCTCTGTTTCTCTTCACAGTCAGTAGAGAGGAAGATTTTCCCTGTAATTAGATCCGAGGAGCTGGACTCCTGTTAAGGGTTTGCTCATCAGCAAGAGAGGTGAGTTCTTCTTGTTGGCATCTTTGCTCTTCCCAGCTGGGGCCTGGTACTAACAAGATGTTCTGGAGGTGAGCAGTGCCCTGGTGACACAGAGGGGCAGGAAGAGCAGCAGGGCTGTCCCAGGTAACCCTCCCCAGCCTGAGGCTGACCAACCAGCAAGCACCTGGGAGCCACCAGCCAGGAGACCTTGGCTCTTCATCCCTCTCTGATGATTCCCCCTCTGCCTCGGGGTTGGCAAGTTTTAGTTTTGACATCATTAGATACGTGACTCAAAGCATTGAGGCGTTGGAGCCCAGGAACACAAGCAATTAATAGTAGATTTACAAAAGTCACCGGCCGGTGGCCTCGTTGTTGTGGCACACAACTCTGGATTCCTTAAGGCATAAAATCAATGAGTAAAATGGTTTAAAAAATATGAGCCCATAGAGCTTTATGTCCCTGTGGTTCTTGCCAGAGTAAAGTGCACTAGTTCCCTGGGGAACTGTGGGAATCACACTAATTTTCTCAAGAAAAGAAAATTTGAAAGTCCTCAGCAAGAACTCAGGAAATAGCACTTTGCATTTTATGCTTGGCCACAATAAAAATATTTATTCAGTGGAATAACTATAAAAGAACATTTTAAGAGCTTTTCTTTTTCATTTTTCCCCCAAACTTATGTCAAACAGAGGCCTGTCAACCACCTGAAATACACATTACAAAAGCATGTCCAGAAAGTACAAAGAAACAATTCTTTGAGACACAGGAAACTTTTGAGTTGAATTTTTTTTTTTTTTTTTTTTCTTTTGTGAGATTTGGAAGTTCAGGTATGCCATTAGAGGTGCCTTTGAGACACAGGAAACTTTTTGGACTTTTTTTCTGTTTCCATTGTGAGATTTGGAAGTTCAGGTATGCCATTAGAGGTTTGTGAGGGTGAAGTGGCCAGTGACTGAGAAATGGCTCCTGAATTTGCTGTTCCAGGAAACAGCGGGCAAAGGGAAGCAGCAGAGTCTGTCAAGAGTTCAGCTGTTTGATCTGCAGCCTGGTGAAATCTCCAGGCTCTAGGCCCTGCTCTAACCTGTTTCTTATTACTCGTAGTTGAAGCTATTTTTGAGTCAGTCAGCAATCATATATTGGGCTATTTGCTACAGATCTAATTAAAATAATACTGGTACAGGATCAAGTTATGTTTTTTCCTTGGGAAAGTGTTTGCTGGAGCTGAAACAGGGGTAATGTGGAGGCCACAGTGTGGTACATTTCAGCCCTAGTTTAGCTTTTCTCAAATGATTCTTTTGCTCTAAGCCACAGGCCTCAAATTTAGCAATGAGCTGAAATGGCTGCTGGCTGAAAAACGTATAACTGATACAGATATCTACTGAAACTGGATTTTAGAGAGAACATTCAGTTTCTACAGAAAGGAACACCAAATTACACCTCGTTAGTCATGGGTACAGTCTCATGTCAATGTTTTGAAATAAATATGATTGTGAGCTAATGCATTTGGGCTGAAATCACTGCTGTCCCAAGTGCTGTGACTTCAGTAGTGTTTGCTATCATCAGATTCTGACCTTTTTATGTCAGTATTATCAGAAAACTTCAACATATCCTTGATCCAGAGGCTTACAAATTACATTATCATATGCCCTGCTCTCTCCTGATTTCTTTTGTCTTGTGTGTGATGAATTCTGTAGGTTCTGTTGTTACATCTGACACAGAAGAGAGTCCCAGCCCGGAGAGAACTTCCCATGCTCAGGTGTCACGATGGGCTCACCTACACCCCACAAAGAAATGGAGAGCAGTGAAACTTCTCTAACACAGTGTTCCTGAACTAATGAGTCTGCCTGGAAGCTGGTGTTCTTCATTAGCTCAGAGCTGGCACCTCACCAAATTGGTTTGGTGCTGTCAAGCTCTCAGTGCTGGTCACAGTGATGGCTTCTCCTCACAGAGCACCAGCTGCCACGGAGAGCTGCCTGCAGGATTGCTGTGTAAAAGGCATATAAAAAGTGAAAGAAATATCCTGGATAAGACAGTGTATTGAAGGGAGGATCCTGAATTATGTCACAGCTCATAGAGAGCCATGGGGCAGGTGACAGGACTGGGTGACAGGAACTGATCCAGCTCTGTGCCCCAGCTCTGTGTAAGCTTTGGGCTGGGATTGCTGTGCTGCATCACCTGGAGGCACAGAAAAGGAGCTCACCATTCATTTTTCTCCCCTGGTGTTTGGCAAAAACAAATAATAGCTGGAAGTAAAATGGTTAGCACAGGTTTATTACCTTTGAGGGAAACAAATCACAAAAGGGTAAATTGAAATTAACTGGGTTGAACACAAGGTAAATCGATAGGATTATACCAGGTTCACAAAATGGGAGGACTTCCTTCTATTCTGTGACCTTTTGTGAGGACAAGTTGGAGGAAAAACACAAGAATGAAGAGAGGAGATTCTGAGCTCTGGACAAATAGCAGTAACCAGATGTTTTCAGCAGGTGCTGTAAGCCCTAAACAGTGGGATTTTGCTATATGGAGCCTTATTTGTCTAAATGCAGGAAAGGACTTAGACTAAGGCCAGATGGGTGCAGGTGGCCATGAGCACTGCTTCCAAAGCTCAGTGGCATCTCATTTGCTCTGCTGGGAATATGGAAGGAAAATTTCTTCTCAACAGACAACTCATCTAAAAATAGCTCCCTTAAACTGATTTTCAGGCTTTTGTTTGTATGTTGATATTAAGCGGAAGTGGTTTATGACTACTGAGACAGATTTTTTAATAGGAATTTGCATTTTAAGTTGAATTAATCTGGAAAAAAATCCCTCTAAATTATTTTCTTCTATTTTTAATTCTCATTTTGAATTTTAATTTCTTGATTTCAGGTCACCATCCAGGGCAGTTTATGTCATGGCTTCACACCACATTGTAGCATTGACTACAGCTCCCAGACCTATTGCTGCAAGCAGCAGTTGCTGCAGTATCTACTCTATTACTAAAAACTGATTGAAATATGTGCTATGAAATGATGACTATGAAATATAACATTGTCATCTGTGCAGTGAATCATCCTAATTTTCATAAATACATCTGTTCATACACACACCAAAATTGCAGATGTTTCCATTCCTGAAATAAGATTCAGCTACTGTGATACCTTTGAATATTGCCAAACAGGTGTTTGTTTCCTGAAGCTAATGGTGAGTCAAGAGTAACATCAAGATGCAGTTTGGTAAATGGTGAATGCTGGGTTAGAATAAAGTGATTCATTGTACAGCAGAGATCACTTGTAGCTCCTGGGAAAATACAGTCACTAAGAGCAAAGAAAAAATAAGTAAATCCCATGTTAATGAAACTTCCTGAATGTGCTTTGGATGCACTCTGGATGAGTTAGGGAAAAAGTATACAAAGAAACTGGGATGCAAATAGTCTGTTTCTTGGAGGTCTTAGAATCTTGATGAAATGCAAAAAAAATCGAATTCCACCTGGAAAAAATGCCAATTAATCTCAAGGAAAGACGTTCCTGTTGTACATACTTACTGTGATGGGCACATCTGGGAAGGAGTAACATGAAGGACTGAGAAATTGTTGGAATTTGGCCTGTGCCCATGCAGCATGAAAAAGGAGGCATTGTTCATCTCCATTTAATACTGGCAGAAGAGTACATGTGTTTTTAGGCAGCTCATTACAACAAACAAATTGAAGGTTATTCAGTATAGGGCAGAAATAACTGCAGAGGGACTTTTGTATAGACAGAAAGGGAAGATTGGAATGGATCAATATTTATAGGCTGGTGAAAAGAAGGTTAAGTGGCTGAGAACAAAGAACTTGCCAACAGTCTACAAATAGGATAAGCAGCAAGAAATAAGAGGAATTCTTTAGAGTGTTCTAAGGCAGAAAGAATGAAGAAATTAAAATTTAAGCTGAACACCAAGATAAAAACTCTGATACAGAAATGAACTTGTAAAAATCTCATAGGGAAGTATTTGAACCTCACTGCTTGAAGACTTGGAGACAGTCTAGACTAAATATATTTCTGGGAATAATTCATTTCCATTAGTACCAGGACATGACCTTCTCACCAACTCCTATTAATTCACATTGTGTAAGTGCCTTATGAGGCAGCAGCAGGGACTGGGCTGGCTGTTAATGCTTGGCTTGGGGACAATAAACTCCAAACAAGAGCAGCTCAAACCCATGGCAGGGCCTGGGACCAGTCTCATCTCCCACATGAGTCCATATATATCTACATTAAGTGAGTGTCCCCCAAAGACTTTGAAACTCATAAGTCATTTGTATTATAATAGGATCTACAGTAATTAACTTCTTTATCTATAATAACTCCAAATTTAAATGAGATTTAAAAAATAATGTCTGTCCTTCCTGTTTGGGAGTTTGCAGATTTTGGCTTTCCTTATGGATTGACTTTTTGATAACTCAATGACTTTCTGTTCTGGTCCTTAGGGATTTTCCTCATGGGAGCACTAAGTGTCTCACTGTCTGTTTCTGGCCTTCAGACAAAGCTCCTGACTGTCATTTTCTCATTCCTCTTTTGCCATGTGTGCCAGTGGGACCATCTTCACCAAACAGGCTCAGTTGCTGCCTCAGGAAGGAGCAGTCTCCCTGTGGGCTAGATGGGTCTGTTGAACTTGGACACTCTTTTAAGGAGTATTCTCAAAAAATGCCCAAATCAAACCCATTGCAACCTCCCATAGTACTCATATCCCACCTCTAGTTCAGGCAGGTTCAGATAAAATGAAAAGCCTCCAGACTGGTGAATATGTGAAAGTAGCTGTGACCTCAAATCACAGATAATGCAGATAAAAAATACCAAAAGCCACTGTTGCACCTGGCACTGACAACTCTGTTGGAAGTCACAGTTAGGTGTGTCACCTAAAGATGAATCAAACACAGATTTTCCACAGGAACCTTTGCAACCTAGGAAGAAACATAAGGCATGTGGGGGGAGGTTTTTGATGTTTGTGTTCATACACCGAGACTACACTGCATGTTCACATTCACATTATTATTAAATTTAGTAAATAAAAGTCTATGCAATTATATTCAAAATCGTTTGGGATGAGTAGCATAGAGCTGCACAAAAAGTGCACCACCTTTCTGGTGGTTTTGTGTTTTAGGACAGTGGAAGAGGCCATTTTTATAGACAGCATCTTTTTAGTTTTCCAGTATGATTTGCCCTGTAGAAATACCCTCTGGTGTGTTTTGTTAGGGATTTTTTGATGTCACTGTGGGAGTACAGTGTGTGCCTGGGAGAAAATAATGACTCTTAAGATGATTAACATGTTATTAAACTCCGGGATAATCGCTGCCCTGTCAAGTGTCAGCTCGTGCATTTCATCAGCCCCATGTGACAGTGCTGGACTGCTCATTGCTTTCTTTGATCTAACAAGGGTATTTTTCATGATCAGCTGCTGAATGTGACCCCTTTAGAACTGCAAACAGCATAAAGAAAACAAAAGTGGGTAAACATTACTAAGTCACCCCCAAAAAAATACTGGTTTTATACCACTTGAAGTAAGCCAAAGCTGACTCCTCATGTGGCAACGTATGGGTGGGCCATAACAAAGCGTGAGCTTTGCAAGAAATACAGATAATTCTGCTTTTCAGACTGGCTGATGAGTCACATACAAGCACCTGCATGATGAAATGGACCTGTGCCACCTGCTACAAGTGCTTTTGCATTGGCCAAAGAGGTGAGCCCGAGTTTATGCCAGGCCTTGAGTACATGTCCTAATGGAGTTTAGTTGGATGAGTTAAGGGGTTTATGGGCTGAGCTCAAGATCAGCTTCTTCACTGCCAAGAACTACTACGAAGACAACTAGAAGTGAGAGTCTTCCCCTGCTTTCCCTAGGTAGTTGCTGTTAACTTGAGGGTTTAATATCATTTTTCCCATGTTATTCTGCAGCACCTGCACTGCAGTGAGAGTCTTCCCCTGCTTTCCGTAGGTAGTTGCTGTTGAAGGTTTAATATTTTTCCCATGTTATTCTGCAGCACCTGCACTGAGCTCTGGCCTCCAGACTTGAGCCTAGACCCAAACCCACTGGCTGCTTGTCCAGCTGGAGCTGTCTCATCACTGAGGGCCCACTGGGCAACCTCTGGGCTGTGTCTGACCCTGATCCCTGTTCCCAGCCCTGATCCTGACACTCCTGTCCTGCTCACCTGCTCTTCCACTCACAGGTGGCCTTTGCTGCTCTTGCTTTGCACTGCTCTGATTTCATGCATCTGAGTAACTGGGTTAACTCTGCTTGCTTTGGGGCTTCCAAATAAAACAAGTGAAGGGATGTAATAATTGCTTTCCAAGGTCCATCATGTTGCATGGTCAACAACTGAAAAGAAACTTGTAAGTAATTGTGTCTTTTACCCCAACAGAGGAGTGAGACCAAAGGCAGATAAAGATACCCTGTCAAGAGGTACATTCAAACTACTGTTCACCTGCTGAGTGACTTTGATTTCTACCATCCTGCTGCTGCCTCTTTTCGGCTGTGAGAGCCACTGTACAAAAGAACAGTAGCTTTCTCCACTGAAAATGTATTTGTTTTGTTTTTTGGGTTTTGCCAGGGAGCCAGCATTTAATCACTAAGATGTGTCATGCTGCTAAGCTGTGTGACAGCTTGATGCACTGAGGGATGCTCCCCACTGAAAATGTAAACAATTTATGCTGTGAATTTTTCCACCTAAAGAATCTACAGATTTTTGCTAATAATGGCTTTCCTTTTTTTCCTGTTACAAAGCAGTGTCTGCATTATTTGCAATTACAGAAAAAGTTTCTGTATTTCCATTCTGGTATCAGTGAAGCTAAAGAGCTCTTGTACTCTTATCTTACTTTACAATATATTTTTTTCCCAGTGATCATTATTTTAAAGTACAAAGTACAATATGTTTACTTTGGAAAAGAAAAAAAGAGGATTGGTATATTAGAGTAGCCAGGCTGCTGCTTTCTCCTGCTTTTTCTGGCTTCTAACACAGCTGTTAGAGACCAAAATGACTGTTTCATCTCTCAGCTGTGTGAGTGCAATTTCTGAAGTGGAATACAGAGGGTTATAGCCCATTTTAGGTACCAGCAGGAACTATTGCTCAGAGTCTGCCATTACATCTCAAAGTTCCACAGTAGGTCTTGTTATGTTTTGATACATTCATTTGGTCTTAGGAAAATATTGTGTATTCTACTCTACTTTCCCCTATCCTTTCCCTGTCATGTATCCTCCCTTTACATGCTGCTGGTAGAGTGGGCTTTTTTTGACAGCACTTTGCCACAACTGATTTGTCAAAGACTCTCTGTAGTTTCTGACCACCTGTAAATTGTCCTTACAAGAAGGCACTTCTAGTTCTGGGGAAGGCTTTTCCTTTTATCTTGGCACTCAATGTCAAAATAACACTCACAGTCTGGGGAAAATCCCTTCCCCCTTCTGAAATTTCCAAACCTCTTCTGGATTGCAGGAGCCAGAACTCTCTTTGGATGCTGATATTTATTTAAATTCACCAATGTTGAAGAAAAACTGTTCTTCATATTTTTCAGATGTACTTTGTGATCACTCCTAACACAAGGCAGGTTTTTCCATCTTTAAAGCAGTGAAGTGCTAAATTTGCATGATGAGATTACCAACCAGGTTAGAGAGGTGAAAAAAAAATAGCAGGCTGCATTGAGGACCTGACAATTATCAGTTTTCCTGGCTGCCACTAGAATTTCTCAGAGGCACATTCTGGTGGGGAGGGTGGGTAACCAGGCACTTCAACCACATCAGCCTGAAGTGTTACTTTTCCGGACCAACCTTTTCCTGGGCTATTAACCTTCTGTTTAAACTTTAAATTGCAGGTATGCTATCTGGCACTACCCAAGCTGTACAGCATTTTTGAAAGTGCTACATCATTTCCTTGCAGCTTCTCAACTAAAGAAATATTGTATTGGAGCTTTGATTAACCCTCTCTGTCAGTGAAGATACAGATTAGAACTCGAGTAGCCTGAATTGTGCTTACAAGGATTTTGTTGATGCCTTTTCAGAGAGAGTATGTTGACATGTTGTACAGATGGAAAAATCTGGATTTCTTTCTCCCACTTACTGTTCTCCTACACACGTACACACAGTCTCCCATGTATATATTTACCAGCTGTAGGAGGATCAGATCATCACAATTACAAGAGGGGAGTTTTAGACACCAGTGGTTTAGATTTGTATGTTTATTTCTCACTCCCAATCAAATCAGCACAGAGCTACATCTGTAATTAGCTGTGACAGCAAACAATTCCATTTGCATATGTAAAAACTTAATTTGTGCAATACTAATTATCATCACTCTTAGGCCAGAATCACAAAGGTATTTAGATGTCTAATTTAAGATTTTTTTGTTCCTTCTTAGGTATATTCTGTGATTTTAGCTGCCAATTAAAAACACAATTTGGTATCAGTGTCATAAAATATGCTACAAAAGGGAGATGCATGGAATGCATAACTTGCATTTCAAGTTGTCTCTGCATTTGATTTGGGACAAGTATTGGAGGTTGGGGTCTTTTGGTTTGGTTTGGGAGTTTTTGTAAGAGAGCAGTTCTGACTTTCGCTGTACTTTTGGCAGGGGTTCCTTTCTTCTGCTCTAAGTCCTGGCCATTACTTGCACAATACACATCTTTATTTCACAGTGGTATTTCTTTTTTTCTTTCATTTCAAGCTACCTCCTCCCATTTCTGATTTAGAATTTCATCTGTTTCAGAGCCTCTATTCCCTGTGATTATGTATTTTGTTCAACTGCCTTAATAAACAAGAATCACGAGGAAATCAACAGCTGTATATTTCTTATATTCCAGAAGCTCCAGCCAAACCATGTCTGGACTTTGACACTTGATTGCTCTGATTAAATCACAATTATAGAGAGCAGGGAAAGCAAAGAAAGTTTAGTTACCAATTTCTGTCTTTCATGCTTGACCTGAAACCTGCAGAAGTCAGTGGGAGTCCATAAAGTCTCCTTCCAAAATCCCTCAGAAGCACAAAACTGTCCATTAAACCAGTGGCAGTTGTTTCTGTCTCAGTCTTTGTAATTCCTTCAGTGAGCCAAAAGGCAGACTGGAACTCCAGGCAACAGGTTTTACTTACAGTTTTAAAACATTTTATGATAGAAACAGGAAGCTTCAAATAATAAATTACAAACCTGAAGATAATTATTAAATTCACAGCAGATATATTTTTTTCCATGTCTTGTTAACTTACTTGCAAATCATTCCAGCTTTCTGGATTTAACACAGTGAGGAATTCACCAAATGTTTAAACAAACAAATATCATATCTATACATCAGTTTGGCATTCCACTGTTCCATCTGGCCTCTGCTTTTGGTTGATAGGAAAAACAAACCTGATCTGTTGAGACATTAATGAATATCTGCTTATGGCTGTTACTTACTGGAATTATATCGAACAGATAATTCTGTAATTAACTTCTCTTTCTGTTTCTAAAAGTATTCCTTAATCACTGTATTTCCAAAAAATTCTTATTGAGATAAAAATTAATTGGAAATCATATCACACCAATTCAGCTTATCATTTTTAATGAGAGATACACCTGCTAAAGACAAAAATAATTTTGGTACATTTTATTTGTTTTCGAGGTATGCTCATGCATTAAATTGGAACAAACATGAAGATAATTAATCTGTATTGTGAATTTGTATTGCCAACTGTTTAGCTCTTCATAAGTTAATTAAAGCAGTTTCAACTTTCTAATTTTAGTGTAGTTTAAATAGTGACAAATTTAAAAGAAATTAGGAGGCTGCTAATTAGGTTGTGACGATGGTTACATGCCTGGGTCATTGCAAGCCATTGAGAAAACAACTTCTGGTTTTTGTACATTGCTATTTAGGCAGTATTTATTGCACATGTTGCACAAACAGAATGTTAGAGCAACTGACCATGAGATACATAAATAAATAAGTTGTTTTACTGGAAATAGAAGAACTCCAACTGGTTTAGATATTCAAAATATTTTTAGACACTCCTTTGGACAACTTCTGAAAGTTCATACATGTTCTATTACAGTATAAAGTTACAAATTTCTGGAAAAAGAATTGTATACTGAAAATGTAAATATTGCTCTATTACAAATGAGAGACTCAATAACCAAGAGAAGTTGCATGCTTAAAGATCTCTTTGTAGTGCTTGCAGCCTTGAGGTCAAACATTCACACTGTATTTTGCTACACCCTGGAAATGTAATTTTGAGCTCCAAGTAGTGATCTACCCTGCTGACAGGAAAGTTTTGATGCTGCTTTAAGGTGCAGTTTTAACTCTAAAACTGGAAAACCAGGATGATTCTTCCTTGCTATAAAGTAGGAGATATTGCCAGTCTGTGGAGTGTTAGAAGCTGGAAAATCCATGAAAACCTCACGCTGAAGTAGGAGATAGAAGCTGGAAAATCCATGAAAACCTCACAAAAACCTGTCTGCTCAGCATACCTGCTGCTGAGCCCCCATGTATCACAGGAATTGGCTCCGCAGGCAGGATTTCTAGATGCACTGCAAGCTGTACAGGTGGGTGTGTACATATTGTCTGTGTCATGATTACTGCTAAGTTGTCTGACTGGGGTTCCTGCCAAATAAGCAAACTTTCATTCAACACAGTCTGGTTTTCATATTTAGGGTAAAAAAAAAATGTCAAAGGCGATGTTTCCTCCAGTAACCTTTTCAGTTTCACCTGAAACCTCTGAGCACTTGTCAGTACTGTGCAGGCACAGCACGCTGCACTGGGTGCTCAAGCTGAGCTCCCAGCGTACAAAGGCTCAGCAGTGCCACTGCCTGCAGCCTGGCAGAAATCCACAGAGCCCAGAGGGGGGTCTCCACTGACATTTCTGAACCATTATTCCTGTTGTACTCCAGCAGGCTCTAACTGTCGATTCACAGCCCAGGCAGTTCCCACAGTCTGTATATTTATAGCATGCAACTGACTGTTCTTTGTCTACATGTTTCTAGAAATCTGAGAAGTGCAAAGGTCCTTGGCACCAAAAGCAGGTGCTGAGCACACTCCAGGTGAGTCTATGTCACTGAAACCATACTCTCTTACAGACCATGCCAAGGCTGGACTGAACAATGAACTCATTACAAAGGGAAATGCCTGAATGGCCACAGCTTGGGTTGTTCCATCACTCAGAGTTTGGGGTTGTCTCCATATTTCCCCCATCATATATGGTGATTTTACCTGCAGATATCTTTTTTTTCTTCACAGTAGGGCTATTAACTGGCTAGCAGTTATTCCGTGCTAAAGGTCCCTTCATCAGTCTTGAGCTAAAATAATATCTTGGATATTGGACAGTCTCTTTGCTGCTTCATAAATTAGAAAGTCTAGGCAGCAGGACTGCTTTTGGCAGAATTTTCCATAAGTATAACACAGCTGGAAGTACAACTCTTCATGTTCCTTCTCATTACTACTATTAGCTTCCTCTTTCTTAGCCCAAAGGACATATTTAGCTGAATATTTCACTCCTATTTGCAGCAGGCTAAAATTTATCTTCAAATGTGCCCAAAATTTTCAGAGAATAAGACTTTGACATGTATGATCTTGGAGAATCTAATCTTTTTGTCACTGATAAAATGTGGCTCTGGGCTCTGGGCACAAAATCCTTTCCTGAAATGAGATTTTCTTGTAAGCTTCACCAGTGATATTGAATACTTGGAAACATTTGAGAAGCAGCTTGACCTTGTTGCATTCAAGCTGTGCTCACTGGATTTGGATGAAAATCAGTATTTCACAGAGCCACTTTGAAGTTCCATCATGCCTACCACTGTTTGGGTTGTCCAGGGGCAAATTCACTGCGAGTTTGACCCTGGCTCCTAAGCTGGTGTGGTGTAAATTCATCATTGTTTTACTGTGGGAGCTAAAGGCTGCAGGATGGATTTTGTGAGCTGCCTTTTAGCATGCACTGACCTGAGGTGTCAGAAGACCTACACCAAGGTGCTCTGACACGTTTCAAAGTATCTGGAGTGTTCCTCCTCCAGCAGAGTGAGATATTGACTTGTATGGCTTCCTCCTGCAGAATCAGGACATTCCGGCCCACTCTGTGTTTACTTAGCAGATGGGATCAGGCACTACTCATCCAGGCAGTTCCTAAATCAATGGAACAGAGGATGAACAGCATATGGAGCATGCCCCATCCTCAGGCATCTCCTGAGCAGTGTAATAGCCCTGGCTTTATTCCAAACTCTTCCATTTATCATTATTCCTGTCTGAACTGTGGAGGCTCTCTTTTATCAAAATAATTTCCTATCAGGCAACTGAAGTAAAGCAAGCAAAGAATGAAAAGAAAAGCAGAAAACTTCCACCACTGAAAAGATGGAGAGATGTTTTTAAGATCACAGTGAATATCCAGGAAGTACTCTGAGAGAGAAAAGGATGCAAAAGCTCGTGTGTGCCTGGATGAGGTGGAACAACATGCAGCATGTCACAGTCTTACTTCTCAGTTCATTCCTATAACCTGAAAAATAGGAATAAAAATTACAAGTTCAAGCACATACTCTGCTCTGGCAAAGCTGCTTCTGAAGCTGGAATTATTTGGGGTAATTTAGTTTGCTTGATTAAGATAATTTGGGATGTGTTTGGCCCAGATAAAGAATGGATCACTTTAAATATGAAGTTAGCCCTCATGTTCAGGGGCAACTAATCTACCTTCTGTGTATTAATGTGTTATAAATTACTGAATTTCCTGAAATGCAATTGATTTTATACAAAGAAGAAAATGTCTGTAAGAAGAATCTGCTATTGTAGGTGGTTGTGTTTTCGCGTGATTTTTTGCTGCTGTTTTAAGCCCAGAAGTTGTAACTCACTGGAAGTCTACCCATAATGTCTAATTTCTTGTACACTGTGTATGTGTGTATCTGCATATGAGGCTGGGGAAATGCTTACACAAGCAGAGTTCATGCTTCAAATAACTGTTTTTAGCTCTTGTATTTGCTAAGCAACACCAATTAACTCTTACTCAAAATACCATTCCCACAAATAAAACTACTGCTATTTGCAGGTGTGCCACACTACTCAGGACACTGCTCTTGCCACAAAACTCATCCAGGACAGGCTCCTGTTTGCACTGCATCCATGCAGGTGCATTAACCTTCCCACGTCAGCCTGTGTCTAATCACTTTTAATGTCTAGAAATTTCCATCTGGTGTTAATAGTGTTTCCCCACCATGGTAACCATCAATCTAAGAGCACACCTAGTCTCATACAGATCAGGAGGACTTTAAATCAAAATCTTTGCAGCTGTTTGGTACACAGTAAGAGTTGTGCCTCCTTTATTTGCTTTTATATTAAAACAGGGGGATGTGAAATGAAACTAAAATATAAATTTGCCCTTCCAGTGTCTTCCCCAAGTCTGCTACACCAGTGATATCCCTGCTGGCTTTGAACTGAGCTTCTGAGACCAGAGTCTTTGATATGATCCTTGCCCTCTCAGTCATGCTGCTTCCTAGAGGAGTCCGTGTCCCTGATCTGCTGACAGCCAGATTGCTATTTTTTCTTCAGCATTGTACTGAGGGAAGAAGTGAGTGACATTATGCTGTTTGCAGTGGGTTTTCTCCCCCACCCACCCCCCCTTTTAAAATTAATTATTATTAAACGCAATGCCAGGGACAAATTATTCTTGGGAGCCGAAAAACTGTGATCCTTCTAATAGGCTTGGATTATTTCCAGCTGGTTTTAAGCACCTTTCTCCATTAGCTGGAGAGGTGATTAGCATGAAGAGCCTCCTGAGTGAAGTGTCTTTTCAGCATCTAAAGTTAGCTCAGGGGAGCAGGGCGGCCGAGCCTGGCGCCAGGCCCGCGGCAGCAGCTTGGTTGTGCCTCAGCCCATCGCCTTCTGCCGGGGGAATCGCCCGTATTCCCTGTTTCAGTAAAGCCAGGACGTGTCACCTGTGGGCTTGCCAGGGGACCCTGGCCAGGGACAGCACAAGGAACGGGGGTTAGGAATGAGGAGCTGAGCCCCAAACCCACACCACTGCGCTGGCTCAGGCTCTCTCCTGTATTCACAGAATCACGGAACCAGCTGGGTTGGAAAAGATTTCTGAGATTATCGAGCCCAACCTGTGGCCCAACAGCATCTTGTCAATTAGACCATGGAACCAACGTCCAATCTTTCCGTAAACACCCCCAGGAGCAGCGACTCCACCACCTCCTTGAACAGCTTGCTCTGATGCCTTAATCAACCCTTCTGTGAAGAGATTCTTCCAAGTGTCCAAGCTAAACCTCCCCTGGAGCAGTTTGAGGCCGTTTCCCGTCCTGAGGCTGGTTCCTGGGCAGCAGAGCCTGACCGCACCTGGCTGCACTCCGTGTCAGGGAGCTGCAGAGTGACAATGAGCCCTGAGCCTCCTTCCCTCCAGCTGAGCTCCCGCAGCTCCTCAGCAGCTCCTCACTGCCCTGTGCTCCAGCCCCTCCCCAGCTCCGTTTGCTTTCTCTGGGCTCCACTGCCGTAACTCGGGGCCGACACAGCAGCGAGCCCTGACCGAGAGCCGCCCGTGCTGTTGCAGGGTCGCTCCCTCGGCAGCGAACACGCTCCGGGCATGGTCGGAGAACGCGGGGGTGCCGCGGCTGCACCTCCTCGAGGGGACCCGCGACACCCGCGGTTCTGGCCGTGACACCCGCGGTTCGAGCCGTGACACCGCCTGCTCGAGCCATGACACCCCCGGTTCGGGCCGTGACACCGCCGGTTCAGGCCGTGACACCGCCTGCTCGGGCCCCGCTCTGGGCGCTCCAGGCCGGGGCCAGCGGGGGCGCAGCGCCCCCTCCCGGCAGTACCACCGCGGGCGCTGCCTGCACGGGCCGCCGCTGCCGAACCGGGCAGGATTCCCGTGGGGAGGCCGTGACACCCCCAGTTCGGGCCGTGACACCGCCTGCTCGGGCCCCGCTCTGGGCGCTCCAGGCCGGGGCCAGCGGGAGCGCAGCGCCCCCTCCCGGCAGCACCACCGCGGGCGCTGCCTGCAAGTCCCGCCGCTGCCGAACCGGGCAGGATTCCCGTGGGGAAAAATCTGTGTAATTTCCGCCGTGTGTTTTAATTGTTCTCTCTTTAATTGATGTCTGTTTATAAACTAGAGACGGGGCGAACAGGGCGGGCAGCGCCGCCGCCGCTCAGCGCGGTCCTCCCGCCCGCCGGGGGCGCTGCGGCCGCGCGGTCCCGCCCTGTCGCCCGAGCGGCGGTTCCCGTTCCGGGCGAGGCGGCGGCGCTGGCGCCGGGATGGATCGGGAGCTGCTCCGGCAGGCGCTGAGCTACCACGGCCCCGCGCTGCTGTCGCTGCTCCGCGCCGAGCAGCACGACAACCCCGACTTCCGCGGGCTGCTGCCGCCGCCCGGGGCCGCCCCGGAGCCGCCCCGCGGGGCCCCGCCGGCCGCCTGGTGAGGGGCGCCGGGGCAGCGGCCGGGCGGGCCGTGAGGGGCCGCGGGGCGCGACTCACCGCGTTCTCCTTCCCCCAGGAAAGAGAGGGCGAGCATCGACACCGAGATAATGCGCTTCATCGCCAAGAAGGCGGATCTGCTGTTCGCGCACTCGTGGAAACCCAACGGGCCGATCGAGGACAGCATCGAGGAGAATGAGGGTGTGTGAGTTGGGGGCGGTCACTCTGTAAGGACAGCGCTTGAATTTGCGGTAGCTTTAGAAAGAGGCTTAAAATTTTTCCTGTTGACTTTTATAGGCTGTGCGTAAGCTTCTTGTTAGCCCAGGAAATCATATTTTTGTGCAGCTTGGCCGTTTGTAACTGGCTGTGCCCTTTTGCAGAGTGTTACGCTGTCATGCCACCCCTGGAGAGGTTCCTGGAGGTGCCCAGGGAGGAGAGGAGAGAGCTGTTCTTCCGCGACATCGAGCGGGGCGATATCGTCATGGGGAGGATCACATCTATCCGTGAATTTGGCTTTTTCATGGTGTTGATTTGTCTGGGAAGTGGTGTCATACGGGAAATTGCAGACTTGGAAATCACTGTAAGATACAGCTTTGGTCAATAGCTCATTTTTGACATTTATTTGTTGCCTCTTGCATCTCTTAATAGAGTGGAACTTGTAAAGGTGAAACAGCTTTGGGATGATGGGTAGTGCCTGGCTTTGTGGGCAGCTTGTAGTACTTTGCCCAGCCAGTGAACATGCCTTTCACAGCATTGACCCACATTATCGGGTTGAAAAGTTCATCATTTGTGGGTGCATAAGTTTTTACTTGAACCAAGACATATTTTAAGAATTGCAGTTGTGGTGTGCTTCAAAGTAATCTGTTTTAGCATGCTCTTGGGGAGGAAAAAAGCCTCAACCCTCTGGCTTAATTTGTGACATTCCTGCTCTGTTGTGTTGCAGGCCCTGTGTCCTGTGAGGGATGTGCCTCCTCAGAGCAACCATGGAGATCCTCTGTCATATTATCAAACTGGAGACCTTATCCGAGGTGAGCAGCTGCAGAAGTGTCAGGAGTTTGTCTCAGGTTTGAGCCATTTCTGTGAATTTATCCCTGCCTGTGTTATTTCTGCAGCTGCACTTAAGGACGTTGACCGTTACCACCAGAAGCTGGCCGTGTCGCTTTACAGCTCAGCTCTTCCACCCAAGCTTTCCAGTACAAAGCTGGGTGTGATCACCTCTGATGACTTCCCACTGCACTATAAGTAAGGATGTGCTCTTTGACTGCACTTGCTGGGTGTAGTCAGGGTGTCTGAAGAGCACCTGACAGGCTGGCTGTCCCTTAAAACTCCTCAGTGGACTTTCTGATTTAATGGGCTGATCACATCTTCCCTGTTGTTCCTCTCTTTAGCATACTTGTGTTTGGATATGTAGGTGTGGTTGGCTTTTTAGCTGCTTTCCAAAAATATAAGGAAAGCAAAAGGCAGGGTGAGGTATGTGTTGCTTTTGGACTGTGTTAACAAATAAATAAAAAAAAACCAAAATCATGGGAGACTGCAATATTAATTCTTAGCATCTTAAAATTCCCCATAGAAGATGGGGACACAGCTGTGACATTTGTCATGCTTTTGTATGTCCTGGCAGTAGGGGGTGGATGCCCAACTAGGTTTCAGAAGCTCACTTGGGGTAAAGGACATAAGGGTCAGTAAATAGCAGGAAAATACATACCTGTAGAAGAGAGCAGTTTGTGAGCAGTAATACAGATACCATGTGGGCATTTTTATTCTAAACATAAGCGTGGTGAAATAGGGTACAGAGCCTGAGGTCTCATTTGTGTACACTGGTGCTGTTTTGAAGGCGAAGCCTGGAAGTTGCCAACACAGGAGAGACATTTGAAGAGGTTTTGCATCGTTCCCCAGGATTTGCTAATCCATCATTAGTTGAATATTTAGCAGAAAAACTGGGACTAAGTGAGTCAAATCCACCGTCTTTGCTGAGAAGTCTTCAAATGTAAGTGATTTTTACATTGTTCCTCTCCTGTAGCTCTGTGGAGATTATTCTAATCCATTGAAATAGACTTGTGAGTGGGACACTTATACTTAAACCTTTTACATTTTGACTTGCATGACTGCAGCGTACATGTCCTTAAATATTTAAAAGGAAGAGTCTTTAGATTTCTTTAGAGTAAGAAATTTGCATTTGAAATCCTATTGCTCTGAATAAGCAAGACACCTTACCACACACAATGTTTGATATCAGATACTTGTGGAATATTATTGTTTTGCCACCATCTGTGGATTGAAATGCAGGATGTTTAGGTTTTAATGTTTTCTGACAGATGTTTATTCACAATATTTTACTAATGGATTTGACCACTTTCATAAAATAAGAGTCGAATATATGCAATGTTTGATGCTGTGACCCCTGTGTATATTAGGCTCAAAGCAGGTGTGGACTTAATATGTTTTTGTTAAATGTGCTGCAGTTGTACTGGTTCAGTTCAGCACTTCTAGAATGGTTTGGTGAAAACTGATTTCAGAAATATGAAAGAACAGGCCTGACTGAGGGAGAGCAGTAAGGCATGGACAAATAATATTTCAGTTTATTTCAGCTGCACTGCATACTGTAAGCTTAACTTTGTAGACTCAGACAGCCAGCTTGATGTTTTTATTTGTTTGTTCCTTAAAGTAAAAATTTCAGTGAAGAAGATTTTGCCCCTGCATTGAGGAAAAAACAGTCTGCATCATGGGCCTTGAAATGGTATGTGATACTTCTCCTTGTCAAAGCTTGTTGTTAGATTGTGTTACAGATTATATTTCTGCAAAGAAAACACACATTGAAACAGCTTTTCCACTGCATGTGTAGCAATATAACCAGATTATTATTGAAAATAAACCTATATGCCAAGTGGGAATGTGACAGATAAAGTCCTGAGATTCAGTTCTAAAATATGTGTCAGGTTTAAAGGAGTTGTAAGAATACTTTTAATATCCTGAGCCATTCTAGAATTGAGAGCAAGATTTGTGGTAACACCAAGCACACAATTTTCTGTTTTATAATTGAGTGTTGAATGACCTCATACTTGTCAAGTCATTTAAGCCTCAGACTGTAGATGTAACACGTGCAGTTGCTGTGTTTGGAAAGTTAAATAGAGCAGCAGCCCTGGGTATTTACTTTTGCTTTTACACTGTCCAGTGCATTTGGAATGTTAATTGCAGAAAAGGTTGCATATAATAGTAATAGTAAATTAAATTTTAATTTTAAAGAAGAGTCTGTGATGAATTGTTTTAAAAATCAGCTCATATCAATTCTCTTCTAATAAGTTAATCTCTTGGAAAATGTACAAGAAGTTTTCAGGGAATATGAACTGTAAAGGATATTTGTGTGAGGTGATCTGGTTTGAGCGTGTACCATCTGCCCATGCCACCTTGTGCCATTGCTCTAATGGGGATTTTTAGCTGTGGATATAATTAAGCCTGTTCAAGGTTAATGGTAGTAGGTCATCCATAGTTTTAAGCAGAAAATTACTTAAACAATAATTCCATAAATGAAAAATTATGTAATATAGTAGCACTGTCTGAAGAAATGCTCTTGAATGCCTTAAGATATTGGATTAAAGACAATACATTTTTATGGCATTAGGTCACTATCACCTAACTGAAATTCCAGTGTGAAGTACACAATAACAAGGTCAGGTTTTAACCTGAATTGGAATCATAATTTGTGAGTAACAGAACAATCTGCATAGACTAATTGTACATACTATTTTCTAAATATTTTTTCTCCAGTGTAAAGGCTGGGGTGGATTATTTTAAGGTTGGGCGCCACGTGGAAGCCATGAATGAGTACAACAAGGCTTTGGAAATTGACCCACAAAATGTTGAAGCTTTGGTTGCACGTGGAGCTCTGTAAGTCTGCTTATTTCACTTTTTTCCCCTTTTGTGAAAGAGAAGCATCACTGTTTCATATGCAACTTTCTGTTGTTCTAGGTATGCAACCAAAGGAAGTCTGAACAAAGCCATAGGGGATTTTGAAGTTGCTTTAGAAAATTGTCCTACCCATAGAAATGCAAGGAAATATCTGTGTCAGACCCTTGTGGAAAGAGGCGGGCAGTAAGTGTTGGGGTTATGATTTTGGTTGGTGCCAAACTTGGTAACAAGTTTTCTCAGAATACTTTTTTTTAATACCATTTTAGTGAGGACACAAAATGGCATCTTTCCTTCCCGGCTATGTGTTTAAAGAAAAATAAAAGTCCTTGGAAATATCTGTTCTTGTGTAATTCGTTTACACTTTGTCCTCTGTCCCAGTTAAAATCCTGGCAAAATATTTGAGATTTAATCCTCAATATCCTTTTTAATCCTTGATACCCTATACAAGCCTGGTATCCTACCAGTGAAAAAGTCCTGTGAATTGTTTGAATATATTCCAAAAAGGTTTAGGATTGGTTTGGTTTGGGCTTTTTTTAAGTTTTTTAACAAAATTCTGCTACTCTGCTGAAATATTGGTGACCCACTCTGATGTAAAATTTTAGTTTTGAATATTCAGGGAATAGGTTTCTTTTAAGCCCTGCGATAAGAAGAGAGAGAGACAGTATTTTTGAAACTGGAATTGATATTTAAAAGAATAGTGTTACAGGTCAGAATTAGGAGAGGATAAGGTCAGAAATACTGTTTTGTGTTGTTAGTGAGGTGAGCTGAGATGATAGAGGGGGTCTTGGAGGGATGCAGTGGTTGTGTCATAGTGGTAATAAGAAATACTTGCAAATAGGAAAGCCCTCAAATAAGAAATAGCTGTCAAAATGTGTGTCCTAACTGTATATGAATTGTCACTTGAATTTTAGGTTGGAAGAGGAAGAGAAACTGCTAAATGCTGAAAGTTATTATAAAAAAGCCTTGAGCTTGGATGAGACTTTTCAGGAAGCAGAAGAGGCCCTAACCAAACTCCGTAAGCACATGCAGGTGATTCTTTACTTTCTTTTCATATGGTGCTCTCGGTGACAATAAATGAACATCAAAAATTGTACTAAATCCTTTGAACAGGGAGGGGTGAAATTGCTGGTTTGTCTTATTCTCTGCTTCCCTACTATACTCCACATGTTTTCTAGTGAGCATTATGGCTGTACCTACCAGAAGAAAGGTACCTATTGGTGACCCAACTGTTTTGGGATAGTAAAGAAATGCCAGACAGTGGAGACAGGGAAAGAGCAAAGCAGGGATAAGAATTTCCCATCACACAGTGTGATTAGTGAGGTTAATTTAAAACATTCTGTGAATACAGAAGTTCAAAGTGTAAAACACTTCCACAAGCCAAATAAACATTGTTACCATAGTCTGGCCAGACCCTTGGTCTGTGGGGTAATTAGAGAGAGTAACACCAGGCAAGGCTGAGGCACAGGGGGCTCACATGAGAGGGAAATCAAAAGGTAACTTAAAGGAAAACAGCAGGAGGTGGAGGGTGGGCGGGCAGACAGTTTGAATATCTCAGCTTTCTCCTCTGTTGTCTGGTGGGTTTTTTCTCTCTTCCCTTGCACGCAGCATGTGTCCCAGGTGAGCCTGCTGGGTCTCTGTGCTAATCTGAGTTGTCATCTTTTCCCTTTTATTTACCTCCTTTGCTTGTGTTGTCTTCCAGAGTGGGTCAAAGAGTAAAATAGAGCACTGAGGAGCAGGCTTGTGTGGTTCTGTGCTTCTGCATGTGAGGATGTACACAGGCTGGGGTAGATGGCCTTAGTCAGCAGTTCTTCAGTTGGTGGAGCCATAATGCTGACAGGATGTGTGGAAACAAGGGGGAAGAGGAGATAGGACAATCTGATAAAACCGAGCTACACCAGAGATAAAGAGGTGTAATTTGAGCAGTACCTGCATTTGGCTGCTTTAGAAAGAGGTGTCAGTTAAAAGGATGAAGAATATTCTCAGGAAGTAGGAGATAAATGTTACTCCTTAGACATTCTCCTGTGGTCATTGATGCAGCAGACGAAGAATATGACAGCTGCTATTTGTTGCTATGCATGGCCTTGGCTGCAGTGAAGGGTTTCCTTTGTTATAGCTGTTAAGATAATTGTTGAGCTTTGAAAACTATAAATCAGACTTTCCTGCTCAATCTGAACAGAGTGACTGTAGGGCTGTAAGTGGCAGAAGTCTGATCTCTTACGGACTTTAGTAGTTTAAGGATTGTTTATCTACTTAGATGCCCTCCTGCATTTACCTGTAACTTAATACATAAGTCTGATACTGTCCCTGTTGTGTAGAATGGCTGAAATAACTGCAGTGTGTTTTCCTGTAATTCTGATTATGTGTTTTTCTCCAATGCATTTCCCTCTGAATGGAACTGTTGTTGCTGTGCCTGCGTCTGGTGCTGCTCATCACCACCAAACCCCTGGAACTTGACTTCTTATGTAAACTATGCATCAAACTGCTCTGTGAAATTGTTACCAAATGGTTTGTATTCAAACATGGCCAACTTGAATTCATCATCAACTGGGTTCTGCCATGTTTCTCTTGTGTTTACAATAATGATGACACTTTCCCTCAAACTCTTCTCTCTGTTTTGGTTGTTTGGGGGTTTTGTCCTTATTTTTCTACATGTTGGTAATACCGGGGATATTTTGCATATTCTGTCTATAACTTTTGGGCTCTATGCTTCCTGGTGTGCTGGATGGGTACCACTGCAATGACTGGTCAAATATATTTTTTAATGGAATAAAAACTGCAATATGGTCCTTAAATATAAACCTGTCACAATGGCCAATACCAAATTCCTGAATAATATTCATTTTTGGTCTGGGAATCCTGGTAAAACATTCCTGGTGTATACATTTGGATGGGGTTGAATGGGGGTTAATACCCGTGTTAACACTACTAATGTAATTTTTTTTATGATGCTTGGGTTCAAAAAAGAAATCTTTGGAAATGAGGGAGAAACAAGCTGCCAAAGAAGAGAGACAGAAAGCAAAGAAAATAGAAACAAGTGCAGAAAAGTTGCGTAAGCTCTTAAAAGAAGAAAAGAGGTAACTGTTACATTCAGTGTACTGGTTGTGTGGCAATAAGTGCACATGAGACTGTGAGCAATTCATCTCAACAAACAGCAAGCTGGGGAGAACTTCTCCCTGGGTAAGCTGCTTTTCCCTCAGAATGTTTTTGTGAATAGTGTCCTTTAGTGCATAGAACCTTTAATGGAGATGTGTGTGGAGGAGAAGTTGTTTAAGGAATATTTTGCAATGTGACATTTTTGCAAAGCTTAATGCCACATGAAATTGGGAAAGAGGGCTCTTAAACAAAATGTTCAGTGGATTTAATTTGTTGATGAAGAAATGACATTTGAAATAGTCATGTCAGTCAGGCTCAGTTTCTGTTCCCACTTTACAGTCCAAGCTGGGGTATGCAGATTTGCTTTCTATGTGTAGTTTTCACCTGACACTGAAGGTTATCTCACAGGTTAATTATTTTTTTAGGTTGAAAAAGAAAAGGAAAGTATCGACTTCCTCCTCTTCTTCTTCTTCATCCTCCTCCTCCTCATCATCATCATCATCAAGCGATTCATCATCAGATGTATCAGCTTCTTCCTCCTCCTCTTCCTCTGATCACAAGAAACGTAGGAAAAAGCGTCGGCATAGATCTGAGTCTGCTCGCAGCTCCAAAAAAAGCTCATCTAGAGCTTCTTCCCATTATAAAGATCAGAATAGGAAAGAGGAGTGGTATTCCCCTCCAGCTGATACCTCTGCTTCCTTTCTTAACCAAAGTTTTGAAGTGGAAAAGCTGCTGGAAAGGCAGGACAGCATAGTGTGCGCAAAAACGGAGGTAAAAGAGAAAGACAGACACTGTTCTTTTTCAAGGACTTCAGGTGATGATGAAGACACTTTTGGAGGTAGGTCTGAAGATTCACGAGATTCTTACAGTAGCTTCAGAAGTCAGCCAAGTCATAGCAAAACTGAAAAATACAGTAAACCAGAGAGATTCTTCTCCAGTTGGAGGGGTCCTTCAGGTTCGTATCATAAATCAGATTATAAACCCAGGATGCATTACTACAGGAGATTTGAAAGGGATGGAGAGTGGAGAAGGGAGCAGTTTAAGAGACATGGCTCAGGTCAAGACAGGTATTACATGTCCCCAGGGTCTGACTATTCTGGCAGGTCAGGGGGGAAGTACAGGTCATATTCTAGCAGCTGCTCACATGAAGGTGACAGAGGTTATGATAGTGACAGGCGGCATAAAAATGAAAGTGAGTCTAAGAATAGAAAAATCAGTTATGAAGACACTGATAAAACAAAGGAACCAGATGAAGAGGTGTCATTAAATGGTACAGAAGAAGAAGCAAGTGGTGTTAAAAGAAACCTGCCTCAGAACTTAGTTAACATTTTTAATCAGATAGCTGAATTTGAGAGGGAAAAAGGAAGCAAGCAGAAGAAACAGTGAAGTACCTGAGAATACACTACTTGGATGAGTGTAGTTATGTCAACTTTTAACTTAGCATCTTGTGAGCAAATACACACAAAGTGTGAGAAAAAGGCAGAATTTTTTCTGCATTTCAGAATGTCAAAGAATTCTAAAAGATCATATAGTGGAAAGATATGGAAGAATATCTTATATAAAATACCAGTTATTTAAAATACAAGTTTCCTGTGCTCTTAATTTGAGGTGTTCCTGTACAGTATTCTGTCTGATGGGCTGAAATCCCTTGCTAACCCTGGGTGTAGTTAGCTGTGCTCACATGAAATATGCACTTTAACAGCTGGGCTTGGTATTCCTTGTCCCTGGGGTACTATTGACGGTTGATATTCTTCTATCAAACTTAACTCCCAGCTATAGAAAAGGGATAACAGAATGAAGTCATGTGCCATCAATGTATATAGCCCATTTGATCATTAAATTTTCTTAATTTTTCTTAATTTTTTTGTGTCTGGGTTTTTGTGAATGTTGCTAGGATGTTTCATCCTAGTGCACTGTTACATTTGCTGTCTACTCCATGGAGCCCTGCTGTGGCTGTGAAGGCAAGTGTACTGCATGTTCTCTGAGAGTAATATAAAAAAAAAAACCAAAACTCCAACTTGAAGCAGAAGAGCAGGTTTTGCAACACCATTTATTGTCTAGGTAAGCTCAAGTGTGAACTCTTGGTTTGAGCTGTGGGGGGGATTTGCTTACAAGAGCTTGGAGGCAGCAGTTGTGTTGCTGAAGAAAAGGTTACGTGGCTTACAGGGAGATCTGCAAAGGTGAGTGGCAGAACCACACAATGACAATTGTACTTCAGCTGCAGGTCTTCCAGGTAACTCCATGGATATAAGCTTGTTGCAGAAATTAAGAAATCTCAACTATTGTAGCCTTCAAAAAATGACTTAAGTCTTCCTGCGATGAGAAATCCCAGAGGTGCTGCCTCTGGTGCCCGGCTGTGAGCCAAGAGCTGCTGCTTCCTCAGGAGTGGGGATGGCCAAGGTCAGCTCCACTTTGGCTGGTGAAACCTGACTGGAAGCTGAAGCTCTTCTACTGGGAACTCTGAAAGGCAAAAATTTACTAATTAGGATGCAGAAATCCCTGCATCTAAAACAGCACTGCCAAGGGTGGCTCACAATGAAGCCACCCAGTAGGCATGCTCACTCCAGAGACCCCCTAAGAGATCTCTGTAGCTACCACCACTAAATGGCTTCAGTAACCCCTGGAAATGTTGGATCATAACTGGGTCAGCATGACACAGCCTCTATTTGAGCATACACTGAACAGGGGAAAAGGTACCAGTAAAAGCATCAGTATCTTCTCTAATTAGGAAGGGGTGTTCACACTACCAAGTGTAAAATGTGGCTCAAAATTGTCCTTTATAACACCAAACCACTTATTTTTGTTTTTTTAGTTAGAGCACAGTAAACAAAAGTAAATGTTCTGTAATCATTGGGTTTTCTAAACTGTGATTGATAGATGCTGAAGTAAACTTCCTCATATGCTAGAAGAATGTAGTTAAATGACAGAGTAAGGAGAAAGTTTTTACAGAGTCTTCAGCAAAAAGAAAATTGAGATGAACTTCAAGAGTAAAGAATTCTTTCAGTAATGGACTAATTTTGCTGGCTTAAACTTGTTCCTAGAAAAACCTGAAAGTAACCCAAGAGTGTTAGAACTTACCTGGAAGGAGGTAGTGAGCTCTGTGGGGACTGAGAAGTTTGACTACTACTGGGAGAAACAGCCATAGGAAGCTCTAAATCATACTAGAAAATTTGGAAAGAAAAAAACAAGTTGACCTGTTGTTTGTATAATAGGATTGGGATATCAAGAGCATTTACAGAGCTTGGCATTTGAAGAGGTGTTGGAAGCAGGTGAACACTTCCCTGCTTTCCCATATTGTGAGTTGTCCTTGAAAGACACTCAGTAACAGGCTGGAGCTCTCACTCAAGATTTTGGTGGCAGTTAAGTGAAAAGCTCACCTTGTCAAAGTACATTTGAAAGGCTGCAACTAAACCAGGATTGGCTTCTAGAACATCAGCTATCACTTGGTTGACAGTTTTGTTGAAGGCTTTCAGTTCCCGAAGATGAATGTCTCTCTCTTCCAGTGTTTCTGTTTCACCTTCCCTCTGAGACTCAATTTCTCTGGATAGTTTGGAACACTTAACACAAATATTTTTAAAGCATTATTCTTATGAAAATACAATACTTTTTCAGAAAGCTGCTAAGTTAAAACCACAGAGTTTAACGCACAGAGTTTAACCCACACTACTGTCTATCACTATAAAGTTAGAAGTTCTCATCAATAAATAAATATCAATAAATACACATACCTGTTTTATAACCCTGTTTAGTTTTGGCTTCTGTTCATCAATGTCTTTCTTCAGCTGCAAAATAAGAACTTCTTTTTCCTTCTTTTGCTCTTTGAGGAGGGCCTGCTGCTTCTGTAGTACATCTAAGTGTTGTTGCCTGCTCTGCAAATTCATTTGAACAGTAATATTAGTTTATAAAGCAGGCTTGGTATCCTTTCACTTTTTGTATTTGTGAAAGGGTCCATTGTCATTAGTTCTTGTTTCTAAATGTAGCTCAAGCAATTAGTGCTAATGTTAACCAGAAACTTTCTGCCAGTCGAAATGTTTGGTGGATACAGACCTGGACAAAGAAACTCCCAGGTAATTTACATCTCATAAAGGCACTGGTAATGAAGTTACAGGTATGTATTTTCAGATACATCTCATAGTGGCCACAAACTATTCACTTGGCACCCTACCAGCCTACCAGTGCAAGCTATCCTGAAAAAAACCCCAACATTGCTTCCTGTAGGAGAAGAGGGATACCTTTGACTGGAATGAATAAAATCAGCTCCATAAGGGCAGCTGGGTTTTTTAATAATTAAATAAATAAAAATTTAAAATATTAAGAGGCAGGAATGGGTTTGCTGTAACATCAAAAAAATTGCACCACAATTTCCTATTCTTCCTCTAGGATGACTTGCATGGATTTAGCTACATGCTGCAATCTTGTCTGACTGAACTTTACTTGTATTTTACCTGGATGTTTTCCTGAAGTTCCTTGATCTTTCTTTGTTTGTCTTTGTATTTTTCATCAGCATCCTTTATGTCCTGTTCTAGTTTCAATTTTTCCTCAAGTTCCTCACCTGTGATCCCAAACAATGAAGCAGCATTATTGCTGTGCATACAGCTCAGTTTTCACTTGAAAATAACTGTATCTCAGGACATTACTGTATTGGTGTTGGCAGTATTTCAGTGCCTCAAGGTTTGAGGGTTTTTTAAGTACTCTCCTACTAATTCCAAATCACTGTGGAAAAGTAGCTGACTTCATGAGGGAGAATGATTTTAGAGCCAGCAGAGGGCACAAAAGTTAAATAATAAGTGTTATTTAGAATTAAGTTCTATTTTGTATCTAATTTCTATTTCACATACTTGTCTCAGGGACTGCCTTTAAAGAGTTTTTGTAGTGTCTGTTCCAGTTTTTAAGTACACACAAACTGTTTTCCATAGCCATGATTTCTTTTTCAGCTTTGCAGATCTTTGCATCCAAATCATCACCTTCTTGCTGAAGTGCTTCCTTTTCCTGTGCAGCCTGAAAGCAAACCCACTAGGTGACTGCAGACATACTGAAAATACCAAGATAATTACACAGAAAATATTTATTATACAGCAATATTTTGGGGTTAAAACCCCTTGAACTGAGATTTGGGTGCCTAGGGAACCAGAAGGAGGAGTTATGTACAGTATTGAAGTTGTTTGAGGCACTTCATTATGGATACCTGCCTCCCTGCCTGAGCTCATTTAGTCCTGCCCAGCAGCATCTATATTTTGTGGAGAACAAAATAAACAGATTCTTCTTCAAGAAGCAGGGTATTGCATTTTGGATAAAGACAGATTTTTTTTCCAGTGAAAAACTGAAGTGTATATAGGTGATTGGTAAGTGAAAGGGGAAAGGAGACATTCTTTAAGGTATAAATCTCATATGGTAAAATGAAAGGTAGGAAGAACTTAAGGTCCTGTGAGATTCCAATAAAGTTCTTTCCAGTTCATAGTGGATTATAACTTGACCACTAATTCTTCTGTATTTGGAAATTAATGAGCACTTAAGTGAAGTTTTCAAACTGCTCAGAATTAAAGCTCCACATAAATTCCTGTGAAATTACTGTATCATTTAAATAACCAGTGATGTCAGATAACATGAACCAATTAGACTCAAAAGTAGGCAGTAGGCAAGGAGTTTGTCTAAGAGCCCAGGGAAATCTATAGCTTAAATAATTGAATTATCATGAATAATGATAAAATACCTTAATTACATAGTAGGCCTGACTTTTCATCTCCTCTCCTTCAGGTGGCATCATGGAAAGAGTAAAAACTTCATATTTGTGTTTCAGTTTATCAATTTTCCACAGGCGATCTTGAAATTCAGCACTGAATTGTTTGGGAAGGAAACAAATGCGTTGAGAAAATGTTTGTCTGGTAGAGTTTTGTGGGCAGTTCTTGCTGCAGCAGTTTAAATTCCTGATGTTATTCCAGCGGTCTCTACCAGGAATTGTGCTGCTACAGGTCTTGGTGGTATTCTCTGCTCTCCCAGCCACAAACATCCCTTGTTCTGGTTACTTATGTGCCTTTTCAAGTTCTAAACTGAATCAAATCTGTTTTCACATCCCAGATTGCTGCATCCCAGGAGGCTGTGCCACAGTCCTTCCCCAAATGTACAGCTTGGCAATGCACTCCCAGAGCTGCCCCTGCTGATGGTACCTTAACATTCCCACTGTGTGGGGTGAGTGTGAGGAACAACCAGGAACAGCCCCAAATCAGAGTCTGGAAGTATCCAACAGCTGGGTGACACCAAAGGAAGAAGGCCAGACTGTGCTCTCAGGCACACCAAATCACTCTAATTCCCATTGTGAGGGCTGTGGTCAGCAGTGAGGGCAGTTCAGCTGCTGAAGTGTTCATTTTTGGCTGAATCTAGATGCTGGGATTTCAGGGCTAAAACCATCCCAGATACTTTGGGCTGATTATTATAGGAGGGAAACTTTTGTGTTTCATATACTTTGGCATACCTCCAGACACATGGTTTCACATGCCCAGATTAGTTTGAAAAAGACAGAGTTGCACACACAGTGTTTACTGTAAAAGAATGTCTGTGACTGAGGTTTCCTCTCACTTCTGCTGAGGTTCCTCACTCACAGAAAGGCCACTGATCTGTTCACCAAGGGGTTAAAGCTGCAGCCTCAGGGGTCACAGATGGGGTCTCTTGCTGGCCTCATCTGTCTTGGTAGAAAACATTGAGCAACATTTATTTAATCTTCAATTTCTCTAATGGTGAAGCTGGGTAAAATGCTTCTCTTTTTAGTAAGTCCCTATAAAAAATGCACTTGGTCAAAGCTACAAGTTGAATTTCTGTAAGAACAGTTACCTCAGGCGGTGCCGTTCCTGATCCAGCAGCCTTATCTGGGAATCCAGCATTGCCTTATGGATCCTGATTTCCTCAGTTCTTTCTGCTATGACTTTCTTTAACTCCAATTGTTGCTTTTCCAGTGTTAGAACTTTCTCTGCTTTATTACACAGAATATTTCGAAGACGCTTCAGCTCTAGTTTTAAGAGATTATCTTCAACCATCATCTCCTACTCAGTGCCAGATGGTATCAAAATAAGAAATCATTGTTTTAATTAAGATTATTTACAATTTAATAAGTTAATATTTATTATTATTATTATTATTATTTTACCTTTAATATATACACAACTGTAAAACCCATTTTGCTCTGCATTTCTCATTTGCCAACAGTCTAACATGGTGACTGTAGCATGGTGACTGTGACAGGGGTAGATTGTTTCCTGAATGGTTTTGCAAAGTCTGAATTCATCAGACTTTCTAATTCAGGCTGAGTTTTGGGTTATTGGACTTTTCCTTCTACAACTTTTTCAGTAGTTTAGGTTTCAAATAAAATAAGAGACCTTACAAAGAACCTTTTGGAGCAGTTAATATCTCACTCAACTGATTAAACTGTCTTGAAGCATAGTCTAGATTCTGTAGCCCTTAAAATCACGTTGTTACATGACCAAATTTTGTATGTACCAAAGCTTATGAAAAGCAGCAAGTAGTGAACTTCATTAGCATGCAAATACATTAAATAATTCTTTTAAAACATCATATGATAAAAATTTTTATCTGAGTGCTTTTAGGTCATCACTTCTTTTGTTCCCCTGAATTTCATCCCCACACAAAAGTTCCATGTTAAGGGAAAGAGCCTTCATTGAGGAGGAAGTGCACCAGTTAAGTCAAAGGCAAAACTCTTTCCCCTGCTACTTAGACTTTGCGTTTTGCTACTATGTTAGTGCTTCCTTTAGGAAGGCTAAAGCTTACTGCAGGAAAAAAAAAATTATGCAGTAGTTGGAGGAGTGGGAAGTGCATTGTTCTGCTTATCAAAATGTAAGGAAAGGATTTACACATTGTTTCTAATTCCTAAAACTGGAATACAAATTTATTCAAATAATCTGTCAGAAAAAAAAATACTTGCAGTTTAATAACAACACTGTGCCAAACTTATTAGTAGGCATCACAGCCTGAGAGTAAAAACTCAGTGTTATTTAAAGACATCCTTGAGCAGTAAATATATTTTCTATTTTAAAGCTAATTGTTTCTCAGGGGAAAAAACACCAACACCCACTACCTGGTGGATGTTGTAGTATAACTGATGTGGGATTAAACTGATATTTCATCAAACTTCTTGCTGTGGAGGGAGGAAAAGCAACACTTTGCCTCGTAAGATAATAGTGGTGAAGATGACTTCAAAGTCTGGGAAAGAAGTGTAAATTAGAAAACTACAGAAGGGTACTAATGTTTGTAATGACGTAGCACTGTGGAAGGCAGATGACACCCCAAACAAACAAGAATGTCCTGTATTAGTAAAGTTGCAAAATAATACTGTACCTGCTTAATGTGTTTTGCTTTTTTTAACTCCTGAAGTGATCTCTCATTGAAAAGAGTTAGTTCTTCTATCTTCACTATCACGCCATTTGTTTCTTCTCTTGTCTTATCAATTGTTCTCTTGGTGATTTGGACATCATTCTGTTTTAAAATAAATTATATTGAACTTATTGCAGTAAATGCAACTTGCAACAAAAGCTACCAGTTAATTTTAAACGAGATGAGATGTATTTAAGTCCTGGAACCATCACCACGATGTGTCCAGTATTCTGCTCTGCAAACTGCAAGGCATGACCTCATGCAGAGTGCTGCATGGGGAATTTGGACAACTTTAAATGCAACTGTACTTATGAATTTATGAAAACTATAAAAGTGATAGCTTTACAAAATAGCATTCTTCTATTTCTGCATGGGCCTAATGATAAACTCAGACATCTGCAAGCAGTCAGTCACATGTTGATGAAAGCTCAGCTTGTCTTTCCAACATTCAATGTTTGTCTTCATGCTAAGGTGTCTCACTTGGGCAGTAATAATCTATTTTCCTAGAAGTTATAGGGAAATTATGAAGTTTTCCACATGGGTTACAAAAAGTTCAGATACCTTTTAGTCTAATACCAACTTCTTGAATATTAAGACCCAATCTACTGAATTCACTAAGGTTTCTAAATTATACACAGTCAAAATGATGTTCTAAGGCAGTTACCTGCAGTTTCCTGTACAGTGACTGTAGAACATCATATGCCTTTTTCTTTTCTTCCAAAGTTTTCTTAAGTTCAGCAGCTTTTCCTTCCAAAACTTCTTTTTCATCTGAATTAACCTCCCCTTCTAACCGTGACAGCCGTCTCTGTATTTGCTGAATATAAAAATCCTGTTAAAATAAATTTGAAGAGAATTAATAGTCTGAGATAAGCAATAAACTTGGATCTAAATGTTGGCTATAAGACAGTCACCCAATTAAGCTATTGTTTCTATAACAGTTTCTGGCTTTTAGACCTCATTAGCAAAATATCTCAGATGACTGATGAGCAGTGATGGTTTGGGGTAATCTTCCAGAAGAGTAACAAAGCACACTCAGCACAGGCTGCTGTAGGGAGGCTTACAATGGACTTGCCATCTTGTTGCTAGCAGTGGATGCTGATATAAAAGCAGATTTTCAAAGTGGTGCATAGGAAATATGCACATAATCCAATTAGTAAATAACAGGATTTTGGCATGTACCTCTTGTATAGCTTTAAAAATATACCCTGAGGTGTCTGTGGTTCAGAGGGATCAAAGTAAAGAATGGATTTTAGGAATTAGGGAAAAGCAGCAGATCCAAAAAATAATGAAACACACAAGTGGAAAATGTAGGTGATATACTTTGTCAAGTTTCAGTAATTTCAATTTTATCTGTACATCTAGAAACAGAAATAAATGCAGACTTCAAATGATACTGCAAAACATTTCCAAAATGGAAAATTGTTCAAGATTACAGAATTCAAGCAATGTGCTATCAGTAGACTCAGGACACAATCATAGTATGAAAATACATTAATATTTTACCTGGTTATATATTAATTCTTGTTGTTTTAACAGATCTGTGTCCAGTTTGCACAGTCGACTCTTGAGATTTTTAAGTGATTTTTGACCTCCTTCAATTTCTGCCAGAATTATCTTCTCCTTATCACTCTGCACTTTTAACTCCTGAGTCTTCTTGAAAAGTAGGTCCTTTAACTGTCTCATTTCATTTTCTTTTTCCTGGTGACAAAGTGATAATTAAATAGAAGAAAGAAGTAATTAATCACATCAGAATTAATTACTGAAGAATTATTTGTTTTTATTAATCATAGATATAAAAGTATTATTACAGTATCCATTAATATGAACATGAAATTTTGTAAGTCTTCAAAATGGTTGGCAAAACAACTATTTGACTTAAAGCAGAAGTAATAATTTTTATTACTTTTTTTAAAATCTAATCCTACCCTACAATTACATGACTTTTTTCCCAGTTATAGGAATGCTACTCTTTTCAGCCTTTCAGAAAACTAAATTCTTGTCACTCTTTTCAAAAAACCTCCTTACTGCCTCCAGCATCTGTTAATATTTGAGGAATATAATACAAAGCCTTTTGATGGTTTATTAAATTTTGTAATGCTGTGTGTGCACATATATGTATGTCTGTGTTTATCTAAGATGGAATAATCTAAAAAATTACACTTTCAAAAATCACTTCCTTTTTCTCAGAGGCAAGTTGCCATTAACACCTAAATCAGTGCAGGAAATGATGTTTTAGTGGGATAAAAATGCTGAACATTTCAGGAAACCTAAAATGGAGTGAAAACAATGAAAATTGAGATTATTTTCTTTTTATAATCCTAATAAGGAAAACAATTTTATTCTTTCCCTCCCTCCTTCCACTTTTCCCACATAAGTAGCCCAAGACCTTCCAAAGCTCAGGCCGTTGAGATGCCAGTTCCCATCCTGCAACAAGTGATGTGATTTCCCCTTCCTGTTCCAAAGGACTCATTTACATTCAGCTCAAGTCTGGCACAGAATTTGAAGATGTACATTTAAATTAATATGCAAAACACCTGAGAACCCACTTTTCTGCATTGATTAACAATCATTTATTCTGGATTTAATATGTATGTAACCATCTTTCTGGCTTAAATAATGGTGAAAGATAATTTAATGCCTTCTCTAAGGGTTTGTAATCACATTGCCCATTCTACCAACAGAATTTTTTTTGTAGTTGAACTTGCTGTAAGTGCAATTCTAAATTCAAAACTCAGGATGT
This sequence comes from Passer montanus, assembly GCF_014805655.1. NCBI lineage: Eukaryota > Metazoa > Chordata > Aves > Passeriformes > Passeridae > Passer > Passer montanus. The sequence continues at coordinate 6,927,093 of NW_024367596.1, forward strand.
AAAAGGCAAGTGTAAGTTTAATATGAAATTATTATGGACTGTAGGACATGTCAGTAGACTTTGCATCATGCTTGAACAAAGGGACTTTCTTCTGGAAGCAAACTGATTTTTAAGCATGTGCCAAATGCTGAGCTGTATTTCTGAAGCTAATGACAATTATAAATTCATCCACTGACACTGGATCATGATTTGACCTTCACTTCATGGTCCTTATTGCATATCTGAATTAACTTTTTGAACAGAAATTGTTGCTCTCCCTTTAAGTGAGGTTGTTAAAAGAGACAAGACATTCAATAAGCCTCACTGTTCAACAGTGTTCTGCCACAAATTGAAAAGGGAGAAGTACCACAGAACTAGAGAGCAACACAGTGACATTTCATCCACATTGTTCCTGTACATATCTCTTCACAGTACATTAACAGATGCAGCAAATAGCCATGTGTGTCTAATGGTGATGGAAGGGAGGCTTCTGACTAATACATTACAGACATTGTTCAAGAACAGTTCACCCTAGCTAAAATATTCCCCTGCAGCTGTGGAGCTGCCAAGCTCAATGTCATCTTAGGTTATCTGCCACAGACATGGGTAAAGAAACCCTGCTAAGGCTTTTGCCACCCTGGAAACTGTCTAAAGGGGAAGAAAAGAAGGTTTTCATTTTAATGAAATGCTACACCATTGCTTGTTTTCAAATTATGTGAAAAGCCAAAACATTAAGGCCTGTAATTTAAGAAACTCTCTATAAAGGAAAGACATCCCATCTCTAGTTTCTGAAAGTGTATTTAAAATGTGACATGTGATTAATGCCTGTGGAGTTAAAAAGTTTGAAAAATGACATTCACTCTACTGCAAGGCATTATTTCACGTGCATGCTCTAGGAAACACAAAATGGAGGAGAAAAAAGAGAGCACACAGTGGCATGAAGGAGCGTGCAGAGGCACAGCTTTGTTGTCAGTCGTGTGGGACACCTGCTGACACATTAATTTAACCTGGTCATTCTGGAGCCATGAAAGCTCCAGCTTATCCAATGCTCAGACGTCCAGCAAAATGTAAAAGAATATTTCTGTCATGTTCAGTCAGAAGCTAAGTAATGAAAATACTTTTCACTAAGAGAATTAGTAGCAAAATGACAAAACATTATAAGGATTTCCTGAAATGCAGGAAAGTTCAGAAGATTGCATTACAACACTGCATTTATTCAAAAGCTCTTTATAGCTAAGCAGATGATAATTAATTTTTTTCCCTACACTTAATTTTACTTAATTTGCAACCTATGAAGTGGGTTTTCAATTTTATAAAGCATTATGTTAAAAAAATAGACACTTTATTATAGCTTGTATATGCCACTTCCCAGATCAAAATCTTTATTCACAAAAATGAATCTAAAATGAAACTAATTATTTAACAGTTCACAAGTTGGTTGTGTCAGAGTATCATGTATTAGAATTAAAAGAATGAAGAGCAGACAAGGCCAGCCAAATCTGATTAAAATATTTCTAAATATTTTTAAACTGTTTGCCAAAATCGCAGCTCTTTGCAGGTTTATAAAATTTGGTGGTGTTTTACTGGAGCCAAGAAGCTTTTTTTGGCAGTGATACTGAAAAGTCATCCTGACAAGATTCTCACTCTTTAAAAACCTTATTGATGGGTATCAGTATCCTGAACTAATACAGTTGGAATTACTAGGATCATTTCTTTTCCTCCAGAGTTTTCTCAGCACAGACATATCTGCAGCACACTTCAATGTTTGATGAAATAGCTACATGTCCTATCTATACTTTAATTTCATTTTAATAGAAGATTTTTAAATTAAAGAGATAATTTTAAAATACAAAGCTTGCAAATACAACTCCTCATTTCTAGAAACCATGAAAAACATTTTACCTCAACACTTTTTTCTTCTTCTTTCAATATTTCTTCCAACCTCAAAGCTTTCTCTTCTGCTGTGAGTGTTTCCTCAATTGCCAGCTTCAGTTTATCAGAAAGATTTGCATTTTTTTCATTAAGTTGTTTTAATCTAAACAAAATGACAAAAGTGAAATATAGGTTGCCTAGACAATGCTGCCGAAAGGAAGCAGCAAATCTGACAGAGCAATTGCCTCAGTCTAAACTTCAATCTATGATAAGCAAAGCCTGATTGTTTTCCCCACCTTTAAAAACAAGGATTACCAAGAGTGTTTTGCCTAAATTACCCAGTGCCAAATCTATCCATGAAGTAACCAGAAAGTTGGAGATTTCAGTCATCAACATTATTTAAGGTTCTTTTCTATCTCAAGGATTTGGTTGTATTATTAAATGTTATCTTTAAAGGTCTGTTTCTTACCTGGCTTGTTTTCCCTGAATTTCTTTCTTCAGATTGGTAATTTGTGTTCTCAAAGACTCTAGATCAGAAGCAGTTTTGTTCACAATAGATTTCAAAGTCTGCAGCTAATAAATGACAAAATAAAGCAAGAAAGCTCTTACTTTGGTACATGTTAAGATATTTAAAATTGTATTTTCCTATTTATTGGAAAGCATTCCATTACTTTTAAACAGTGCTCTCCAAATGAGGAGTGCTACAAATTCTGAGGCACTGTAAATTGACCCAGCTAGTAAATTCAACAGACTAATTACATGAGTACTGGGAAAATTAATAATAATTAAGAACATAGAATTAATTATGGAAGTACTGCAGCTATGGGCTGTAATTCTTGTCCAACAGCATCTGCATAAGTTGCACCATGGCTTTATAGTGCACAGCTGACTTGGCTGAGGTTCTTTGTGAAGATGGATAACCTTACATATCTATAAACATTTCTATGTCAAACTTTGCTGGATACATAAAATTATTTTGAGTAAGATATCACTGTGACAAAAATACACAGATATTTAATTTGGTAAAAAATATACGACATCATACACTCATTAAATAGGATAGGAAAACTGTAAAATCAGTAGCTCTTTCATCCTCACAGTACCACTTAGCAGCATAAGTTTCATTGTTTTCACTTTCACAGATGAAGAAAACTGATCAAGAGCATGTATAGCAGGTTTCTTATAGGTCACAAGTTGTTGGCTGAACTGTCTCCTAACTTCCTTGTTTCTCACATGCATCCCACAGATATTCTAATAAGGGGAGACTGTTCTATTATCCCATCATGGAGTATTAATTGTGAAAAACTTCAAGCAAGAATCTCACAGCTTGAGATGAAAACCGACCAATTCTACAAACCCTCAAGCTTGCATGAATTATAAGGTAGTCTAATAGCCTACACCTTGTTTGAGCTACCCACAGTTTAATTAGGAGATCAGTCTGTAAACCACCTGCTACAGAAAAGCTATCCCAAAGTTAAGACAACACCAGATGCAGGGTTTTTCAAAAATCACTAAGCTTGCTGAGGACCCCAGTGTAACCATTTTATTGTTAAGAAAAAACTTACTCAGTTAATACAAGTGTATCCCTTCTCAGCAGAGCCATGAAAGTTGAATTACTTCTTAGAAATACTTCTACAGGCATTTAAGTAATTAAGCAGTGCAGCTCATTCCCAAGTGCAAATTCAGTATGGACAGCATCAAGCATGGCTTGTTCACAGGGCAGCCCTGTCCCACTGCCTCTTGATTAGAAAGCCACATGAAAGCACTGGGAGTTTTCCTCAGGAATTGTAACCTGACTACCAGGCCATCAACACACACTTCTGAGAGCACAGGACAGGAATTGTTTGGAATCTGGAAGAGATTTCTCTCATCTTTATACAACACTGCAGTCTATGTCTGCTAAGGGAAGAAGCCTCCTGAGGCATCTAACAGTGTTAGACCATTTAAGAGAAAATTCATCCATTTTACACCCACACAACAGAGAATACATTCCAATCTTTTCACCACTCTCAATGACAGGATTAAGTTGAGGGTTCAGATCCCAATAAACAGGACTTGGCAGAGAAAAGCTGAATTTTGCTGAATTATTAAGAGCCTAGTATAACACCAGAGAAAAGGAAATGCTATTCCTGTATTTCCTCCATCTGGTGCTCAGTTCTAGTTTCAGTCTGTTTTCCTGAACTGTTTGGTCACCCTTACCTCATCCTGCAGCTGAGTCCTTCGAGTATCCTGAGCCTGGAACTCCTTTCTGAGGTTGTTTGCTTCCCGCTCAGCAGTGAGGATTTTCTTTTCATATTCCATGTTATTAACAGTTTCATTTACCAAAAAGGCAGTCTTCTCTCTCAGCAAAATTTCTTTGTTTCGGATCTCCTGTTTTACCTCTGCAATTAGCTATCAGATTTGCTTGCATTAGTTGTGTTAGATCAATAAAGGGTACAACCAGAAGATCAATTCCTATTATGATTACTATTTGCCTGAGACAGCCCTGGTATCATTCTTAAAAGTACTTTATTCCATGGATACATTACACCAAACACTACAGTGGTTTTGGACTGGAAACTTCCAAAATATTCCAATAATTTAAAAACAAAAAAGACACTGTAAATTCTTATGAAATAAAATAATTCTTTATTGATTGAACTGGGAAAAAAGAAGCTAAGCAAAACTTCAGGTGGACTTGAAACAGATGAAATTAAACAGGGATTAGTGATGCTTACTTTACCTGACAGATTTACAGCTACTCAGTGAAAATTGTCCATTTTGACAGGTTAAGTAAAACATTACCTACCCAGAAAATTATACTGTAGTTTTGATGTTAAAAAAAAAAACAAACAAAACCACAAAAAACAGTCCACATCAAACCCAAACCCCAGATATGGATCAGTTACAGCAGTTTTACCAAAGCACATTGATCTATCTCCTGATCTCTTTTCTGCATCTGACGAATTGCATTCTCCCACTGCCTGATGACTTCTTGCCTTTCTTGATGAACCCTGCGAAAATCTTCAGCTGCTCTGTCAAGCTCCATCTGTTCAAAGGAAAGCACCCCCATGATTTCTGAAGTTAAAAATGTCACAAATAAACAAGGGATCTTTGAGAATCTTAAGCACAAACCTGAGCTGTTATGGTTTCTGTAAGCTCATTATCCAGAGCTCTGTGCTTCTGGTTTGCTTCCATGGTCAACTTTTCTATTTGAAGGGTTAATTTCTAAAATTAAAGGATAGGAAAATATTTGAAAATGAAATATTTGAAAATAAATAGATCACATTTTATAAATTCTTAAAACCCTGCTACAATCAGGGCTTAAATCATTGAGGCATCAATTTCATTGTGTTTTAGAAAACAAAAAATTGACAGTGTAGCCTCTCAGATTTTCAGTCAATACCAGTGGCCATAAGAACCAAACTGCAGCAAGGCCAAAGTAACCCTCAGCTGTGTGTAAATGTGTGTGTGGCATCCTTGGCATACAGCAGTGAGTGTTTGTGTAAACCAAAGTTTTTGGGTTAAGTATTTAATGAGTAAATACCAAATTTCTCCTCACTCTATTTAAAGGCTAAAAGGAATAATAACCAGGGATGCTTATCTCCACATTAATAATGTACTTGGGAAGTCACCCTTATAAACTCTGAACTTTCGACTGGAATTCCTCTTTATAGAGAAATATATGTTTATAGCTTATATTATTCCAGGTAGCTTTACTGAAGCAGCTGTAATTTTTTCACAGCAACATTAGTTCAGTTCTAAAGGGAAATCCTACACTATCCATCCAAACTTGGTGTGAATTTTTGAACCAAGTCCTCTGAATTCAGTGGCACTGTTTACTAGACTTAACTTGTGTACCCTCTCAAAAAATTTGAACTTAAATCTTACCCAGATGAATAAGCAAATTTATGTGTTCAATTATGTCTCTTGTTATTGTAAAACCTGCTCTCTCAACTTCAAAATGAGCCTGATATGGAATTGCACTGTTGTGCCAAATGGAAACCAGTTTCAAAGCAGTGTTGTACAAAATCATGTCTTCATTTTATCTGACTTGATAAGATAACAAGGTCTTCAAGTGATAAAATGGTTCTTCCTTTTGTTTCTGAAAATTGCTGTAATTTCCACTTACTCCTAGTTTCCCTTCATCTTGCACTGCATACTTCTGGATTGCAACGGCATCATTATCTGTACGGTTTAATTCCTTTAGCCAGCTCTCCAGAAGTTCTTCATCCCAGTTCATCTGTTGTTTTAAGTTTTCCAGCTTCTTAGTGGTTTTATTTATAGTATTCTAATAAAGGAAGAGAAAATGAAAGGTTAATATCTATCTATCTATGTCTAATATCCGTTGAACAGTAATTGAAGCAACCAGTTCAAGGTACTGTAACAAGTCTACCCATATCTTGTCCACAGAATTGATAGTTTTCTTTTTTATTAACTGTGTCTTATATTGAGGAATGCTATTGCACATCCTGGTCTTAAACAAGAAACAAGCCAATAGGTTGCCACAAATTTAAAATGCAAATAATTTTAAACAGAAAAGTCAGCCTCTGAAAGATATACCCATCTGCAGAGTATTTGTTCCACATAATAAACTGATCTGAGGCATCCCAAGGTGAAGTTTCTCCCTCACTCATTGAGGCCCTGTTATTAGATCCATATCTTACATATCAATTTTCAAATGTGACCTCTTCACATGACTGTGAAGAGACTTCCTGACACAAAAATGAGAGAATGTAGACCCAGCTGAACAGTGTGAATATCTTCATCCTGCTACCCATTCTGAGAGACTGGAGATTACAAACAGACTAAAGAAGAAAAAGAGCAAATTTTAAAAAAAATAATTAAATAATGAATTACATAGTTTCAAACCCAGAAGACCACCTGTAATTGAGCACCAATAGATTACATTGTAACTTGAACCAAATCTTTGATCTTGAAATCATGACCCAAAGTTTATTTTATGTAGAGAAGATTTGCCACCAACCGTTTGATTTTTAAACCATTAGAAAATACCTGTGAGAATTAGAAATACAGTGAGATGGATGCATGGCTGTGTATCTGGCATGAAGAACAGAATTCTTTCAATAGCTAATTAACATTTGCTAAGTCCTGACCACTCTATGCAGTAACATTCTCAGTGTCACTCTAATTGCCTACACAGGGAAGAGCCCATCCAGATCATCTACCACAGTTTATAAGCTTTATTATAATTAACTATTAATGACTTATACCACCATGTGCAAGTGAGGACAAGCCATAAAATTTTGCAATATAGGTGTTCTCTTTCAAAAATTTCAAACCTTACCTCTTGAGTGTTTTTCTTTTCTCTCAAGGAAGCTATCTCATCCTTCAGCCGTTTAATGTCATTTTTGAGACGTCCATATTCCCTCTCAGCAAGGGCTTTAAAGTGATGTTCAGTTTCAATTTCATTCTCTTTGGCTTTGTAAAGAGACTGAAGAATAATAAAATTCAGTATTTTACAATAAACAAACAGCATACATCAACAATCTTTTCTTTTATATAGAATTGAATCCCAAGTCAGAGATGATTTTACCATGTAAATAAAGAAATTTTCAGAGAAAATTTATTGATTTTATTTTAGTATCTCAAATACACATATTCTTATATATACATATATACATATTGTATCAAGTATTCAAAGATCAAGCTTTTGTAGCCCAAAAAACTCAACTGTAAGATTTTTTTCACCCAATATTCAGAATCTTAACATTTCAACACCAAAATCTTAGTCTCTTGATCACCAATGACTTTACATCAGATCCAGGAGGCACAGCAAAAAATATATTTTCTTGTTCTGTGCTGAGAGACCTCCCCTGCTGGCCTATAGCAGTACCTGGATATTGCCTAACCTTTCTTTCCTTTAATTCAAATTAATGTTTGAATCTGACCAAAAAAAATAAAGAAGTTGTTCAGCTGCAGGGAAGTTTCCTAAGACTTTTTCACCCAGGATATTTTATCTAAAAGGTGTAAATTTTTCTCTCAAGACTCTTTAGAAATCTAAAGTAGCCCTTTTAGTGAGTTAATTCAGAGTGTAGGTAAAGACTTAGGTCTTCACCATCTCGCTTCATTTTTCATGTCTGTGAATTAAGTCTTCACCAGCATTTCACAACTAATTCTTCACCATTATAAAGACTGTAATTTTTTTTCCCTTACACTGGTATTTTCCTTGACCAATTTTTTTTTAAATTAATATCTACAAAAGTCCCCATTCAGGAAGCATTCTAAAATGAAATGTACATAGTTTAACTTTTGTTTCCTGTGGAAATCATGGAATAAAGGCCTAACAAAGCTGGCAAAAACAGATGGGGGCACCAGGCACAGAGAGACACTCAATTCTAAAATGAAATGTACATAGTTGAACTTTTGTTTCCTGTGGAAATCGTGGAATAAAGGCCTAACAAATCTCCAACAAAGCTGGCAAAATAGATGGGGGCACCAGGCACAGAGAGACACTCGGGTTACAGGTCTGTCTGTCCAAACGACCTGCTAGAGGGGGTGATTTACCTGAGAGAAGTTTATCTCTTGCCTCACGTTTTTCAAATGAGACGTCATTGCTTCTATGCGCTCCTCACAGTTGCTCAGCTCATTCTGCAGGTCTTCCTTTTCCTTTCGCAACTTGTGCAGCTGTTCAAGAGTTAGAATCGCCACGTTACTCTTTGTGGTTAAGTGCTTATTACCTGCAATTACCTAAAAGCTGTCACTGCAAGTATTAATGAAAAAATAGCGTAAGAAGTAGCTGCTACATCCCTCCGAAGCAGTGGAATGAGGGATTTCAGGAGAAAACCCGGAGTTTGCTAAGGGGACGGACAACTCGCACCGCTCCTCCTGCGGGGCTGGGGGATGCGGGTCCCGATTCCCCGGGCAGCTCCGCGAACCCGAGAGGTTTCCTTCTATCCATCCATCCCTCCCTCCCCGGCCCCGCTCACTTCGTCCTCCAGCGCCTTGTTCTCGGCGTTGGCCACGGGCACGGCATAGCCGGGCTCCCACTGCAGCTCGGCCAGCACCGAGGCGGTGGTGGGGCTGGACAGCTTCTCCATGGTCGCGGAGGGGCCCGCAAGGGCCGGGGCTGCGGCAGGGCCGGGGCTGAGGCGGCTCCGGGCGCTTGGCAACGGCGGCAACGGCGGCTCCGGCCGGGAGGGGCCTCGGGCGGCGCCGCCCCCGCTGGCCGGGCCCGCTGCGCGGATGGGCGCGGATCTCTGGGGGTCAGCGGCCGGGCACGGGCTGTGCCGTTCGTGGCCGTGCTGCAGAGCAGGGTGTCGGCCCCAGAGCCGCCGGCAGCCCCTCAGAGCCCTCAGCTCCTCTGCCGGAGCCGCGCCGCGTGTGGGGCCGGCAGAGGGGCGGCCCTGCGGACGCCAGCTGGGATGGGGCTGAGCACTGCCGCTGTGGCACCGCCTGACAGGTGTGTTTGTGAACGGGCCTTTGGCATTATCCCCACAACAGGTGGGTTTCCTGAGCCACGCTGCGTTCAGGTGACCATAAACTCTAATGCAGTGTCCTTGTGAACTTGCCTGGCGCCTTGTGAAACCATCAGTGCCTCTGGGTTGTAAATTACCCTGTGCCACTGAGTTCCACCATTCACAGACCAAGGCAGACGCAACACTCCTGGCAGGAATCACTGAGCCATAGAATGGTTTGGGTTGGAAGGGGCATTAAAGCTCATCTGGTTCCAGCCCTGCCATGGGTGATGACACCTTCCACTAGCCCAGGTTGCTCAGAGCCCCATCCAGCCTGGCCTTGAACAATTCCAGGGATGGGACATCCTTCCAGGGCCTCACCACCTCACAGAAAAGAGCTTCCTCCTAATATCTGATCTAAACCTATGCTCTTTTAGTTTGGATCCATTCCTCCTTGTCCTGTCACTACATGCTCTTGTAAAAAGTCCCTAAATAAAGGAAGGGTAGCCTTGATGCAGAAGCCCTCCGTTGGTGACAATTGTCTGGCTAAAGCACCTGAAAAGACAGAGACCATGGAAGACATTGGTCTTGCCACATATCTATCTATAAATGGAATCTTTTTATTATGGGATATTTTTAGAGAAGAAAAGTTTGCTGAAGGACAGTGAAAGTCAGGCCTGATGAGGACGCACCAAAAGTGTGACTTGAAGTGTTGTGCAGATTGTTGCCGGTCATTTCATTGATCATCTTCTGAGAACAATCCTGCATTATTCTTAAAGTATTGGGGAAAAAAGGAATAACAATATATGGGGGCAACAGTTTCTTGAAAATAAAGGAATGGTAAAGGGTCCAGTGCCTCAAGCTACCTGTGAAAAAAATACAGATGTCATGAGGAAGATCTTTTTTGCCTCTTTTCATATATGGCACAACTGGCTGTGGATGCTTGTAGAAGTGCTGAATAATATGTTTGAAGCATCAAGGATGACACAGTGTCGTAAGACAGTAATTGGCAGCAGTCAGCCTCCTGCCACCTTCCTGTTTGCCCTCTGGGATGTATGAAGTTGTGATGGCCAGTCTCCTGTGTTTTGACCTTGCTGTATGTACACTTTCCCAGTCTGCAGCTCAGTGATTATATGTCTGATTGTAAGAATGATGTGCTGAGTACAGTTAGATCGAGGATGATGGGATCTTTATTACCAGTGTGGGCAAGACAAAGATGCAGATGATGTAGAAAGATAGCTGAGATATATGGCCATTAAGAAGAAGGGAAAGTTCTATAGGCAGAAAAAAAAGAAATATATATATATATATATATATATATATATATATAGTCCTGATTCTAGCATACATGGAGGAGACATCTAGAAGCTAGATATGTGTAGCCAGGTGTCTTTTCAAAATGAAATCTTAGGACCAGCATCTCGCAGCACTGTGCCAGAAATGGGGATTAGCACAAAGGGATCAGTGCAGAGGTGATGCAGGGGTGTGATGACAAGGAGGGAGCCTCAGCTGAGCCTCAGCTGCTTGGACAGTGTCAGGAGAGTGTGTGGCCTGCAGAGGACTGAGCCTTTTGACTCCTCAAGGGTCGTGTGCCAAGAGCCACCTACTGCAGAGTGCAGGGAGGTGACCTGGCTCAATGGGGAGGTGGAATTCCAAAGACACTAGAAACTCCTAGAGAGACAGCAGAGACTACAATGGCACATCCCTCTGTGCATATAAGGGCCCCTTGCTTTCCTACCCAAAAGGAGAAGCTCCTTTTACTCACTATATGTGAAAAATAAATGCAGCTTGCCTTGCAGAGGTTTTAAACTGACACCTGTAATTCTTTGTGGCTTTGCAGTGATGAGCACCTGATAGTCTTGTATTATCCAAGCTGAGTTTTTGTGTGAAAGAACATGAGACCATATAGTGCCTGAGAAGAAGAAGGCAAATTATTGGAAAACTGTTATTAGGCGAGCAATCAGTCCTGTTCACTAAGCAAGGCTTCTAGTGAAAAATGGTAATTTATAAACACGTGCCTTAATGCATGCATGAAGGAAATCAAATTAAATAAATCTTGATGCAGTTAGTTAAATTGAATGCTGAACTTTTGAAATTTTGTCATAAGTGTACTGTTCACATATTTTTGAGTCCAGATTTATACATAGTGTCTGAAAAGTATAAAGTGTCATATGAGTAAAGAGTAAATTCCACCCTCCTCACTTTCTCTTGCCTGACGCTGACTAAACAAATCTCCATTATATGCTTTTGTTCGTTTGGTTTCACCCTTCTCCTGCCTGTGGAAATGTGTGCAGTAAATCAGAACTGTTTGCCAGACCTGCTAATCCACCAGATGGTGCTGCGTGTCTGTGGATTCAGGCGGATTTTGTTGGTGTCTCTTTTTAAAACAGCACCAGTCAGTTATCGACTCTTCAGTTAGAAGGGAATATAAAATTCCTGTTCTTATATATATATGTACACATACAGAGAATGTTCTTTTGTTTTGTTTTATTTTTAAAATTATATCTCTTAAACGTATTAGAGGAACAGGAGTACTTGTTACATGACAAATTGTTTTTCTGTTAACGTTCCTTTTGGGTTGAATTTTCACTTATGTAGACCACTGTGCCCATTTGTTCAAAAGATTTAAATGTAAACCCACTGTTTCTGGCCTTCAAAAGACTTAAAGCTCCTCTTGTACCTGTTAGAAACCATCATGTTTGTTTATGCCCAATCTCCTTAAACAGTTATCTGTGTGAAAAGAAAGATTTCAGTTATGGATTTCTTTCTAATACACAATACTTTTGCTATATAAAATATGGGAAAATATCTTTTTCTGACTGTACATCTAAGCCACCCTCTGAAAGAAGACTCATTTAGGGGATTCCTGGATTATTTATAACTAACCCAGTGTAGCCAGTTGGTGTCAGTTAATCATTGTTGATAATCAATTTCCCATGTGAACCTGCAAGTGGCAGGGTGTTTGATGATGGGATGTAATGGCCCACACTGTATCTTCTCTTTCAGATGGATGCTCTTAGGCTGCTGCAAAATGGAAGAAGCAAAAATAGGAAGAGAGATTGAGGGGACCACACAAGTGAGTGTGAGATCAGGACATGCAGGAAGTCTGAAGGATGGAGGATCTGGCATGGTAATGACTGAAGTATTGATTAAAAGCCCAATGCCTTTATTGAAACCTTGACCTCCTGACTTGGGTAGGAGAAGCACAACTGCATGACAAAGGAGAATTGCTCATAGTTCAGGTCTGATGTGTTATCAGATATGTTTATCACTAACCAGTGAATGATATAAATTAACAGCAATTTAATATGTTGGTCTGGGGGAAAAGAAAAAAGACAAATATGATCCAAAATCAAATTCTTTTGAAATTTGAAGAAGCTTAAATTTATTCTCTTTATCCCGTTCTACACTTTTTGCATAGTTGTGCTGGCAAAGGCTGCAATATTGCTGGTACAGTGCGGTGGCTTTTGTGTGCTGGAGATGGGCACGGGGGACAAAACCCCATCCTTTTGCTGCAATATTCATTTGAAAAGTTACTATAAGACAATGTGCCATAGGGTAATTTGTGTTGCTTGTAGGTCCTGAGTTTCAGCGAGCACTGGGAGGGCAGCAGCGAGAGCAGAGCCTTTGGTGAGGCAGGAGTGATTTGCGGAGGGGCAGAGCAGCCCCTGCGTGCCCCGCCCGGCAAAGGCGGGGTGTGCCTGCTCCAAACACTGCTCAGAAAACGTTCGTGTAAAACCATTACCGGGGTTTATTTAATAACCTCCTAACCCTCTCTCTCTCTCCTCCTCCTCCCCTCTGTTCCTCTAATGCCTTTTACAGCTCTTGCTGCACAGCGTGAAGCCTCAGAGCTGTATTCATCAATGACTCACACCCTTGCTTAGGGGCCAATTTTCATGGAAGCTATACAGGGAAATTTTGAAATGCACCTATCTCATGCAGGGCACAAGATGATTTCTCTATTCATTACTATTCCGAAAGGACTTGTTGTCCTTTGGAAATGTTCACATATTACTTACATTTGTGTGCGCGTGCATACGTGTGCAGAGCTAACTTGCCTTTAGATTTGAGTGGTTGAAAAATAAAAATGTACTGTTATTGTCATTGACACCAGTCAGCTGAAGGGTAACTGAGGGCCTGCTTACACTCAGTGAAAGCAGACAAATGCAAAGGGAAATGCAGCATTGTGCGTTAGGGGAGAAAATTCTACAGACTCAAGCACAAAACTTGTTAAAAATCACCCTTTTGTTTGATGCTATGAGTAGCAGCTTTCTGAGGAATTCGGGAGTAAAGCCAAGGACTTACTCTGAGAAACAAAACTGCAGGTCTGAAAGATTTTTGTGTTGATCAAGGTTATAATACCTTTCAAAAACACTCCAAGTAAACATGTTCATTTCCTTTAAGACACCACGAGTTAACCCAAGTTTTAACTTTGAGGGGAAAGAAAGGTAAAATCATAGAAATTATTATCCAAAATGACCTTTCAATTTAAAACCCATTTGACAGGAGGGGAATCATTACTGCAGAATTGCCAGTCATAGACTAATTGCGTTCTCAGGGGTTGCTAATTATATCCAAAATTACTTTAAACAATTTTGGGGAAGAGACTGAGACTTCAAGCTTAGCATAAAGCAGTTTATTTACGCATGTACAAAGTAGCTTACATCCCTAAGGGATTAAACCAATTTCAATATTTTACTGTAAGTTGTTGCAAAAATTGTGTCATGCAATGATGAATCAGAAGTGGTATGAAAAAAGAGGGCAAAATATACTTTTGCTTTTCATAATTTCTCCAACAGGCATTTCAAATTGTAATTCCAAAAATAGCTTTTTCCTTCACTTTGTTTCTTAAACAAAATGGAAAAATCTCTTTCTGCAAATGAGGCCCATCTACTGACATTAATTTCTACCTTCTGTCTGTGCAGGTGAGTTCCTCAAGAATGTGCTAAAGACCAGATTTTGGTTTTCCCTATTTGTTGATGTTGTTTTGCTGAATGAATTTTGCTAACAAAACTTTCTGCTTGACAGATGAGCTTTGTCCATGGCCTAACAAGAGAGAATTGTCTTACAGGAATGCACAGAATTTCCAAACTGCACATGTATGTTACAAAGAAAAATTCATGGCCCTGCCAGAGCCAAAACATAGCAGTGAGTCCTGTGAAGGCAGTAGTGTGAATCTTGTTTTAGAGATGACAAAACAGGGACATGAAGAGGTGAAGTAAATTCCCTCATATTGCCCAGAATACCAAGTAGGAAATTAGAAATATTTTATTTGTAATTATTTTTAATTTTTTATTTATTTTATTTTATTTCCAGGCACAGCTTTAGCACCCTGGGGAAGCAATGGCTGTTTTGTTTACAATGGGCAGCCTGGATCCAGTTCTTCCTTCCCAAAGTCCATTTGTGCTGTAGAGAATATGTAGGGATTGTGAATGTACTCCTAAGTAGCATTCCACAGTTGAACTAATTGCCAGGCCAAGCGAGAGACCAGAGTAAATGGGTGAATAATTTGATCCAAGATGGATTTGTACTCTACCAACACAGCCTGAAATCTTCTAATGCTTTTGGATTTGACTGTGAGCTGTTCATTGTTGTTTGAGCCTGTTCTTTTCTATTACCATATTTTCTCTGGATATCATTTCTGTGTACCTTATCTTTGTATAAAAGGCCACATCTTTACCATATTTCCAGGGAGTAGTCAGCAGAGGCATACAAAATTTACTGCTGTAGACCAAAATATGACAGATAAAGGTAGTGCATTACAAAGTTCTTGCCCTCAATCATGCAGAAGGCTCTCTGTGCTTCTGTGAGCAGTGCCACGAGTGTGGCTGCACTGTAATGGGAGAAGGGTTAACAGCAAACCAAGACATTTTCTGCAGCAAAAAGAGATGGACTCTTCTCCAAGCAATTACCTTCTATGTAATAAACAATGCCAGTGGTCAATAGAGGGAGTTTTCTTACCCCAATCCCCTTTCATTTAGCTTAAAATAGAGGTGCTATTAGTTTGACTAGCAGGTTGATGTATCATGAAGCCTGGTCATACCTGGCAGCATGTTAAATTTAACTGCTAGCAGAAAGGTTGCTCCAGTAGCTTTTGTCTATGCTTTCCTCAAATAAAATACAATAATGCATGCTGGAGCTTCAGTGGTGTTAGGTGCTTTTTTCAGATGTGTCTACTGATATGATGCAGCCTTTTGGAATAGAGAGTGCATTGCTTTTTATTACAGATTTTATTGGCATCATGAAGTTGTGAGTAGCTTCTCCTGTACTTTTTAGCTTTTATTTGCTCTGAAAATCCAGCTCTAATTACTAATGGATACTTTCAAAGATAATTTATTTCTGGTAAAGGATGCACATAATCTGTTATCATTAGGTATCTGCTGGCAGTAGATATAGCACAGCTTATGCTTTGGCTAACCCTTGAAGGAGGGGAAGGTTTCATAAATGAGAAAAGCCAAAAGCTTTTGTGCTTATATATGCTTAAGGTAATGAGGAATTTAAAGATTACAACAGCATATCTGTCCTTCTACATATGAGCTTCAGTAGATCTGATGTTCCTCATGGATGTAGTGAGATGTGACAGAATGGTCACACAACTGAGTATTCCATGGCTGAGAAGCCCTCAGGTCAGTTACAGGACACAGAAAGCCAGATCTTCAAGGCACCATGTTTCCTTTGTGTTACATACATCATCTCTGTCTGCTGTCCTTTCTAGTGGAATGCAGCTACTGTGATCTCGTTCCTGACCATCAGTTTTCTTGTGTCTTCTTTTTTGCTTCAAAAATACTTTTATTCGAAGCAGAGTTAAAGTAAAAAAAATTAAAATGCAGCTCAAAATTAGAAATAAAGCAAGTTAGTACTACTTAATATTATGAAATGTTATACACAAAAGCAGTGAAATCTGCAAACCTTTTAAAATTTCTTTTACTGCTGTTTTAATTTTGTTTTCATTCTTGTTTTTATCACCTTCTTTACAAAGAGTGTAATGGTACAGCAAGGGCAGTGCCATGGAAGGCCAGAGGTCTTCCAGTTACAGAAGGGTGATCAAAGAGAAGAGCCTTAGCCTGACCTTAGCCACAGCCATTCCCAGCTCTGTGCTGAAATCTCAAGCAACTGCAATTTCTTCTGTTCCCTACTTGTGTTTGTGAATTCTCCGTGCTTGAATCCCGCTGCTTCTGGCTTATAAAATCCTGTGTCTGTAGCAAGTTTCTTCATTTTCTTTCTGGTTTTGTCACTACTGAAGGAATCAGAACACTTTTAATTGTTTATTCCTTAGCAGTTCTGTATTTTGTGGAAGGAAATTGTCCTTCCTCCTGCCAGCATCTGTGGAGCCAGAGAACACCCAGAGTTGTCAAGGCAACAGCTTTTGCCTGGGGAACTGCAGAAGAGAAAGGGACAGGAACATCCTCTGGGCTTTTGTTGCAGGACACAGAAACACGTGTGGTCCTTTACTGCAAACACCACCTATGGGTGGGTCAGGGAAAGTAGAAGTTACTCACAGTAACATAATGAGGTGGAGCTTCTGCAAACAGCATCCTGACACTCAGGCCTGGAGTCACAGACCCACTCTGGGCTCCTCTGCAGAGTGTTTGTTCTGCTGGGCATGGCCCTACTGAAACAGAGCCATAAATCAAGTGGGTTTAGGCTTTTGGATGGGAAAAAGATCTTGGTTCTCTTTCCTACCGAAAATTTTTAGCAAGCAAAGCTTTCTATTTAAAAATTTTATCTCTATTCAGTGCTCTAGCAGGGTGTCTATTGATCTAATTGCTAACTGCATTCCTGTGGTGATCTTGCTTGCCTCTGCTGGGACATTTGCTTCTCATGATGGACAAACCTTACAGTGAATGAGATCCTTAGCTAGAATAAGGCACAGGGCTCACCTGAACCAACAGACCCATGCTAAAATTTACCTGGTGCACACTGTGAGCTGCATGATGCCAACACAGAAAATGCCATTGCAGGAGCTCTAGAAGTGCTTATAACCTAGCAAAAGTTCCTTCATTCTGTCCCAAGGACAGGATCCAAGGATACTCTCTGCATTGTAGCATTCCTGGTATTTCTTCTGCTTCAACAGCCAGCAGTTAGAAAATCTTACACCTGTATATTATAGTTGGAATACTCAATGCTTATTTCCAAAGAGGCATCAAAAATTATGCATTTCCCATTAAACATACAATGAGGCTATCAAGGGTTTACCAAAAATATTTTTATGGGGAGATCAGATGGCCCCAAGACTTGTTGCTGTGCTTAGTATTTGGCACACAGTGTCACCCTCTTCATGCAACAGCTACTTGATATCTCTGAAGTGCATATTTGCTGTCATGTTACTGCTATGTTCATAGTAAAATGCTATATAGGACATAGCATAATCTTGTTTGATATTATGATCCTGTAATTTACTTTAAAAAGATTAATCTTGTAAATACTGTAAAGTTTTATTAGTAGTTGCAGTAAGCTCTTTAAGATTTATGAAGCAGCATTATTTATATTTATAGTCAGTGACCTTGATACCTTCTACTTAGAGTTATTTTTATGTTGCTTTTTTATTTTCTTGGCCTTGGTTAAAAAAGAAAAGCACCTCCAAAAATTAAACCAAAACACTGCTAGATTTTTGATTTTCAAAAGATCTCCCAAACTTTTATAAACTGTGATCCACAGAGATTTTGGAGGCTATTTTAACACTTATTGCCATTTCATGTAGTCATTTAAGTCATTAGGGCGTGAGTAAGGTACACTTAGAGAGACAGGTCATTATCTTTGTATTAGCATCTTTGAAGTGCATTTTATTGTTGTATCAGTCATTTCAGGAAAAGGTTCTGAGCCTAAGAGCACAGATAAAAATATATACAATCCCTTTAAAAGGTGGAATATTTGAATTTAGCTTGCAACATATTGCATGAAATTATCACTCCTGTCATGTCAGCTGAAATATCAGAAATCCTATTTCTAATCCCTTCCATGTAATGTGGCACAGGGACACAGATACACATCAGCCACAAAGGGAGCCAGCACAGGCTCTGCAGGCTGCCTACAATTCAATTCCCCTTCTCCAGCCTCCCCACCCACTGGTTGAGCCTCTTGTTGCCCTTCCAACACCTAATGCACTCCTGACACAATGGAGGGAGGGCAGGAGCAATGTGGTGAAAAATCAGACACTGCAGACAAAAACTTGACAGACTGTCTTCCTCCCAGTGCCACAATATGAACTGGCCAAGTGAAAAGTGATGGCCATTATCCTGTCTCACTGAATGACTTAAGTGACTTACAGCCACATGCTGACAAAGTTCTTTGGACTACTTCCATGGGGGTTTTTAATTTAATTTGCATGATAAGATGTACAAGATAAGTTTTACAGTTTGAGGCAGCTTCATTTTCCCTGACTCCTGTGTGAAGTAAGGATAATTTCACTGGAGTCATTGGAGTAACTTCATTATCAAATGGATGTTGGGAGAGCACTTTCACAGTCCTTAGGCAGCTTTCCAGTCATTGCCCCTCAATACTCACCATAAGCTCCTATTTGCATCTTCCTGAGGCTGGGGGTTCTGGGCAGGCTGGGCACTCATCCAGCACTGCACATCTCAGGAAAGATGGCTCCTGATGGATTGCTCAGTGTTGTACAGGATAAAACCTGAGTCAACAGCCAGGAGTCTGCACCCAAAACTTCTGTATTGACAACGATCTGGGAAATGTAGGTGTTCTAGTAAGGGCAGTGTTGTATTTACAAGTGTACAAATGCTGCCTCAGGTTCACTTGAACACTTTGTCTTTGACATTCCAGGCTGGTACCTCTATCCTAGGATGCTGGCCATGCATCTCTTTCTTTGCTTTGTCACAAATACTGACTTCAGATATTTTTCTCTCTGAAAGTTTTGCTGAAGTGGATAAACTCTGGTGAAAAGTTTCAGTTCAGAGAACTGATTTCATGAAGGATTCCCAGCAAGTTCTTTACAAAATCTCTGACAAAAGGAGCTGCTCTCTGCCTGCCTGTCCAGTGACTGCTGCTAACTCAAAAGCATATCCATGGGTTTAAGAAGAGCAGCTGTGAGAGCAGAAGCAGCCAGAGGCTAAATGTAAACAGAGAGGAGATGGACCAAGATCTGTGTACTTCTGTAATTGTTGTATCACATGGGAGCTTGAGGCACCAAGCCTGGCTGTTCCCTGGCTATTCCCGACAGCTTCTGGAGCCTGGCCTGATCAGTAAATCCTTTAATTATTTACAATTGGGCCATGCTTTTATACATGTCCAAAAGCCAGGAGAAGGCTGCTTGGACCCACTCACCAGCTGCTGTCAGTGTGTAGAGCTGTTAGAAAGCATACTTGGAACAGACAGGAAGTATGACTTGAGAGGCAACAAAAGATGCTGCTAATGTACATAAGATACTGTAAATATTATGGCAAGCCAAAAAAAAATTCAGATTGTTGCAAGTGCAACATACTAGAAACTGGTTTTTTCCCTTTGCAGTGGAAATGCATTTAGCAATCTCTTCCCATTTATTATTTCTGATGGAAGCAAAATCTTACCACATAATAAGACAATATTTCATATACCTGAATCCAAGTTCATCCTTCCCAGCAGCATCCTCCATATTTTCTCCCTTCATTTTATTTTTTTTTTAATTTGTGGTTGGGCAGTAAAATAATATTTTTATGAATTATTACTTGCAGAAAATCAAATAGTAATGTGTACTCTTTTTATTTTTTTCACCTTTGTTCTGTGTGCTAAAATCATGTTTTTTGGCAGTTGAGCGCTCTGTTGACATAACCTGAAGTACATGACAATATGAGTGAAATTCATTATCAAGCAAAGAGTGTAGTGAACTTTGCAGCAAATCATCACAAAGTCATCTTGCTTTTCTCCCTGGTCTTACTCTAAATGCGATTTGCACTCTTATGGAAAGGACTTTGTGCTGGTTTTGATGTTACATACAAATAGTCTTGCTTTGTAAAACTCCCATTATGCCTGTTTACATTGAGCAGCAGTGCTATTGATTCGAGCTGTACTGATTGGAAAGCAGAAGTTGTTAATGCTAAACCCCTTCAAAGTTTTTCATAAATTTGTGGCATTTTTCCAGCGTTGCTCACAAAACAGCATAGAGCTGCTGGAAGGAAATGCTCCAGCTGCAGGGATAAGTGGAGCCAAAAAGTAACATCCAAATAGAAATTATCCAGTTCGTGATTTCACTTTGATCACCAGATGTTTGCCATGTGACTTCAGCGTTCAAGAACACGAGAGAGGAGAACGTGATGGTGTGGTACTTAGCTGAAATCTGACACAAGGGCTCATAGCTCAGCAATAGATATACACAAACAGTTACTGGCTTTTTCCATTTTTTTGAGAAATACCCTGCTTTATCATGATATTGATTACAGCAAACTATGTCCTCATGCCAAATTTTGCTTTGGCTTTTCAATTCTTTAAGCTCTGAAAGACTGTGGAAGCAGAGCAAGATACACTCCAGATTAATGGTATAGTTTAGTCTGGTTTGGTTGGTAATTTTTCTCTATGAAGACTGGTTAGTAATGTTAGCAAATCACAGAAGGTATTATTCTCCACCTCTAGGGCTCTCAGATTTAGATTTTTATCTTTTTCCTAGTTTTAGCACTATCAGTCTCTTGATTTAACTGCCTCCAATACAATGTACCTGAGGGAGATTTTTCAGCTTTTCTTAGTTAAGAATTAGTTGAGGCATTTCAAAATGCACAGAACTGAAAGGACAATTTAGAGTTTTCAACCCTTTATCACCTTTGTCAACTATCTCATACAGTAGAAAGCTCTATCTAAAATCTTTTTACAGTTTTTGCTCTTATTAGACTCACAGGATGGCTGATGAAAATTTTGGGTGCTTCAGAGATTAAAAAGTGTCTTGAAATGTCCATTTTAAACTTATCCAGGGTCTGTTTATGGCCACTTATTCTCAGAACTGAAAAAATTATGTGATGCATGCCATAGAATTTTTTCTAAGTGAATTTGGATAAATGACTGAATTTCTATGTATGACTTATCCCAAAGCAGGAGTTTTTCCCCCTCCATCCTCTCCCACCTGGCCACACATTTTTGTCTCTTGCTGCCTCAGGTATTTGCCAATTCCTTTACTGATCACAGTACCTTACTGTGCCGGGTTTTGAAGGGATGTTTTTATGCTGGAATAGTGAACCAGGACAGCTCAGCAATGGCCTGGGGAGCACACAGAGAGGCAGGGCCTGGCAGTTACACTTCTGGTTCAACTTGGTCTGGGGTTACAGCCTCAAATCTAGATTGAAAGGATATGAATTCTTTCTTCCCTAACATTTTGAATGATAATTCTTCCTTTTCCAACATTTTAACCAAATTCTCTGTTTAGATTTTAAGTTCTGCAGATCAAAGACTGTCTTTTAGTGACTTGCACTGTGACAACCACTGTGGATCCCCATGTTTAGATATCAAGACAGTGCAGATACAAAACCACCACAGAGCCTTTTTGATTGCTTACCTTCTACCCCCCTTTTTGTGTTGTGCTGCAAATGTATCCAGCTTCACTGAAAACAGATTATATTCTCTGTCCTTTGCCTCCATCTTAATATTTATAATTATATATGATATAATGTGAATTTTTAATTAAGTCAACTTTATTTTTCATTAGTGCAACAGCATAGATTTCATTAACTGTATAAATTCCCACTTTTCTTTATTACATGAAAGTTTCTTGTGAACTTCCTTGACCTACTTAGCAGTCCTAACAGTGCATAGCATTGATCCTCTTTATCTATTAACCTCTGAAATCTGTGATATTGACTTACAACATAAGTTTTAATGTAAGATGAAATAATTCCACCTATTATTTTGCAATCTGGGGAAAAAAAGTATTTTATAATAGGTTCTTTTATGTGAAACAAAGTGTTCTTAAAATTTTTAACAATTTCTGAAGGTACTGTCTCCACCCTTCACTACAGTGTTTTGCATACGTCTGGGATTTCTGGGTCTGTTTCTCACAGCAGTGTTGAGAAAATTTCATGCTTTACATTTTTTAGCTGTAATACTATTTACTTTGAAGAGAACTGAATATCCTCTAGTATTCTGCCAGGTCCCTCTCTAGACTTCCACACTGAGGTAGTTTTATTTGATCCTTTTATGTGAAAGATTAAATTTCCTTGTGTTGCATGGTGAGATACCAGTGCTTATTTTCAGGGAATTATCTCATGGAATGTTCCGTGTTCTAAATTATTTGCACCCAAATCCAAAATTCCAGAAGCTTTTGTTTCAGTAACAGAACATCTGATCTGCTCTTGCAGTTCCAGGGAAAGTCCATTCCCCAAAATTTCCCTATGTTCTCCATCCTCCATTAAGGAGTCAACCCTTTAATTCTTACTTAGGAAAAAATACAAATAATTATAGTTATTAATATTCCAAAGATAAATGGATAAACTTACATTGAGTCGATTGCTGAGAGGGAATTATCTGAGAAATTTTGAATGTTCATTGGTTTTCAGGTATATGAGCTTAAACTGAACTTTAGGAATTTATTCCAAAATTTTATGCAATTTAGTAATTCTTGGCTTTCTGAAATGTTCATTTAATTTACTGTATAAATGCCATAGGTATTTCAGAGCCTGAGCACACTTTCTGTGTTCAGACAAATATCCACTGTCTCCAGTGAGGAATTTTACATTCTTATAGGAGTTTTTTCTGAGGAGAGGAAGCCAGATCAGTCCCACATGTTGTAGAGACTTAAAATCAGGAATTAATATGCAGCAGAGCTATGACAGTGGCTTTAATTCTACTCACATTAATTTTCACTGTTATTATTAATTAAACCCTGAAAATCAGGGATTTAATGGAAACTGTGACAGACCTTTAATTATAGCATTTCAACAGACTTATAGTATAGGATGTCCTCTACTAGCTCACAGGACATTCTGTACTTGAGAGGGTATAAAAAGAAATCATAGTTTTTGGTGTACTTTATGTTCAAAACATTTTTTAATTCTTGATAGGCTTTTACTCATTGCTGTCTGCTGCATCTGGCTAAGTTACACAGAGTGAATACTTTAACTGTTGTTAAAGTTTGGAAGCAGAATTTTTAAATGTTTTTAATGCAATTGCTCATTATTGTTTAAAACCATCTGTCATTGTTTTAGGAGAATAGGTTTCTCAGCAGCTATTTCTGTAGCAGAGTGCATTATGCTCATAGATACATCTACAACTCAAATTATTTGGATTGCAAATTTCTGACAGGAAGAACAACCTTTTTTTTTTTCCCTGTTTGTGTCATCTACCACAGTGGGGTCCTGACCAGAATTCCTATGTGCACCCCTAATATAAGCCATAAATTGCAGTCATTCATCCCACATCATTTGTACAGTGTGTCTCGAGTCTTTGCATTCATTGTGTGTCCCACTGAGCAGCTCTGGCTGTGCAGGGTGGGTTCCAGCAAAGTGAGTCACAGGTATGGAAATGCCAGGAGGGAGAGGAGATTCTCAGATACTGTGGGCAGCAGTGTTCTGTAATGTTTTGTACATCACATTTCAATTTGTCCAAGCATACAACCATATGATGAGCATTTTTCTGTGTGAAAAGCAGAATTATACCCTACTGGCTAATTTTTAGAATTTTACCACAAATTTTACAGCATACATTTCCAACAAAGAATGTTCCTGGATTCACAGGGATCCATGATAATTGGAAATGTCACAAAGAAGTGTGGAGAAAAATAGATGTAAAGCTCTCACCCTGGCAGAGGTACAGTCTAAAAATGAAGGAAGTGCAGTCTAAAAATCTCAATATCAGTGACAGATTTGAAGTATTTGTAGCTATTTGCAATAATTATAGATAAAACAATGAATGATTTTGGAGAAGCTGAGTAATGAATTTTTAAATATTTTTGCTATTGCTAAAAACTGGTGTTCAATCAGTTAGCCACCTGTTCTCTTGATTAGATAGCTAAACCATAAGAAAGAAGTAAAAATGTGTATCTTCTAAAATGAATAGGGAAAGGAGTTTGAGGAAGTTCCATAAGAGAAAGGGTTTCAACTTTTCTTGACTAATTCTGAGATGTCTAAATTGGTACAGTATATAATAAAGTTTGGATTCATATATTTGCTTTTACATGAACCACTTCTTGAAACATTTTAGGCAGCTGAAAAAGTACTTTTTGCTGGGAATCTAGTGAAAACTGTGTGTATTTGCTTTGCATGTTCTATAAAAATGCACGAGGTCTGTTCAACTTAGTTCACTTTTTAGATCTGCACAAGAAGGAATGTGAATCACTGAATAGAACCAGTGATTCACTCTGCATTGAAAACCACTGCTGAGAGGAAACACTCCTAAGAATTAAAAACTTTTGGATTACCTTAGGGGTGATAAACACATGAGTGGCTGTGATTAGAAGTTGTTCTCTGAGATCCCAGTCCCAAGTTCTGTGGTTGGCTTTTTTCACATGATTGCCCTGAGTGAGGCAAAAGTTACTGATGTGAACAAAGCTTAAATAGACACATGAAGGCAGAACTGTTCTCTTCTCCACAGGCAGGATTTCTGCTGGCTGTGCACAGAAGTGGCTTAAAACTCAGCTGGAATTCTTGAGTGCTGTCCCAGGGTCTCCCATGAGCACAGGGCAAGATTGCCAGGTCCAGAAACCAGAGAGGGATCACAGTGCTCTGTGGCACCTGCCAGAGGGAGAACCCAGTGCTGAGCACCTCCTGCTACCCTGTGTTCACGTCAAATTTAGAACCAGAATCCAAATTTACATAAACAAACTGTTCAGTTGATTCTTTTCTTCTCTCCTCAGCTCTGTAGTGAACCCAGAAGAGTTTCAGAGCTCTGCAGTTTGTTTGTAATCTATGACTATTTTTATCCCCACTGATGGTTTCTCATTCTGCTATCTACCCATAGCCCTTTTTGTTTTTAATGAATGGACATTTGAAATACCTTGTTGTGAAGCCATTTGTTCTTAATCAACAGCCACATGCTCTCTCTGTTTTATTATCCCATTCTGGAATTTATTTAGCCATCTTCTCAATCAGATGAGGAACCTCAATTCTCAGAAAACTAACCTTACCAAGAAAAGGATGGTTTTCTTCTGGTTATTTCTGTGAACTGAAATATGGAGGTAGAGGAAGAGCAGGAGGGCTCCACATGGTGGCAGGGAGCTGTTGGGTTTTCGGTGCTGTAGTGTGAAACAACAGCCTGAGAGCTGGCCAGCATTGTGTGTCCCTAGTCCCTTCTGAGAATGCAGTGTGAAATAAAATAATGCCTATGGCAGAAAACAAATGAATATGCATTTAATGCAAATTTAGGGAATGAAAGTCCTCCAAAATAATTATTTTGAGTCATTAGGAAAGCTGCTTTAGTGTAAGGACTGCAGAGACTTCTTCTTAGCAGGACCAGCATTGCCTGGCTGGGTTTAGCCAAGCACTGGGGATGGCAGCTCTGGGCTGAGTTGTTGTCAGCATTGGGAAATTGCCTGCTGTGTGGATGGGCTTAATGCACTATTATACGGTGTGGATGCAAATTTAATGGGCTTGAAAATAGAGAAATTGAGCCTGAAACCTGTGGGGCACGTCCTTGGCCCAAACTAACCCACAGCACTTCTAAGCAGAGTCAGACTAGTCAGAGAAGTGGAAGGTATTAAACCAGAGGCTGATTAGAATCAGGACCCATTACTTAAAAAGGAGTTTTGGCTGGGCAGGTGACACAATGGATTTTTGATTTTTTCCTCTTTTTTTCATATTTGTATTTTTTTTCAAGGAGCAGAGCAGCCATCCATTTAAATGCACACGAAATACAAACCCAAAGTGTTAAAATGACATTTAGAAATAGCATAACAGTACAGACAATGTTAAAAGAATGCAATTTGAGAAGGTGTCCTTCCTCACACAGTAATGGGATTGCCACTGTTGCTCAGCACATCACAAGAAAGTTTTATCTTAAAAGAGCAAAATAATATCATTAACAGAAAATTAAACTTAAAGTCACCATGAACTATGGACTTAAAAGACCCTCAAGAAATGAAAACCAATTGTCTGTTGGAAAACCAGGAGGTCAAGTAGTCATTGACCAACCAAAAGCTGCACCGACTGCTGAAACGTACAGTACTTTCAAATCCAATTAACTGTTTCAAGCAGACAGTCCTCATTTTCTCTTTCATCAGGAAGGGAAATTTGCAATCATATATTCCAATGAAAGTTAAGTTGTTTTGATCTGATAATTGTCAGATGTATTTATCTTAATTTGTAAGTTTTTAATGCTAAAGCTCCAAGCTGTTCAGATATAACAGAAGTACTGGGAAATGAGGTACAAAATGCTGGAATTCAAATTAACCAATAAATATATTTTAATATATATCAGCAGGACTCTAGAGGATTCCATTAATGTTGAAAAATAGAAAGGATTTAGGTTAATTTGGTAAGAAGGCAGGTCAGAACGTTTACAACAGTGGCATAGAATTGTATAGAGATGCAAAATTTTTCAAGAGAGCAGAATTTTTTCAAAAACGCTGACTCTAGCTGTCACAGCCCTGCCTTGGTTAAATCCAGTGGAGAGATATGAGGACTTTCTAATTTGCTTTCCCTCTATTTTAATAATAGCTGTGCATAAGTAATTTATGAAAGGCCAACCAGGCAGTGGGCAACAGAAAATTAAACTCATTTTATCTGAAAGCAGGTGGATTTCTATATATCATTAGCATGCATAGAATTCTCACAATGTTATTTCTCATACTGATGGAATGTAACCAAATAATATATGAGTTTTTTGCTTATGCACGAGTGAAATTTTTAGATAAAAGTGCCAGCCCCAATGGCAATTTTCTGCAAAACGAAAACTAATTCTGCGAAGCTTCTTATTACTGGGAAGACTCATTTGGCTTGCATTAGAGACTGACATAAGTGACTTTAGGATTTTACTAACAGATTAGATGAGATGTGCTATATGCAGTAATATCATTAGAGAATGTAGCAGCAGAAGCAGAGAGTTTGTGGCACTTAAGGACACTGGCACAAGTAAATTGTTTTCATTTATGACAAGCTTTTAAATGATTTTTCTTTTCTCCTGATGAGAATGTGTTTTAGTTTTAGGTTTCCCTCACCCTTCCCCAACACTTAAAAAAAGGCTTCTGCCTGAATTACTGCTCATATTATTTCAACCCTTGATACCAAATCTATTGTATGTGCCTGCTTATCACCTCTATCACCTTGAGAGGGGCTAGATTTTGGTTAAAAAAAAAAAGAATACTAAAACTAAATAAATGTATTGCAGTGTTATTATAATCTAAATAAGGAGAGACAAGCAAACCACATATTTCTCTACTTGCTCTATTTTCACTATTTGTTAACAGAAATGTGTATGGAATCTCTCCACATATCAGTCAAAGTATTTTAAAACAGCAACAGATATGCTGCAATCATTTGACTTAAACAAATGCAGCTTTCCTTTTCTTTCCTCATAAAAGCCTGTTAGGAGTTTGGTTGTTTTTCATTATGATACCCAAAGGTACATCCTGCTTAAGACTTTTTCCACTCTTACATCTTGTTTAACAATAAAGGCCAAGCAGTATTTTTCTCTGAGGCAAGAAGCAGTAAAAGACCATGCTAATTCCTATCCCATATAATATAATTTTTTATTATGCAGATGAAGGTGAAACTTTCAATTTTTTTTTTTATTCAACGAGCAATAGTAGCAGCTACTGGGTGTTAGCAGTAACTACTCTTCAATGGTTGTATTGGCTTGTACTGCCAACTTTGTAGTTTGCAATATATTTTGTTCACATTTGAATTTCAAAAAAGAGGGAAGATATGGCTGTGTTATTGGAGCCAATAGCACTGACCCAAGTCGTATGACAGAGATAGTCCTTTGTAACCCTGGCCCATGTGAGGTGACTGTGTCCAGCTGTTCTTAAGCTGTTTATTCAGTTTCTTCTATCAGCACTCATGTATGTCACACTTACATGACTTTTTTATATTACATTACCATTTTATTGGTTTACTTAGATAGCAAAGTTTATATTGTCCTCCACAGTCAGTATTTTTACAGAGCTGTCTTCACTACCAAAGGCCCTGAGGAACAGGAAAATAAAATCCTGAGGTAAACTGCACAGATGTAAATGTAGAATGAGCGTGTTTACCTCAGTGAAGCTAATCTGGGTATGTAGTGCTCTGCTAAAAAAAGCTGAGTTTGACCCAATGGAACCAATATTGAAAACAGACTTGATACTAAAGAGAACCATAAGTTCTTTTCTCAGGGGAAATGCTGGTGTTGGCCATGGTGAGGCAGACACAAAATACTTCTGCTGGAGTCCATGGATTTCCTTGAGACATTGCTCAGCACAAACAGAGACAGAGCTTGGCTCTGCTGTGCCATGGACTCAGCCAGAGTATTAAATATGAGGATTAGAATTCCAGTGGTAAGATCCAAATGGATACATTGCAAGGCTCTTTACATGCTTTGATTCATAAAGTCCCTCCCTGTTGCGTTTGCCACAAATGTGTAAAGGAGAGAGGAAATAACTGAAGAAATAATAAAAAAACCAAACCCTGGAACATCTGTAGTGCGGTGCATGGACACCTTGCCAGCATCTGCTGAGATCTGGCTCCTGCTGGCACAGGAGAGCTGAAACACAGGGACAGGATAATGTCCTTATTCCAGATCAGTCCTTTCCCATTCTGTGCCACCCCTCCCAACAAATAAACTGACCAGTGGTAATTTTTATGTGATGCCAACATGTAGCATAGAAACCTAGGTCAAGACTTTGTGGAGGACCCTAGACTTAGACCACTAAATCTGTTTCTTGCAGGAAGTTCAAGATGTGTCACATAGTTCTGACCATAAATATCTGAAATTCCATCTTAAAACAAGTTAAGTTCTCCTCCCCTACATTCTCAACTGGAAAGCTGAGCCAAAACATCCTTCCATGAAAAACTTTGACCAACTAAATATAACATCAAGTTTGTTCCAGTGCTGTCTCTTTCTTTTTTTTTTTTAACTTTGCTCTAAGTCAATTTTTATAGAAGACCTGCACAGTAGATCCTCAGCTCTGCCCTGCTATTCCATAAACTGCCCAGATACTTCCTGAGTCTTCTGGCATTATCCAATTGTACATTCAAACAAATATCTCTTAGAAAAGCCTGCTCAACTCCTTCAGTGCTAGGAAATGCTTCTCCCCCATATAATATTTCTGTTTTCTAACAGCCTTCTGATAAATAAAGAGGGCCTACAAGACAGAGTGGGAATTTTTACAAAAATAGTATGGAATTACAGTACAAGGGGGAATTCCTTCAAACTGACAGAGGGCAGGGTTAGATCAGATATTAGGAAGAAATTCATGACTGTGCTGCCCCATCCCTGAAATTGTTCAAAGCCAGGTTGGATGGTGCTCTAAGAAACCTGCTTTGATGGAAGGTGTCCCTGCCCATGGAAGGGTGTTGGAATGAGGTGATCTTTAAAGCCCCTTCCATCCCAAACCATGCTGTCATTCTGTGATTTACCTGTGGTGCTTTACAGCTTTGTATAGTGAGGACTTCAGCATTTATGGCCTTAACTGTGAGACTTCTGTAGGGTAGTACAAAGTATTTAACTTGATTATAACAGTGGTCAGAGAATCAACAAAAGACAGAAGTGAGAACAGAGTAAGTAGATAATATGGTGGAAGAACATCAGAATAATTTTTCATTGCAAATAGAGTAAAAGAAGGTGTATGTTTTTCTCAGTTTGCATCTTCTTTTTTATAATAATTTTTACTCCCTACTCAGAACATCAAAGTCAAAACAAGCATATGGATATGTCTTTATTTCCCCCCATTTTCATTTAATACACAATATTTGACGGCATTCAACTTTCTGCTTTTTATTTGCAGCCAGCAATCAAAATGTATTTTCACTGTAAAAATTATTAAAAACTGAAAAATAAATACTATATTTTTAATCTTAAGCATTTTAAAAATGGAAAGAGATACCAGTGAGTGGCAGTAAGTCTAGCTCTAAGTTGCTTGTGTTGACATACTGCTGAAGGCTAAAAACAGCTTATACAGATTGTATTTGTTTATAGGGCAAATTATAAAATGTTCCCCTGAAATAAGTAATGACAACTTTTGTCTACATAAATGTGCATGTAAATGTAATGATGTTTGTTGTCATTTCAACATGACTGCCATTATTGAAATAGAAGAGCCAGTACTAATTCTTGCTGTCATATTTCTTAAAAAATGAAAATAAGGCATTTAAAGAAGCGTCAAGGTTTTCAGTGTAGATCATTCATCTCCTGCATGCTCTTAGAATAACACCCTCAGCAAAACAGACAGACAAAAGCTAACTAGAGTTCTGCTCTCTAATCTTTTTAAGAAACATTCATTTGAAGATATTTTCCAACTTCAGAGTGTTCTGGAACTCAGCGAGACCTTAATGATTAAGATGTGAGGTTTTGTCATTGTCTTAAAGGTTGTGTAACCTGGGCACAGGGTAACAACCTGCAAAAGTCTGCCTTTGATCTCATCAGCCAAAAGAAACCCTTGTTTTTTTAGCTGAATACTGAGATGTGCCATGCTGAGCTCTCATGGTGCCCACCCTCCTGTGGGACTCTACAGGATAATAACTGACAGCAACATGCAGGCCAAAACCCCCTCAACACTGAGCTTCTGTGGGATTTGAACATTACACCGTTTTTACAAACTCCATGGAATTTGTTCCTTTTTCCCCCTTCCCTTATCAATCCTTGCCCATGGCCACTGGGCTTCAACATGATCAGGAAAGTATCATTACTAGATAATTGAGTAGGTTATATGGCTGAGTAGATTTAAGAGTTGAGAAATCTTGAATTTTAATCTTGCCTCTTCCACCAAAGTGGCACATGACCCCAGGCAGGGGTGGCAGGGAGGGTGGTGTCACTGCTTTTTTAAAGCAACATCCTAATTTTTGTGCCTAAGTAGCCATGGCTTTAAAAGGGCTGAGTATTCACACAACTTGAAAACAATTTCAGCTTGAAACTGCAAGCATGCAAAGTCTTTGAAATGGGATGCCTCACATGTTCCAGAAATGAAAAGCTAA
The DNA here is from genome assembly GCF_014805655.1 of Passer montanus. NCBI lineage: Eukaryota > Metazoa > Chordata > Aves > Passeriformes > Passeridae > Passer > Passer montanus. Next base: position 6,958,348 of record NW_024367596.1, read on the forward strand.
GTTTGAAGCATTCCCTTTTCTCCATGCCTCAGTTTCCCTCAGGTTCCATCAGAACGGGACAGAATCTATAACAGGAGGGTAAGAAGCATACTAATTTCTTAATATCTGTAAGAGGCTTTGAATATGTGAATGATATTAACTATTAGCATGTGCTTTTCCATTCCAGGGGCTCACAAAGTGTTGTGCAGTGGGGCAGGCAGCAGTCCCTGCACCACACTAGAACGTATTCAATGACAATTTCTGCAAGGTAGGGGCTCCCTCTGTCCAGTGACTTTCTGGAGGAGCAGAGCACAGTCAGGGAAACATCCCTCTCAGAGTAGAAAGCTGGAAGATGAATCTGTAGGTTCAGCTGAACCCAGGAGCTCTGTTCTGTGTTCTGTCTAGGTTAATCCAACAGAGCTTTTGTTAACTATAAAACACATCTCTGAGAGACAAACAAACACAAAACCATCAGTCCACACAAAGTTATGAGTCTTATTTTGGGGGAATAGTTCTAATAGAGGTTCTAGACATAGTTCTGATCATAAAACTCAGGAAAAATATTGGAAAAGTTTTATTCTTCCATTTTAAATTGATTGAGTCCCCAGACACTGCTTTAATTATTCATGCAGATGATGCGGTGCTTTGTGCAGCAGTTTCTGGGAATGCAGCACCAGGGAGTGCTCCCTGATTGTTACTGTCATCACAAACTGCCCACCATCCTTCGTCTTATGGAAATTTAATTCCAAACACACCACTTCATGCTTTATTATCTCACAACAGCAATTGCATTTGGCCCTTTGATTCATCTGTGGAGAATGCATTATGAAGCAAAGCATAAATATCATAAAATGGTTAGTTCATGGGGCTTCTAATTTCAGGAACATCACAAAATGCTAATTCATAGACTTCATACTAGCACAAAAAATATATTTCAGTGGATGTCGTGAGGGTAAATCCCTGCTTTCGTCCTTCACTTGGAAAATGCTGCAGCTTAAAGAAACTTAAAAGCTCCAATAAAACTTAGAACAAACTAACTTGCTGGAGTGTTCAGCTACACTTCAGCGTATTCTGAGTTAAAAAAAAAATGTAAAAAGGCTTCAAAATAGTCCAGAAGGGAGCTAAAATAAAGAAAGAACAGGTTGCATTTTCTTCTCTTTTACCTATCATATTTTATGGGGTGCAGTTTTTTCCCTATTAGTTCTTCTTAAAAAGTGGTGAAATTGCACCTACCCCGTCACTTGCTAATTGTAATGGTACTGAACCACAGCAAAATCAACTGGATTTTACCAAGTGTTGTTCAAGAAAAAGAAAAGGCAGTGCCTTTAGGCAGAAGCCAGTGGCAGCTGTGTGCATTTCTAAGTGGAGACTGCGTGGCCAAAGCAGAAAATCTAGGCTGTGAGAAAAGGGCATATTGAGGAGAAAACATGAAGTCCTCTGCTTACAAACAGCACTCTTGTTCAGTGCTTTTTCACTTTATGATGTATGTGTGCAAACTTCATCCACAGATGTTGCTCCATCGATTTGTCCCTGTTTTCAAGAATAATCTGTTTGAAGATGCATGGGCTAGGCAGATACACAGGTTTGTTTTGGCTTGAATGCAACACCATAAGTAGCAGAGAAAGTTTAGGCAAAATTTCCCAGCTGTTAGAGGCAAGTGTGGGGTGTGCCTGTGTGCAGGAACAAGGGGATTGGGGTGGGCTGCCCTGGGCCAGCACTTACACAGCCCATCACTAGGTGTTAGTGCCTTGCTAGGATTTATGAAGTGATCTTTGCAGATCATTTCTTTTTCAGCAGTTGCCAACCTAGGATGCTGAATGCTACTTTTCCATTTTCTGGCTCATTTACACTTAATTCCTCTTTTTCTGCATTTTAACAAACATGTCATGATATTTAGTGTGGTTTGTACCTCCCAGCAGCAACCAAAAATCATTTCTGTGACCATGAAAAGCCCTGTCCATATTGAACAGCTCAGTGTGAGCTAAGTGAATTCAGTTCATTGGAGAAAGCCTGAATCCCTGGGATTCCTCCTGCTGCCCTGAAGGAGCAGCCTTTAGACCATCCCCAAAGCTGTCACACTCCGCATGTCCCCTTTGGTCCACTCACCTGCCCTGTGAGGTTGCATTTTAGTCCTGTTGGCCATCCAGCTCTGTTGGTGGTGGGCAATCTGGGGCCTAAGATCCTTCACAAACAGCAAAGGATTGTTAGCCTCTGCTTTTCTTGTCCATTAATTATAAAACTTTTCTAAAATCAGAATCAACTCATTTTGTTACACAACAAAAATTTGTCAAGTGTTTTTGTGTCATTTTCCATGTCAAGTTCAGCCTGTGGATGTGTGTATAGACATGGTTCTTTCAGAAAAAAAATTGCTAATTTACCTAATTTGTTCATTATTTCGAAATATAAATTTGAAGTAATCTGCTCTTAATCATAATTTTAACATTAAACCCACATTGTTTTCTAGCCCATGCTCAGAATTACTTGAAAATTAATTAAGTTAGATTATTGACTGGTGCAGATTGAACCTCCTTTTGCTGGGGTGCACAGAGATCTATTGATTTGTCTTAGTGAGGATATAATTCATTGTCTCTCAAGACCATTTATGAAGCAGGGCCATTGTATTCCTCAGTAGGAATTCTGATAAAAGCACATCTACTCCTGCTCTCCTGCAGTCAGTTGTATTTATATATGTAAGTAGGAAAACACTAATTAATCCTTTTATTATTATTTTTTTAAAGTGGAGATGATAGCAATTGGAATAGGCAAGAAATGGGATCCTGCACCTAGCACAAGCAGCACTATTTTTTTTTTCACATTTTGGATCCTGCTTGCTTAGGATCAGAACATTTCTTTGTGTGATGTGACAACCTTGACTTTTGTAATGGCTATCAAAACTGTTGAGTTTGTAATTTTAGTCTCTACAAATCGTCATCATTATTTCCTCTTAGATGAATAATTTAGATATGTTACTTTTACGAAGACTGGAAGGAAAATTGAGTCTGTATCTCCAACACCAGCAGAGAGTTTGTAAATTGTATTAGGATGGAGTTTCTGAAATCCGGTCAGTGCTGTAGATTATTTCATATATGAAAGGAAAAAGGTGAAGTATACTTATTGCAAGGTGCATTTAAATTTTCAAACCTGTAGGTAAACTTTAACTTCTTAATATTAATAATGTTGCATTGGTAGGAAAACACACTTGCTCACCTTGTGTTTTTATATTTTCTTTAATTTTTGATATTGCAAACAACATAGGCATGGAAAGCCATAATAGCCCATGATTTCTAATATTGGGTAAAGCACAAATATAAAATATACTTGAAGCTCAGCTCTAAGTAGATTATAAACATTTAATATAGAATGTTATCATAATATTCAGAGCACCAAATTGCAGACTTCTGTCACCCACTTTCAGGCATGCTTCTGAAGATCATAGTTAATTCTGCTGATTTATGGTAATGCTGTAGCACTATCATATGCAGCATCAGAAACCACTAACAAGCTTAGTATAAGCTTGGACTGAAATGGTTTGAGGTTTAAATTTCTGTAACGATTATAAACTAGAGGGAGTGAAATCCCACTTCAGCAAAAAAATAAAAGTGTCTTGTTACAATTCAATATTGCATCCTCTCTCTTTCCCCCTCTCATTCCAACCCCCCTTACTTTCTCTTCTCCCTTTAGCTTCTCTGAGGAGCCATATTTGAGAAAAGTAATTTTAAATTGTGACTGGCATTTTTAAATTTAAAAATAATCCTTTTTGTATGGTAATGCGCTTTATAATTAGGAGACACAATGCTAGCATTTATTAGAAGTAGAAAAAAAGCTCAGCTGAAAAGTATTAAAATCAACTAGATTTTTTTTGCCCATTTCATTTGAAATGATCGCTATTTATAAAACAAATCTGATGAGTTTTCCAACCCTTTCCATAAACATTTTAATAACATGTGTCATATTTGACTGTCTCAGGGATGCTGTGGACTGCAATTACCATAAATCTCTTTCAAAACTCCCTTTGAGCATAGGGTTAATAGGAAGGTGTGAACAGAGAAAACATTATGAACCAGAACTTTAAAGAATGTAAATCAGAGTGCTGTTGCTCCAAAACCCAACCAAAGAACTGCATTAACTTGGAGTTGTTTGGAATGTACCTTTGGTTGTTCTCTGCACACCCTGGGCCCCTCTCTCCTGTGCCTTTGTGAGAGCTGTGCTCAGGAGCCATTTCTGGCAAAGGACTGATGCTCCACAGCAAATACAGAACTTCAGGAACCTTGTCATTGATACTGCCATTTGCAAATTCCAGATTCCTCACTCCCATCAGTCAAGATTGCTTTTTCTCTCTCTAGCCATATGAAAATGTAAAAATTGCCCAAGCTTTTGAAAGGATTTGAAATGTTTATGTTGTGGACATCAAATTTGATAGCAACAATCAAATCATGATTTCTGAGTATTAAATCTTAAAGAAGGATGGGTTTAAGTTATCTCAGTTTGGGCAGGTAAAAAATATTACAAACAACCACTGCCATCCTTCCCATTCCCCAGTGCAGTTATTCATCAAAATTAAGGTCAAGTAAAACATTGCAAGGAAAATCAGCTACATTTCTGCTTTATTTTTTGTGATGCTTGTACTGAGCTGATTGTTCTACCTTGGTGCAACCTATTTGATTTTGAAGAGTTCTGTTAATTGTGTCTTATCTCTTAGAAAAGAAATCATTAGGAAACAACAGTGATAAGTTCATTATATTGGGTCAAATTCAGGCATAGCTCTTGAGGTCAATGGGAAATTTGTGAAGGCAAGGAAAAAATAATTATCAGTTCTTTGTAATTTTTGGAAGCTGAGCCACAACTTGTTTCCAGTTATCCTAATTGTACCTCCATATTGCCTTTTTCATTCCAAATGCTTAAAAGAAGGTATCATGAGTTAAGCAAAACTCCTAATCATTTGCACTATCACCTTTTTCCAAATAAATTAGAGAATTTTTCATCTGAATCCAACAGTAACTGACTGTATGGCAATGAGTTTTGCCCTCATCATGGGGGAATTGGTGCAGGCACCAAACTCATCATATGTTCAGAGTCCACAAGAATCATGGGCTCACACACTTCAGTGCACCTCCTGCTTAAAGAGACACATGGGATCCACTGCCTGTCTGTTGAACAGCTGAGAAAGGGAATCAGCTCTCTGGGATCTGAACCTGTGTCTCTGAGTTGTTCAGTTGGCACCTCCTGCCAAAGCTTCTAATGCATCCAATGGTCAAAGACTTTACTGTAAAAACAGATCTAATGGGTCTAATTTAATCTGTTTCATTAGTCAGATCTAATGTTTCTTTTTCTCCATCAGCCTAGCAGAGATGTGAGAAGGAAGCCACCAGGTTCTGTAAGATTTGGGAGGGCTCATCATCCAGTGCTGAAATACTGACTCCACATGCTACAGCTTTCTTTTCAGGATGTCACTCTCCCGCCTCCACACTCACCACCAAACAAACATAGAAATCTACTACTGTTCTCCCCATGCACTCCATTTTCTTCCAATCTGAGAGCCATTTGTGTGTATAATTGAAAATTAGCAGTGCAGCTGTTTGAAGAGAGTAATTTATCACAGCACATTGTTCGCTCCTGACACTTTAGACCTGGCTCTAACAAGGCAGTGGTTGCTGGGGGTTGAGCTGCAGAAAGTGATTCGGCTGTAATGCCGCGTTTCCCCTGCTTTGTTGCTAATTGTAGCCTCTTTTTCTCCATTGAATTGGGAGTTGAGTAAAAGAGCTTGTTTGCTCTGTGCAACGAGGCTGCCAGGGCCGCTTGGGCTATTATCACAAGATACTCTTGATCTTTTGAAAAGCAGGAAATAGAATTTTTCTCCAACAGGGAAAGTAATTTGCGATGCGTCCATTAGTTCTTCATTAAAGCAAGATTAAATTGCACGGCAAATCACATCTGTGTTTGGATGATTAAAGGGTGGCATTTTAGAGGCCAAAACTAATTACTAGCCAAAATGAATGGGAGTGAAAAAACAGTCATGTTTTTACATTAGATAGTGTGGCTTGTAATTAGATTCAAGCTAATTCCACTATTTCTTCTCATTTAATGAGATGAGCCTGTCCTCATCTTTTTCTAGGCCATGCTAACAGCCCCAAATGTATAATTTTGATAATACTGAGAGTTTACTTTATTGAAATTTCTTAGCTACCTGCCACAAGTGACTGTTCTGTCTAGTGGTGCTTCATTATACATCAACACAAGCTACTGTGCATGATGGCCCAAGCAATACCTCAGGCAATCTCTGTACATTTATATACATGCACATTCACACAGCTATGAGTCTGTGTGTCTGTGTATGCACACACATATAAATATAATGCCCATGGCATGTGCACATAGCCTTGTTAGATGACTACAGAATTGTTTGAGAGTATGGAAGAAAGGAAGGCAGCTCTTTCTGTATCCAGAAAGTACAAATCTCTACAAAAAATTCCTTTAATCATGGAGGTTGTGGAGGTAGTTTTTCTTTAGGCATGAGAAGAAGGAGGTAAATAGGGGCATCAAGTGGTGAATGATTGAAATAACACAGTTATTTCCTAAATTTAAAACAAAATGAGGTTTTGCGTGTTATTACAGCAATAACTCTCAGTAGATCATTGGAACTGATAGCTAATTCTAAATGGCCAAATAATTCATTGACTTTAGTATATATTATGTTTCTAAGATCAACATTTCTTTTTTCTCATAAAGAGGTACTGCCAATGAAATGTGGTGCTATTTTTTCTCTTTTTTGGATTCCTGTATTGAGAAGGAAGGAGGTGTAAAGGGCCACAAACTGGATAAATACGAGGCCCAGAGTACAGATATTGTCCCTTGACTCTTCTCCTTAGGGATTCTCTAGAAAACTATCAAACAACAGTTTTTTTAACAATAGTTACCTGTTCCATAAAATTTCACTGCAGTTACTTCCTGAGAGAGACCCAGACATGGCCAAATGTCTTCATAGACCTCAGGAAAACTGAGAGGTAGCTGGAGCAGGGCAGAGGGGAAGGAAAAGTTCAAAGACTAATTGATAGTAGGCCTTAGTAGTAGATTACTTGTAGTTGCATCCCCAGTCTGCTTCCTGAGATTTCCAATATGAATTTGGGTTATTTTCTTAATATTTTTTATTCTTTGTTTGTTTGACTGATTTTAGTCTGATCAGAACGAGATTTTAGTGACTCAGGTCTTCCACTATGTATTATTTCTGTTTCCTTGGAGACTGTTTTCGTGTTCTTGACTAAATGAACATGAGACTCATGGCTTAGTTTTAAATATTATTGAATATCAATGTAATAATCAGGAGTTGCATTTGGCAGAATTTTAACCAATATTTTAAAGTTACAGTACTATTTTATTACAGTACTATTTTATTGCACAGCATAATATGCACATTACATTTTTCTACTGCAATCCACATAGATCAATAACATAGATTATAAGCTTTGTATTTTGAGTGTTTATTTAAAATAGTTTTCTCTATTCTTTATAAGTTTTAGGGACCCATGCCATTGCACCTGCATTTGAATTCTCCTGATTATAGGGAACCTTGCTTGCTAAAACAATGAGAGAAATGTGTTCATTTATCATTGCTTGTACCCAGAAGAACTATGACTGACATTCCTGCAGGTATTCTGGCAAGCTAAAAGGTTTCTAACAGCTAATAGGAAGGACTAAGATTCATTTGAAGACAGAAGGGTTCTATTTTGCTCTAAAGACAACTTATATTTTCTAAATTGGGGATTGCAGATTTCAAAAATTTTCCAAGCCCTTTGATGACCTTGAACACTTCCTGCAATGATGGAACCAAAGTCTGCAATAACAAGCCTTACATACTGCTTCAAAATCACTTATATGTTCTGTACTTTTTGCTTCCTAACATGTTCCTTTAAAACAGTGTATGCAGCTGTGGTGGTTTAACCCCAAGCAGCAACTCAGCCCCACACAGGCAGGCACTCACTCCCCTGCAGTGTGATGGGGGAGAGAATCAGAGGATAAAGGTGATATAAACACATGGGTTGAGATAAAGACAATTTAAAAGGTAAAGAAAAAGCTGCATTCTAAAGCAAAGCAAAACAAGAATTCATTCCCCACTTCCCATGGGCAGGTGTTCAGCCATGCCCAGGAGAGCAGGGCTGAACCAGCTGTGACCCAGGGAGACAAATGCCATCACTGAACATCCCCTGTCCCTTCTCCTCCCCCAGCTTTATGTGATGAGCATGATGCCACACAGCCTTGGCTCAGCTGGGATCAGCTGTCCCAGCTTTGTCCCCTCCCAATCTCCTGTGCCCCCCCAGCCCCCTGGCTGTTGGGATGGGGTGAGGAGCCTTGGCTCTGTGCAAAGCTAAAATACCCCTGTATTACCAGCACTGTTTCCAGCACAAACCCCAAACATGGCCCCATACTAACCCTAAGTTTTGCTTATCAGTCATCCAACTCTATGCATGCAAATAATTGTCCTTCTTCAGCCTACAGAGGTTGAAAAGCTAGAGAGGATAAAATACAAGAAATAATTTTTGGTCCCTAAATATAGGATCCATAAAAATTAGTTAAAGAAAATAATAGTGAAAGGCCACATTTTCTTGCTTCACTATAAATAAAGCTCAATCATCCAAAGTCTCTAGTTGTTTCTCATTGTTTTCCAGGGAAAGGAAAAATAACTGTTGAGATTTTAACACCACTATATATCACTGTGTGCATACACATATAATTATAGAAATCATTTTATATGAAGACCTTACAGTCTAAGGGAAGATAAATGTATGCAAGACTAGTAGATCACTTGATTTATTCAAAAGTATATGAAATCACACAAAGTTACCATATTTCTGATGGGAGGAATAATATAATCATAGAATATACTGAGTTGGAAGGGAAATAGCCAACAGAGGAATTGAAAACAGTAACTTCTTCATTATCATAAGTATTTGTATGGTGGTGTCTGTAGGTTGGTGAGAAGTTGGGTCATAGCCCAAGAAATACTGTGAGTTGTGAAGAGGAAGTTGTAAGAAAAGAGGTTTTATGGCCTGCAGCAGAAGGAAAGGATCTCTGGGCAAAGGCAACAGGAGTGGTAGGAAGAGGTAGAATAGATTGTAAGGATGAAGCTTCAGCAAGACAGAGACAAGATCTAGCTGGAAGAAATGGGGGGGAGCCAGTACCTTGTGACTCTCCAGCCAGTGTTTGCTGCCACTAATACTGCAAAAGAAATCTCAGGAATAAAATTTTATTTGAGGCAGAATAATATATCTAAGTCATGATCTTGGCATTTTGTGGAGATACTATAATTATAAAATCTTGATCAGATCTTCCAGTAAGAAATCCTGTATGATGACAAGTAATATTCAGGTCACACTTCTCCTTTGAAGTTTTAATGGCCACTACAATTTTATGTTAGTCACTCACTCATGTTTGAAGTAGGCGTGCAAAGCCTTGGCTGTCTCCATTTGTCTATAACTACTTTAGAAGCTTCTGAAGGCACTGAACTCATAAAACTGCAGGCTTCAAAGAGCTTATTCAAAGATTCCATTCTGCTGCTACCATTTATCAAAGAGACACTTTTAAAATATATAGCTCTTTATAATATTTTTTTTAATATAAACCCGACAATGGGGATGATTAAAACAAAATCTCCATTTGCTTCAATGGAAGCAGAACTGAGTTCCATAGCTTTAAATATAATGTTTAGATTTCTACAAATAATGTTATAGTCAAGCAAGTTCCTAATATAATGAAGCATAGTTCATTTTCCCCTCTTTTTATTTCCCCTGCCCCCAATAATTTTTTGGAACTTCACTGTGTGTTTAACCTTGAGCTTTAAAGCAAATTTTAAATTTAACCCCACAATACAGAAAAGGATTGTCTCTCCTAAAGAAAACAGAACCTCACTGTTTCTAAGTAGAATTAATTCCATTTTCTGATGCAAACCTGAAGGGTCAGTAGACGTTAGAGTATAATTAATAGATTAATGTTGATGTTAGATTATAATTTATTTTAAAAAGAAATCCTAATATATTTTATTTTATCCTGTCATTTATAAATTCCATGATAGATCTTTCTGAGTTCTAGTACATGATTCTAGATAAATCACATGACATTGAGTTATTTTTTATCCCATTTAAACCAGAATAACAATACTTGCCTACAGGACATGGTCTCCTGTCCAGTCCTGCTCCCCAAAACACAGCAGGAGACTTTCCATTGGCTTTATTAGATCAGCCCTTTAACTCCTCATCTTCTGTAAAGAATCATGGCCTGTGGGGAAAGTGGTAGCTGATGTCTATGCAATGGGTATGATATCAGCTAAAAATTATTTTAGAAGTGCATATTTAGGGTTACAAAGTGCTGCTACTCCTTCCTTAGTCCAGCTCAGTTGCTTGTTTTGTTTGCTCCAAGAGAGGACATCATAACATCACATCTGTTGCCATGGGAATGGCTGTGAGTTTGCAAATTCAGCTTCATGTCTTCATGAAATCAGGTAGAACAAAAAAATGGGCAATAGGGGAAAAGCTGCTGTTTAGGAACAAGGGCAATTTGATTCTAAGTTCAGGCCTAAACCCTCTGTCTTTCCTGGAGTAACTCCCCATCAAGCACCTTTGAAGTTACTCCTTTTCTGTTGTTTCTTACAAGGTTTCCCTGGTTGCTGTGGGAAGGGAATTCCACATCCAGTCTGCTTGAGCACTGCCTGGTGGAGTGGCCTGATTTGAGTCTCTGGACTCAAGAAAACAAAGATAAATGATAATGATATTGTATACACAGGTAATAGCACTTCTCTTTTCCTAGTCTGGAGTAATTCCCCCATCTTTCCAATGACAAATTACTTTATTCCAAAATAATTTCTCTGGTTTGGATAACAATCATTTTTCTAAAACAAAATTATTACTATTTTAGACTAAAATTCCCTGTGACATAAAATATACTGGAATACCTAAATGACAAGTATCTGTTTTTTTTCTGTTTGCATAGAAATTCAGAATCTGGACTTTTTAAACAAGTCTATCAAGCTTTCTTTTCTCTCTTTTGCAGCAGCATTGTTACTTTATCTAATTTAACAGAGGAAGAAATTTGAGGGTTGCACTACATCTACCAACCATTGTTTCCAATGTGTTATTTTGAATTCCTAGCTATTCCTGGAATACACAGTCCTGCTTGGAAAACCATGACTCTGTTAATGGCCTGCTTTAGAAGTAACACAATTGCCAATCAATAAAAATTGGCATAGATGATACTTGGAAAATACAGATTCATGGTCTCCATAGTGCAGTTCCGAAATATCAGGGTAAAATTATGGACTTTCTTGGAGTGTTGTACTAATTTCTGTTTCATCTTTGCAGAACCTTTTAGGAAGGTCAAAATAATGATATAGTCCTGCACCTAATGTTTCTGACTGGAGTTAAAGAGTTTACCTCTCTCTGGAGATGGATTTGACTGATTTTTTTTTTTTCTGGATAGACAAAACTAAATTCCCTGAGACTTACAGTCTTGCTTTCAAAATAAATTTTACAAACTACTGGAACTCTAGGCCGTTTTCCTACACACACAGTGAGACCTTTTATAGTAAAATGGAGGTATTTATTTGAAAATCCAGAGTTTCAAATTCTGTAATATGAAAGAAGGGCCCTCTCTGCGGGACTGACAGAATTGTGAATGCTGGATGCCCTCCTCTACTTCCCCCTCTCCACATGTTAAACCAAAGATGTGCAACTTTGGTAACCTCTGGGGTACAAGCTCTTGTCACTTTCATGAAAAATCTGAGGTGGAATTTATAATCTATTTCTTACAGAATCTGATGACAAAGGGGCTTGTTTTAAAGTGGGGCTTACCCAAATTTCCTCAGATATGCTCAGGTGTTCCATGCAGCTGCAGTGTGATGCTGGAGATGTGGATGTGCCATAGCTGTGCACACTCACAAGCTCTCCAAGTTCCTGACATCCTGCCTGAAGATCAGGCTCTGCATTGTGCTGCCTCAGGGGAGCACAGGGGCTGATTCCTTCTCTGCAGGCTGCTGCAGTTTAGACCTTTACAGAGTCAGAGAAAGAACAAGATTGTGATTTTTATGTTCATTTCCACCCATTGCAGCCAACAATGTCTTCTTCAACCATCAGTCACAGGATAAAGTACTGAATTAATCCCAGGGATGGCAGGTGGCACCTTTTTTGTTTGCTGTAGAGTGGTTTTAAAGGGAGATGTATTTCAAGGCACCTTTGATCAACATTATTACTTGGGAAAAATATTTTTTTTCTATAATAAACTGTTGAATAAGAGAATTGATTCTTATGGTTTGAACCTGGCTAATAAATTTGTGTAATATGAGGTTGATCAGACCAAATAATATGGTAATACAGAATAAAGAGGCCAAAGTAATTGTTGTAGTAAATTGACCAAATATTTTGAGAGCTACTGAAAAATTCTTCTGTCTAAAATATGGTGTTAGCAAACAGGTACAGACTTGAACTGCAGTCCTGAGAAATGTACACCTTGGCACAACTGCAGAAAACAAAAAAGGTAAAAAGAATGACAAATAGCTTTCCAAAAATATGGAGCAACTCTAAAATATTTCAAAACTGTTCCATGGAAAGAGGAGCAATAGTGTGTCTAGCTAAGACAGTATAATTGTATCAAAACTCAGGTTCAGTTTTTCTGTTTATTTCAAGCCCAAAACCACTGTAAAGCTGATCTTTCCCATTTATAGCATTTTTTCCTAGTAAATTGTACCACCTTTCTTCACTTTATATTATTTACTTATATAATGCAAATATGCATCACACAGGAAAAATTGTTGAGGTATAAGAGCAAAAGCACATCTGAACAAACAGCTTGAGGACAGAGCTGTGATGACATGGGAGCAGTTCTCACTGAGGCTCTGAATACATTTTCAAAGCAGGATTTTGTACCTGATTAGTTACCATTTAAAACTTCTAAATAAATATTGGTGTTCAGTGAAAGATAATTACTAGAGGCATTATGAGTCTGCACACAGTGTCAAAAGCAAAGGCTATGCTTGTTTAATAATGTGAACAGAATGAGAACCCTTATGTCTGAACCACTTTGAATCACATCATAAGAATATGAAAATAGCACTTGAAATGGTACAACAGGGATCCAGAGTGAATCTGGGTGGAATCTCTGATGCAGAATCAAACTATCAGCTCTGTGCATTGGGTAGACCTTCTCTGCTGATCAGGATTTGAATGCTTTTCTTAAATCTCATAAGCACTCCTAAAGTTCTTTGTGTGTTTTTAGCAAAAGATAGCACATTGACATAAATTCCATTGTGCTGAACTGTTAACACCAAGAGAAAGCCAAGCTGTCAAAATCAAACTTACCGAATAAGTTCAGACTTCTCCTAAGGTAAAAATAACTCACTGTTGAAAAAAAAAAAAAAAGATGAAGACACAAAAATAGTGGCAGATACCCTGAGTGTGTTTTGAAATGCAGAAGTGTTGTTATTTAACTAATAAAAAAAGGCATTACTCTGAGTAGAACCAACTTGGAAGTGTTACATCCCTTCTTAGTAGATATTTTTTCCCATTTTTCTCTTTGGCCTTAACTAAGCGCAACTGTTAAAAGCCATCAAAAAGCCCTGATCGGAATATTTAGAAGTGGACTGCTTCTGTGAAGTAAAACTTATCAGTCTCATAGTTTAAGAGGCAGCCTGTACTACACATCTCAGGGACCAAACACCAGGAAAGGATTAATAAACTACATAGCAGTATTCTCTGGAAAATTTATCAGAGCACCAAAAGAAAGTCACACACAAGGTGAGCCTTTAGAAAGAACCATTCCATGCTGAGGTACCTGGGCACCTGCTGGTTTCACACTCCTGTCAGGCTAAGCTTTGGGACAGGACAACTGGCATGGGAAAAAAACTTCTGGAAGTTACAGAAACAAATTCTTGGGAATGCCCTGAGGCTCCCCTTTCCTCCATTGTGTCAGACACTATTGATTTCCTCCCAATGCCTGGACATGCCCAGGTCTGAGTCCTTCCTTCCAGCCCCACAGGGACTCTTTCCATGCCCATACCACTCACTCTTCATACTTTATACATGTTGGACCCTTATGGCTTCTTCCCTCCACACTCCTTTCACACCATTATTAATTCTGTTTCTACAATGGAAGACAAGCAGAGATGAGATATTTTGTTGTCACACTGCATGCTGCTAATAGCTTTGATCTGTGGGCAATTACAGATGCTATTGTAGCCTCTCAGCCTGCCAGCTCAATATCTGAGCTTCATCTATTCCCTGTTTAGCTTTTTTTCTTATTTGATTCTGCTAAAATCTGTAAATACCTATGAATTTATGCCTAGGACATTCTTTGAGAAATGGTGGAGCTGATTGGATGTATTATTCAAAAGTTTCCATGTTACAGCCTAAAAGCCAAATGACACCAACCTGAGAACAAAACCCTGCTCCACTTGGCTCCCTGTTATCTGCAGCAGCTTTCCTGGGGCGAGCTATTTGGGGCATGTACAGAAGCATGTGTGACTTTCATGTTGCTGTTAAGGTGAGGCCATTGTGCCAAGAGCTGTGATGAGTTCTCATATAGTTTGAAAAGACAAAACCAGGACACAGGCTTTGCTTCACATGTGGGTGAAAGAAGGCAAGGGGCACAGCCAGAGGAACTAGGAACCAAGAACAGCCAGCCAAAGTTCTGTGATCAAAGTCCAAGAAAAGGGTGTTTTTTTTCATGAAATTTGCCATTAGAGATATTGAGGAGGCCTATGTATTAAATTCCTGAGTTTTGAGGCACAGTAATAGAGCTGTCAAACAAAGATATAGAAAGTGCCACTGTTTCCACGAGACATGACAAGCTAAGGATTCCCAGCAAAGTAAGGCCACCTGAGGAGGGATAATGAAAGTGATTACATCAGCAAAGAGGAAGGAACAATCCAGGTAAAGAGTTGGTGGATGTTTGATCTTGGAGGGTTGCTGTTACCTCCAGTGCAGTCATCCAAAGCTGTCTAAAAATTAAATAGGCTAAAAGAACAAGAATGCCTAGGATTTCTTCCAGGAATTTCTGTAGTTACCTACTAGGCATCAAAGGAGACTTCTTTTGAACCTTCAAATATACAAGGAGGTCACATGCATTAGTGACTGCAGATTTGGTAACCTATTATTCATTACTTTCTTTTATTGATTGTTTTACAGTCTCCAAGGCTTGTGTGTTGCTTTCTGTGCCACAAAAAAAAAAAAAGTGTAAAATCTTGAGGTTTTTTACAGGAGTAACAGCAGCTGTCTCCCTTTGTTAATGACAATAGCAGTGTATTTTTTTTGCCTATTCTAATTAGGGGGTCTCACATGAATGTTAAGTCACATTTTTGTAATGAATGATGTCTTGTAACTGGAACAAAACCCGATAGATTGACCTAAGATAATTTCTTATTTAAAGATGATCTTTAAAAACGTTAAGTTGCAACAAATCAATTACTTGGCTTAACCACTTTGTTAATTTTTTTTTAAAAGGATACAAGATGACATGCCATACTCGGGTTATGCTGGCATCCAGGACAAAGAGACAAGCCAAAGCAATGATAAATTGTGGAAAAGTAAGGTATCACCCACAGGTATAGATAGCCACTAATTAAACACATGCAGTTAGAAAAATTATCTACTTGTTTTATAACTCTAGGTGGCAGCAGTGGAACAAAATAGAGAAAAATGTATGATTATGATTATACTTGCTCCCTGTTAATACAAAATCCATTAATTAAATACTGCTGATGCTATTGCATGACACGGTGTTACTTTTACACTCTAGATGGCAGCAGCATCACAAAATACAGAAAAATAAGATTAATTGTATTAATGCTGTGTCTGAGAATGCAACCCCTTCAAGTTTTTGGAGGTTAAAGTTGGAGAGGTTGAAATGCAGATTTCCTGTAGGCATTTCCCACCACAAAAGAAGAAAAAAAGCCCTAACAGTGTTAAATATCATGTACAATTACAGTTATATCATGTAAATCACTTCTGAAGCAATGCAAGGTTTTGCCATTCTGGGTCTTCCTAATGGAGAACAGATGTGCAGAAAGGATAAATACAGCACCTCTGCAGGTGTGTGTAGTACAGCGATCCTAAAAAATCCGTGCATGTGCATACCTGCCATGCTTTTGTGAGCTAGGGGAGTTCCAGCTTTTGCCAGAGAAGGCAGGGACAGCAGCCATAGCATGTATTCAGTCTTTCAAGTGTAAGTTTTTGCACACATCAGTTGACAAGGACTTCATGTGCATAAGGCTGGGTCAAAAGACTTTGAGGTGAAAAGAAGGCATTTGCTTTAGAAGATGCAGAGTCTTGGTAAAACCCATTTTGAGTATTGTTTGACTAGGAAGCGTCAGAGGTGCCAGCTCAGCAGAAGGCTGAGCTGGGGCCAGCAGCAGGAGGGCCTGGAGATGGAGCCACAGAACCTCACCTCTCCTGCTTTTCTCTCCTGATGGAGAGAAGGTCCCAGCTGGATGAAAAGCTGCAGCAGTCCAGTAATACCTTCATATTCAGAGCATTGCCTGCCAGGGGAGGTTACACAGAATTCTACAGAGCATTATTTAAGTATCTGAGTCTGTTTTTCAGGTTGCTGTGGGTAGTTCCCCTGAGTCATTATGCTGAGCTATGGCCAAAAAAGCAGGTATCCAGCAGAGACTGTGACCAGCAAGGTAAGGCGCCTCCAGGTCTAGACATGGGATGTTAAGGGAGATCCAGGGTATGAAGAGATTCTTTTGGGGAACTCACTTTGTCCAGCTGGCTGCTGTATTAGACTCAGAGGCTCTGGAGGGTGGAGAAGGTGATCTCCTGGTCCAGTTGCCCAGGGCCACGGCAGGGTCACACCATGGGGGTGGTTTCTTTGCTATATTTGGGGAATGTGCTTTGTTCAAAGTACAAATCTCTGCTGAGCTGTCTCACTGGGATCTGTTAGTGTGATCCAAGAGTAGGACTATGAGAGAGACCCAAACACTAACTGGGGGCCCACTGGGTTTTTCCTTTGTTTTTGATCACTTAACATTCACTCAATATGGAAAGGTTCTTGTTCTGTGATGCTTAATTTAAGAATGGATTTTTAATTAAATTATTATTTTGTGTTAAAAATTGTCTAGGAAAAAAAAAAAAAAGTGGGAAATTAAAATTGGGCAGGTATCACCAGTATTAAGATAGAGCAAAAGTTAAGGCAGTCCACTTACTGAGTGAATACAAACCGGAAGAATTTTTTTATCTAAATATATTGATAAGCTATTGGTAAATCAGGTCTGAATTAAATTATCAGATCATCAGATCCAGAGACTGACTATAAACTTTAAATAATTTATTATGAACTCTTTGATTTTAAATCCTAAAGAAGTTCATCCTGTGAATCTGTAACTCAGAAGTTACATTAATATTTTGATAGGGAAATGAAAAAAAAACCTTTAGTACCTGAAAAAACAACTCTGAGAAAGAGACTGAGTTCTCTTTTCAGTTCCTCTGAAGTGGCTAACACCTTCCTTTTCTCAAAAGTAAGCCTGTCCAACTATTGTTTCAGGTTATTTAAGACTATTGCAAAGTTTTCTGGCACTTTTCCCAGCTGAACTCCAGTAGCTTTTAATAAACTGCCTGACTGCATTTTCAAATCCTAAAATTAAATTGAAAATATTTTGGATGTCTCTCACCAAAGAAAGCAAGGATAAAAGCAAGTAGAGGAAAAATCAGATACTGAAGACTGCAAAAAATTTTCAACTCTATTCTCTGTTCCTGTAGTGTCTTGGAAGAAGTGAAGCAATCACAGAGCCAAGTGGTGGTGCTGGTGCTGTGCCCCTCACTCGAGGTTTCTCCACAGAAAGGAGCCCATCACTGGGGTGCTCAGGCTGCTCTGGGGCTCTGCCAGCAGATGTGCTGAGGTTTCTCTTTTCTGGTGAATAGCAGGTGCCACCTGCACTGCGAGGCATGTGACAAGCTCCCTGTCCTTGGCAGCCCTGCACAACTTCATGGTCACAAGCCAGTGATGTGTTGGAGATCTGAGTTTTCTGAGGATTGGCACAGTTTAGCCCCTGTCCTGTAGGGACAAGTGCCTGCTGGGAGGCTGCTCCAGTAGACAGTGATTCCAGGGAAATAGCAGGGTTTTCCTGTTAGAGTCCTGTTGAACTTAACCCTGTGGCATTAATTTGGCCAGATGTGTACTTGCACATCTGCTGTGGCCAGATTCCCAGACAAAGCTGTTCCACGGTGGGATGAGAAGGCACAGTGAAAGAGAGGAGTGTATGTTTCACCTGGGCTAAAGCTCTCTGTTTCTTCTCTGCTTTGAATAGATTCCTTCAAGCCTTGGACAACTCTTGACAGCAGAGATCCCATTAGATTAGCTGTGCCAGCTAATTTGTTGGTGGGATGAGGGCAAAGACAGCTGCTGCCTTCTCCTTAACATTATGAGTACATGCAGTAATAGTAGTAGTGTTATTTTCTGCCCACAGTTAATTTGTCAGGTGAATAGCAGCTACACACTGCAGGAGAACAATCTGCAGGGTTCATTGTTTTATTTTCTCATTATTGCAATGACTCTGAATATTTCTTTAGAAGGAAGTTCCTGTGCCTGAGGCCATAATGCACAAACCTGCTGTCTGACCCACTGTGCAGCTGTAGAGAAAGGACTGAAGACATGTTCTAGAAACAATACCTTGGAGTGGAGCAATGCAGGAGGAGGAATGACACAAGAAGGCTATAGAATGTGTTTTCTCTGGAGAGGAAAATGCATTAAGACACAAACATTTGCTGCATGTGCACGAGTGCCTGTCTCACTGACACAAAGCCACTTCACTGAAGTGCTCTCTCAGCCTGGGAGGCACCAGCCACAGACCTAAACTACTTCTTGCTTTGTGAGCTCCTGCAGTGATCAGGCATGGAGGTGTCTTAATTTACTGAAATGAGACAATGGCTGAAGATGCTGGAAAGCATGGGCTGAGATTGTCACAGCACCCTTGCAGCAGAACTTGGTTTCTTTGAAATATTCTCCACCATTTAAATTATTTTTTCCTACTTTGTAGATAATTCCTGTGGTTTCTAGCACACAGTCCCTCCCCCACTGCATAGTCTTACACTGTAGGCTACACCATAAATCCTAAAGAAAGTGATTCACCAGCTCCTTGGACTGCCTCTGGCAGACTTCCTCTAAAATTAGTGCCTTGGAAATATCACTAAGAGCAGAGAAATTCTCCAGCTAATATTTGAATAAAAAAGAGATCTTTGCTTAATAGCATGTGAAGGTTATGTAGTGAGGAGCACTTTTCTGCAGGTAATATAAACTGATCCTTAGTATAAATGATAATGGCCAGATCTTTCATTAGAAGTCCATAAAATAAAGATAACTCCGATAAAATTATATCCGAAAAATAAAGTTCCATTTGGGTGAAACCACTATGCTGAAACAAATAATCTGTCATATTGATCAGCATAATTAGGGAATACCTTATGGACTGATATCATAAGAGCTGTGTGCCAGGCTGCAATGGACTCAGTGTTTCACATATGGAAAATGAAGTTTGCCCTCTCCAGCTACAGGTCAGATGTAACCTGGCTGAGGTGATGATCTTCTTCAGCCCATGTAAACATTAAAAATTTCATGCTTTGAGCTGAAGAGCTCAAACCTAGGAGAAGAAAAAATCTCTCAGCATTTCATACTGAAATCAGCTGTTATCTCTGAAGCATGAACAAGCTGCACCAATAACACTCTCACTGAACATGCAGATTCTTAGTTTGGTTGTGCTGATAACTAAAAATTAACAATTCAACTTAAATCTTAATATAGGCATGTGTCTGTCTGGCACATGCAAGACTTTCCTCCAGAACTTTCTTGATGCTGCAAAAATCAGTAACACCAATGACTGATTCAGCAGCAAATACCTTGAACTTTGGAAGAGTGACTTGGCACCTGAGCCCAACAGAGCTTCAAAAGGACAGTACTCCCTTGGAGCTTACCAAGACTCCTCTCAAAGGTTACATGTCAAAATGTCACCAGAGGCTTCAAAAAGTATGAGAGTACCAAAGTAGGATTAATTTTTTGGTTTATGATATTTCTACTCTGATAAGGGGATAGGCACATATGGTTTTTTCATTAAAAAGTTAACCCTTTATGTTCAGTCTTATATGCAGCCTTTGAATTGGCTTTTACTTCAGCTAATTTTTCCAGACTCAAACAGGTGAGTGAGAGACCTTTTTTCCTTTTTTTTTTTTGTGAAAAGAATTGTATACTACATGTCATGTATACAATACACATATACAAATGTATTTAATCAAACTGAGTAGATGATACAAGCTGAAATTTGAAACAGAGAAGTCTTGACTAACTGGAAATAAATTTATAAAATATGTATGCGCATGATGGAACACTGGAAAAACAAGTTCTAACTACAGTTTCAGCTCCAAGGTTATGGTGTCAGGTCTTGGGTTGCAGGGTTTCCAAGCCCAGTGGCACAAAAAATATGTCCTTTGCTTTTAAACAGATTGAATTTTGTGCAGAATCATTGACAGACAGCAGCAATGCATCTACTCTATACAGAAGAATATGTAGAAAATCAAGTATGAAGTGTAATCTCATTATCAAAGAGAAGACAAAGCTTTGATGTCAACAGGAGTCCTTCTGTAGACTTTGATATAGAATTAATTTCAGTAATCTTAATTATTTTGCCCCAGTCTTAATGTCTTTATTGCACCATGAAATGGTGTTTTCCTAAGAGAGAGCAAACAGCTTGGGGATTTTCTTTTTTTTCTTATTCAATTTTGTTTTGGTTTCAGTGGGAGTATTTGGTGTTGGTTGAGTTGCTGACAAAGAAGTCCTGAGGGACAGGAGAGGATGTGTGTGTCTTGGAATGTAGATGTAGGTGGCATATTGGCCTTATGATGGATGCAGAGAATTGAGGAGTGACAATTCACCCAAAATCCCCACTTGTAATATTTTGATGTATTATGACAATATAATCTTGTGTATTAATAACAGATTATAATATGTATATTTATGGAATAGTATTTAGCCAGATGAGGTTTGCTTATGTAAATTGTGCTACCTGTGTTTGAAACTGATAGTGGCAGTAACTTAATGGTGCTCCAAAAAGCACATTGTAGCTTCAGACTTAAGTGGGATTGTGTCTTTGGAGAAGTCTCTCAATGTTTATTTGTTTCCTCCCTATTCTCTTTTCAGGATTTTTAGAAAAATATATTTCCTCCAAGAACTCTAATCTTCTAATTCGGTGATATAAATTTCATTTAGTTGTGTTCCCTTTATGCAGTCTTGATTTAATGTGTCATTTTCTTCTGCCTCACAGAACAGGGATGAGTGAGCAAGAACCAAAATCTTTATGAAAACAGCAAGAAAGGCTTTATTATATAAAGGTTAGACAGAAAAGCAGGAGTGACAGGATTTCCATACAACTGAAAGATTATCTTCTTTAAATGTGTAACTCATGTTTGCTCTTTATGGGCAAATTGTTAGACTATATGTTCAGCTCTCTCAAGAGGCTCTTAGGACTTCAAATGCAATAGTAAATTAATTTGCAAGATAGAGACAATAATGAGAGATTTGATTTCAAACCAGAGACGTGAAACTTTTGTGGAATTCTCAAACATTAAAAAGCACAAATGACAGCTTTATTTACTTCTGTACATGAACCCACCAAGGAGGTAAAACACAAGATCGACCGCATTAGGAAGAGCAGCTTCTCTTTCCATCTCCAGAGATGTGAGTTACAGCAGTGTTACTGCCAGCTTTCCTCCACATCACCTGCCTACCCCAGTCCCCTGAGAGGCCAAGGGTGACAAAGCCAGGGCAGATGAGAGCCCTGGTGTGTGCAGGCCTGGCTGCTCCTGAGATAACCCAGGTCACTCTGGCAACGAGGAGGTGGCAGCTGACACCCATCATCTCAGAAAGGAAACCATTCGTTTGCTCAGAGGCCAGCACAAAGCTACCAGATGGGAACAGTTTTCTGTCACTGTCTATCAAGGCTGGAGCACAGCTCTCCAGCCTTCTGTGACATCAATTTTATGCTGAGAGCACAGCAGTCTCAAAAAACACTGAAGAGCCATTTACTTGTGAAGTATAAGAAACATCTGTCAGGGGCTAAAAGTGTTAAAGAAATGCTTAACTGTACATTGAGTTGGCAGAATCTTAGGCTCAGACTAGAGGAAAAAACATTAGCAGTGAAAGTCCACAAGATTTATCCTAATTTATCAGATTACTTCCTCAGAAAGTCTCCTTTTGAACTGCTCTTCAACAGAAGAACAAATGTGTAGACTTCAATGCTTAATAAAGCTAAAAGCTTCTCCCTGGGGTAATTGAAATTTTTCTATCAAAGGGTAGATAGACCTGGTTGCAGCTGCAACAAAGAAGAAACATATAAAGCCAAGTGGAAAGCAGTTAGACAGCATTGGTGGTGTAGGACCATTGAACATGGTCTTGCTAATTGGAATCTATAGCACAGGACATTCAACTACATGCTGGGCAAATGACCCTGAAAGTTTCAAGTCTATCTAGTATAAAAAAAAAAGTTCAGATGTAAAAATAATCATAGGAATGATGGATTCTGTATCCTTGAATGGGCATAACCAACCAGAGATCTGGGTAACTGGCAAATTTCTTTTTTAAATAAGGCCCTTTGAGTCCCATATATGCATCTACTTTCACAAGCATTTCAAAACCCGTCTTCTGATAATTTCACACAGAGCTTTCAGAGCAGCAATGTTCAAAAGAATGAAAGTAATGAAACACAGCAAAGTTTTACATTTTTATTTCTGTACTTTGGGAAAATTCCTATTGAAGACAGAAGGCAGTTCAAATTGGAATTGCTTTACTGCCAACAAAAATGTGTGACTCTTGATCTAATGAAAAATTAGAGAGATTGAAAAGCAGAAGTAGACTTAGGAAAGATTTCAGTTACAGCAGGATGCAGCCCTTATTGCATTTGTAGTTCAAACTGTGATCTCTAAGGAGATCTAAATTGCTCTGGAGTGTGGAATTTAGGGTATTTGAGACTTTATTTCCTCAGAGGAACAAGTATGGGTAGCTAAGACATCAGATTTTATTGTCACACATTTAGGAAACATATGTCACCTTAATTTAAAATGAAATGTCATTTAATGATGAAAATGTTAAATTCTGAGAACCCTTGTCATGTGAATTAAAGTTGCTCAAAATGGTTTTGAAAAGTGGAAATTGGTTTTGGTTTGTTTTTTTTTTTTTTTTTTTTTTTTTTTTGAAGCTTCCATTCCAGTAAACTGACTTGGATAAGCATGCTTTTATTTTATGCTGGAAGAAATGTTGTATTTGTGATTGTTGTTAGTATGTAACAACTTCTAAATAGTTGTCACATGCCCTGTACCTTTGTGAGCACTAATGTATTTTTGGGAAGTGAAACAGCTTCAACAGCAAAAGCTGGAATTACACTTCACACTAACACACCAGGATGTCACACACTGTGTCTGTGCTTCAGAGGTGAAAGACCCAACTGGGAGGTGGAGAATCTTCCCTTGGGTGCAACACCACATTACAGGGCTGTGCCTCTTCCCATGCAATTGCCACTTCATTCCAGCTTATTCCAGTGCCATGATGGGATGTGCCATTGACTGGGAGCTACAGACATGGGCACGCAGTTCAAAGAGTAAAAGAACTGCAGGCCAATTCCTGCCCCAGGGCAGCAAAAAGTGGATTTTAACTTGGATGTTCAAAACACTAGTTACCATTATGCTGGATATTAATTAATCTTATGGGTCTCTATTGTTGATGTTTGCAACCATCTCTTCTACCATTCATTTTTAGCAAGAAAAAGCATGTGAATATCACAAGTGAACATTGTGTATTTTCATGTATTACCCAGAATTGTTCTTTCTCTCTTGGTTTCCCGCATCACTCATTTTATCTATCATTTTATTTTACCCTACTCCTACCTCCTCTTTTTAATTCATCAAAGCCTTTTTCATTAAATCCTGAATTTGAAATTTTCTTCCACTGTTGTTTGAACTTTTCTTTCTTCTGTTGTTCTTTCCCCATTCTTGATTTTTCTATCATTTTTCTCCTTCTTGTTTCTTTTCATGCACACTTCATCCATTTGCACTAATCCTCCTCAGCCCCTCCATTTGACAGATCTAATGTAGTTGCAATAAGCCACTTCTTTTCCACTCTCTAAAGCAACATTCTAAATGCTGAACAGAGGAATTCCCTTCCAAAATCCTGCAGGAAAAGTCCAGGGCTGGACAAATCACTCCACTGAGACAGAACAAAACAAGCAGGCACATACAGCTGTGGGAAGAGCAGGTCAAAGCAACCTCAGCTCTTCAGGCTCAGCTGATGAGCCTATGGCAACAAATCACTGGTGAAATCACGTGCTGCAGTGTCTAACACGCCAGACAGCCAACAGCATTTGGCATCAGGGGATCAAACAACTGAAAAAAGGATGTGGAAGCATGCCAGAGGCATGATGTCCTGAGCACTCATGCAATAATTTTACTGATTAGATCAAAAGAATGGTCAGTTTTGCTGTATTTATCAGAACTGTCCATTTTATCACCAAAGAAGCTTAACGAGTTCCCTTTTTCATCTCAACAGACAGGCAGTCTGGGAAAACACTTTGCTATTAATAGAATGGTATTTTTAGAAAGATGGAAAAAAGAAAAAGGCAAGAGTCCAGATTTTATCCCACCCTCTTCAATGGCATCTGTGATACAACTGCAACACACGTACCAGAGGAAGGTCACCTCAGTTGAAAGAGCATTTACAGAAGCCACAGGAAACATTTGAACTTCTTGATAACTCCCTTCACTGAGCTGCTCTCTGTTCCATACTACCTCAGCCTATCTATCTACCAGCACAGATGGGTTGGAGGGAATGGGGATTTGTATGATGCCACTTACCAGCTACTTCTTCAATCACCATAATGTGCACGTTTGATCCTTTACTCTGAATATTAGTATATAATTTCTTAAATCAGTGCCTATGACTAACGTAATAAAAAAGGTTCCCCTGTTTTTTTGAGGGAGCTGAATAGAATCCATACTGGAGAACAACTGATGCTGAGATCCCAACACTGACATATCAACATTCTACTTTGTTTGTAAAATGCTTATCTTTGCTCCTGGGAGACTCAGGCTCTGTATTTATCAACAGTGTCTTTACATATGCACATAATGACAAACACACAACAAATACATACATATGTAATTTATATGTACATGTATATGTATAATATATATCTGTTTTTCTACAGGTGGGATTTTCAGAGAAACCAGAAAACACATGTACACAGAATGCTTCACATTATTGTTGTGCCAACAAATTTGAAGAAAACTTTCTTCTCAACTCCTTCCTTTCCAGAAGAGCACAGATTAAGCCAACTATTAAGTAATTCTTATATCCTTTCCATTTAGATGCTAAATAAAACACCTGTCTAAGTACTTTGCTGTATCACAGCCTTCAAAAGGTAGAGTGTGTCAAGACAGAAACCTGCTTTCAGAACTCTCAACAGCAGAGTGCCTTGAGCTGACAACTGATCTCCTTTTGAAATTAATTCTTTTGTGCTTTAGGTTATATCAGGTAATCCTCTAGGAAAATACATAAGTTTTTCAGTTTGTTTGCTGAATTTCACACAGATGCATTGCTAACTTCTTCCTACCTCTAAGTTCTCTCATCTCTCTTCCAAACTGCATTTCTTCATTGGGATGGATGTGCATGCCTTTTCTGCTTCAGGTACACCTTTGTTTAAGTGCCAATGTTTCGTGTTCTCATGTCCCATTGCACAGAATTTCTGTACCTCGTGTATTTATAGTAGCAACATGCCCACTGTCCACCCTCTCTCACAAATTTTGCTCTGGGCTTCATTGTCTCTTCTTTAGACAGACCCTGAATTTAAGAAATTAAATAGAAATACTGAGAACCAGGGATTAAACATGCACATTTTGGTGATTGCAACTCATATCACATAAACTTACATTACCTGAAACCCCGCTCTGGGTCCAGTCCCACACTAGAAATGCAAATATCTCTTTACATGACATTGATCCAGGTGTCAAGTCAAAACAAAGATAATCTGGACTTGCCTGAGAACCAAACAATGACCAAAAGTGGATCAGTTATAAAGAAAAACATTATTCCTTTCCTGGTTTCCACTGAAAGTCTTCAGAAGACAGAAATTATTTGGGTTTTTCTGGGTGTCAAGAGTGACAGGAAGGATATAACTCCTAACACTTGTAGACAAGAACTTCTGTGCTTGGATACCCAAAGTTAATTCTGTGGCGGGTTTTCCCACACCATTCCATCACCCCAACTGCAGAGGAGCACCAAGGTCCCCCTGGAGCTCCTGCATTTACTTCCTGGCTTGGAACAAAATCAGGCACAAGGTTGGTTTGGACCAGCTGCATCCACACCAGCATTCAGAAGAGGCAGATGCAAAGTGATAATGAAAATTAGCAAACCAAGCCAACCCCATGAAAAGTTGGACTGTGAGTGGATGAGCTCCCACTCATTGCACAAAGTCCATTAAAGAGCAGTGTTCTCATTGGAGTTCATTAAAATTTCAGTGAAATGATTCTGCAGTTTCTTTGCACGGAGCCAGGATGAATATTGAGTTTACAGCAAACATTGTCTAGTGCTTTTCGCTGCTTTTAGAATGACATCAAACTTTTCATTTTATTTTCCTTACTTTCCTGACAAAAATGGGAAGACCAGTAAAGCAATGGTAAGGCAGATGTTCACAGTGTGAAAAAATAGGTTCATATGTTGTCATTCAGAATGAAATTACTTTCACATAGTAGTCTGTTGCCTGGATGTAGATATTTTTCTCTTTCTGAAAATGCACATTATCTTATGGACTTTGAACAAATGAAATCTCAATGATATTGCTCATCATTACTTCAGCATAAAAACAGACTGTAATCAAAACCATTTTTAATATTGGTTCCTGATCCCTTCTTTATATAATTTAATTAGCTCAGTGACTTTTTCTTTTTTAGACTGCAGTAACAGGAAGTAGAATACAATAGCAAATACCTACTGCATTCTGTGAATTCTTAACACCTTTTATCCTTCTAAACACAGGTTTTTAACCCTATACCTGCAAATCATTTTAATTTCATTTTGTCTAGACAGATAAATGTGAGCGCTATCAGCTATAATAGATATATAATAGATGTATAATAGATAATATAATACAAAAATAAATTGGCTTCAGAGGATTTTTCCTTTTAAAGGTAGGTGTAAATGACTGCAAAAGTTCATTTACAATAATAGAAACACCTATGATTTATTCTTTCTCTGATTTCCATGCCAGTCAGAGGGCTTAAAACTGAACTGCACAAAAATGTTTTTACATACACTCACTTAGCAACACCTTTTGTGGGTCCTATTTTCAGAAGTGGTGTCTGCTTACAGCACTTGCAGATGTGGCTGGACACGGATGGGGGATTCAGCAAACCTCCAGACAAAAATTCATTCAGTGGAAAAGGTCAGGAATGCAGTTGTGAAAAGCTGATGAAAAATGGTAGAGACTCTTTTTCAGCTCAATATTCAAACAGGGCAAAAATCACAGTGAAGTATAAAACAAAACAAAATCAAATCAAACCACAAGCTTTTCTAAAAGAGTTTTCTACAACTACAGGCCCTTTATTGAGCCCTACAGAATGATCTGTATTGAGGCCATATGTCTTTATGTCACTGTCCTACCACAAGATATCAGATCCTCTGTTCTCCTTGCACAGCTTTACTGGAAGCAATTTTACAAGTTTCACAGACTTCTTTCTGCCACCCAAGTACAATTTGTAGAACAAAGAAAAGATAAATATAAATGAGCAAACTTGGAAGCAGGTAATTTTTCAGAACTCCTCCAAGACTTTTGCTGAGTTGGAATGTGATTTTGTCACTTGGTAAGACATGAGGCCAATATGATCTTATGTCTTTCAAATAAGTACCTGTGTTTTTGTCACCACTAAGAATTAATGATGCATAATAATTTACAGAGCATGCTCCGTTTCCTAAGCTTCTGCTAAGGTTGGAAGTGTGTGAATAGATACCTCTCATAGACATCAACCTTCTGCCAAAATTTCAGAACGAGCAATAGAACCAAAAAGGTTTTTAGCCACTTAAAGGCAAAGCTAAATTAATTTTTTATCATTATTTTGATTTTTATGGCATGAGTTGCTAAGTGTCAGCACTTCCCTTCACTGAATGGAAGACCCAGGTTGTTACCTCTTAAGAGCATAAGTGTGAATTTAGTTGAGCTTGAGTTTTGCATATTTTTTTAAACAAAATATGCTAAGAAAGGATGGTTCTGGGTTTTTATTTTACTGAAATGTAGGAAATGTGCTCAGAAAAACAGAGAAACAACCCTTGTTCTGTATCAGAAAAGGCATTCAAGTTATTTGGCGGCAAAATAACTGATAGTTTAAAATGACAACATTTTTTTTTCAAACAAATTTTCAGCCTACTAGTAGCATAAGAGGAATATCAATGTGTGCATTTTTTCACAACTAATCTTACTTTAAGAAATTACTATTCTAAACAGTTATGTTGTTGATTTCAGTGTGGATTTCACTCTTGCCCAAGTATTTGAAAATAGCTAAATGTTTTTCTGCTTTTGGCTGAGATAAACATTAACAGAGTCTTGTGTCAGAAGGTCCCTGAATGACAATTCCATTGTGACCTTCAGTTACACAGATGATTCCATTAATTCATGTATGAACTAGAGCATACTCAATATTGATTTAAAAATTGATAGTGATAGAATATAAAAAGGCCTGTATATTTTTCCTATCTGGATAATAGCAAATTTTGGACAAAAAGTCACTACTTCAAAATATAAATATAAATATATATATTAGATATAAAAATATAAAAATTCTGCTATGATAGTGTTTCAATGTGAGTTCCAATTTCAGTGGTTTTATGACTTTTTCCTGGACCCTCTCTAATATGTCCATCCACTTCCTGAATTTTAGAAAATGGCATTTGGAAGGATAGGAGTGTGGGTTGGTTGTTTATTTGTTGAAATCAATGCTTGCAAAGTTTTCTCTCTTGAAAATTTGGTTTACATTGCTCATACTATAGCACCATCACAACTGCTTTTTCCATCCTAAATAAAGTAGGCAGGAGTCACTAACTTTCATTAATTCATTCTGAAAGGCTGTTCCTGAAATTTCTTCCCCCTCCCACTGTAAACTTCTTTGCAGAGTAAGTGGATTCATGGTCAGTCTATACCTTTTGGGGAGTCCTTTTGCTGGTAATATTTCTGTCTCTTACAGCCTCAGTCTCTCAAGGATCACGATCCCCTCTGTGTGCCTTGATGTATTTGAAGACAACATCCTAATCCTTTGGTGTTTAATCTTCACCCTTCATTTTGCTCACTCAAATAAGACAACCCTTTTTCTGCTTTTTCCAACCAAGGTCCCCAGGATACAGAATCCTGCAATTTGTGACTTTATGTCCTTCTGGCATGATGCAGCTTGCTCTGCCTCCTGAGCTGTGGAGTTTTCAGAGAGGACAGAGAACGGCTCAACCACATTTACCCAAAGTATCTCCTGGACCACAGCAGCTCTAGGAAATGAAACTGGCTGCTTCACTGTAGGTATTGCAAAATGAAACCAAAAAATGAAACAAAAATGAAACCTTACAAAGTCTCATGAAAAAATTTTTAAGTAGCTATTATCGGAGGAATTCTTCAGTTCTTGAATGTGGATCCAACCTTTTCTTGTTTCAGTAAATGTTTAAAGCAATTTAATTTAGTAACTACTCATAATTTACATTCAGTGAAAACTAAACTTAGAACAGATTCATCTTTTGGCTGATGTGCTGCAAATTATTCTGGGCCACAACCTGCTACAGCCCTTTTCTACAGCCATTTAACCCAGGCACAGCAGTCTGCCTCAAAATTAATATGTAAACAACCCTGTCCCTTTAACCACTATCATCCTCACACTTCCAGAAAAACAAACTTTATCAGGCAAATTCAGATGCAGATGGAATTTGCTCAAGCCAGTCCTCATTATCACTAAAGCCCAGAACTGTCCCCCAGTTCTGCAAATGCGGACACCCAGGCACTTCACACAATTCTGGAGTAATTTTTTTTTATCCACATCCTGGTTTTATTCCTAAGGACAGCAGCTCATGCATAGTTTATTTCTGGTTTGTTTTTTTTTAACCTCAGGCACCATTTTTTACCATTTTCTTAGTTGACATTGAAACTCTATGTCTTGGAAGCTGAATAAATGAACCTTAGTCTATTCAATCTTGGGACGATGAAAACTTCAGGCATAGAATTTTTGTAGCACAACTGTTTGCTTCATATTATCAGTTCCCTTTATCCTGGAAAATCCTGAGTGGACTCTGCCAACAGTAAAGGAGGCACCTTTCTTCAAGAAGGGCTCCCTTGCCCATGCATGGCCTTGGCATGATGAACAGAATAAATTGTGGGTAATTTATAAAGATTAAAACAAAATTTAGAATAAAAGGTATCCTCCAAAATGTATGTGGAATATTATTCAAGATTAGGAATATTCATGCACACAGCATGAGGAAAAAACATTCATGCCATTGAACCCATATCTTTCCTTCAGTAATGGCACATCAGGATCACAGAACCATAGAAACACCGAGGTTGAAAAAGACCTCCAAGATCATCAGGTCCAGCCATCAACCCAGCACCGCCTTGTGCAGCCCCACACCATGTCCCCAAGTGCCACCGCTGCACATTCTTTGACCATTTTGAGCATTTGCACCTCCTTACCCAGTAGCCACATTTCTCAACACTTTTTGGCCTTTATTGTCCAAAATCCTCACCCACCTGACAGACATGGTTACAAGTGGCACAAAAGCAAGACTAACATTAAGAAACTAAGAATGAAAACACCTGATGGGTAAAATATCATCATGGACTCCTGGCCATTTTGGTCTGATGCCCAATGGGAAAGATCAGCAGAAAGAGCAACTGCAAGCATTGCTATTGAAATGGCCTTAGGCTGTGACGGGAGATTCAGGTTAGATATCAGGAAAAAATGTCAGGGTAAGGATAGCCAGGCATTGGAATAGCGGTGCAAGGAGGTGGTGTCACCATCCCTGCAGGTGTTTAAAGGTACTTGGATCTGGGTGATGTGCTTTAGGGGTTACAGTGCTAGCCCTGGGTTCATGGTTGAATTTCATTACCTTAAAGGCCTCTTCCCACCCAAATGATTCCATGGTTCTATATTTAAAGCCATTGCAAAAACACACGCATTTGGCACAGGCACAGGGCGTTCATCAGGCTCTGCGTGACTAAGCTTATGTGAGCATCCAGCTCACAGCACAATTCTCTCCCCAGCGTGTTGTGAAAGCCAGCACATCACAGGCAGTTTTTATTTTTTATTGTTTCTGTCGGCAGCAGCACACGGGCACGGCAGGCAGGCAGGGCAGTCCCGGCGGGGTGTGGGCAGGGCGGGGCAGGGCGGCCGCCCCGGGGCCGGCGCTCCGTGAGGGACAAAGCCGAGTCGGGCGCTGGATGCTGGGCACCATCTTAACCGCCCGGGGCGGCGGCTCGGGGGCCGAAGGTGCCCCCTCGGGCGCGGCCTTTTGAGCGGCGCTCACCGCAAAGCGCGGCCCGCCCGCACCGTGCCCGCACCGCATTGTCTCCGCACGCAGCGCCCGCCGCCGCCGCCCCCCTCACGCGGCCGCGCCCGCGCTGCGCGCAGGGAGGTTCGTGTGTGGGGAAGGCAGAGCGCTGGCGGGGCCGGGGGCAGCAGATGCGCGGCGCGGGGATTCCCTGAGCCTTCGCTTCGGGAAGGGTGGGTGGGCGTGTGGGGGGATTGGTGTTGGAAGAGGCAGGGGCTTTTGGGTGGGATGGGGTGAAGCGGGGCGATAATAACGGTTTTAAAAGATTTTAAATAATTTTGTAAAGATTTCGAGTTTATTTATGCCTTCAGAAATCTTCCTTCACCATCACCCTCCCTGGAATGTCAGGATGGTACAGGATCAATGCAGAATGCTCTCAGCTGTTGCCTGTCAGTCATTTTCCCCTAAGCCTGGCTTCAGATGTTTAAGAATCCCAGCTCTTTTTATGGCAGTAGGCTCCTGTCTTCCTCTCCAGAAGGGCTGATCCCAGCCAGTATTGTGAGCATGCAGCGTGGCTGTGTTCTGGGAGGATTTAATCTCGGGACTCTCTTTAGCTATTGTGCCTAACCACATGCACGGTGTGGCATTGCACAGGCAACGCTGCACTTGGTGTGGGGCTGGCCCTTTCCATTCCCCCTCCCCCCTTCAGAATGTCCTGAGTGCAGCTGTGGATTTGGCTTGGGAATCATGTGGTGACCGTACAGTATGTAGAGGCAGTTGGGTGTAAGGGATTGTAACCAGCTGACTTCAGGAGTTAGTTCTTTCAGCTGGCCAAGACAAATGGGAGATACCCTTATGAGGAAAGAATGCTGTGGGATAAACTGCATCCCTAGTAGGGAACCCTCTGAAATTGTTACCAAAAGGAGTAGTTAATAAATTTGATGCCGTGGGTAATTTTTTTGTTGAACCTGAAGCATCACACAGGAACCCACATCAGAATCATTTGCGTCTAGAACAGGATGCTCCTAAATAGAATTGATTTTTTTTCCCCCCTGAGCATTAAGAAGCCCAGAATTTGGACATACTTTTCTTAGCTTTCCATTTTATACCTTGTGATCTTGGACAACTTTCCAAATGATGAATCAGTTGCTCTTCTGCTTAAGGGGAATGTCAGACACATGGGAGTATGAGGTGTGCTGAATTTTTGGACTGAAGGGATCTGTTTGCACAGAATTTGCTGCCATAAACCTGATTTAAAAGGATGATATCTCCTCCTAAATCAGTGAGAATTGCCACCCTTGGATTAGCACCATCATGTGTTTTAGCCCTGTGAACAGTGACTTAAAAAAGCAGAAGTTTTAATTAAAAATGGCATAATGGCTTTGAGATGAGTGAAGTGGGGATTACGTCCAGTGATGAAGATGGTGGATAAAGGCAGGTTAGAATGATTGGATGCACAATGATCAAAGCCCCAACTCAGAGTAATCCACTGTTAATGTGGAGGGGGGAAAAAACCACAGAACCCCCATAAAAAAAGACCCAAACCAAATCATTCAAACAAACACAACTTCAAAGATTATTCTTGTGAGTAATTGCAGTGAAGTGTGTGTGTCAGTGACTCCATTTTGTGAGTCTTACTCTTGAGGAAGGCAGAGGTTTTGCATTTATTTTGGAACTAAGTAACACTCCTAGGTCACTTGCTGTTTAAAGTGACCTAAAGCAAAGAGGTGTGTCAGTCTCTTTTTAGGAAGTGTCCTATTTTGGGCACCAGTGGCATTGATCATTGCAAGATAATGACAAGAGGCTCATTTTTTCTAAGCTGTGTGACACTCCATGGAAGGTGGCAAAAGTTTCCAGAAGAGAAAAAGCAGAATTTGTAAGGTGGAATAAGATTTGAGGTTTGTCTTTAGAGCAGTTTGAATTTGGATTAATTAGCATAGCATAACCCCAGGTGAATGAAATCAGAAAGATCCTGCTATGTCAACAGAAGGAAAAACCAAAATAATTATGTAAATAATAACATGAGAGATTTTCTTTAAGGAGTTGCTATTATGATCTGCAACTTAGCTGCAGTAGAACAAATGTAGTGGTTAAATCTCTTGGAGCATTCTAGTGGGTTTTACTAGAGGTATGACCATGCTAAATGATACTCTGTATTACAAAGTTTCTTTAGTTCCTCTAGTAATTGCTCTTCAGTTTTAACAGGGGATTCTTCCTAAGTGCAGGAAGACTATAAATGATATATATACACTATGGTTGCAATAAATTAGTATGGAAAATGTATATCATCTATTAAAATTCATGGATCATGAAAAGCATTTTGAGTTTTCATGCAGCAGTGAGCAGTTATGGTAAATCCCAAGGAAATTTAAAAAAAAAAAAAAAGAGCATATTATGATCTAATTTTAAACTTGTGTATCTAAGTCACCAAACTAATTTGTGGTTTCTTTTTTTCCCATTTGCTTTAAAGAAGTAATATAATCTGGAGAACAGGACAGCAATTACTGTATATTTTATTCCAGGTCCTCAACCATTACACAGCAGAGCCAGTGTTTAGTCACTTCCTGCAGCTTAGAAGACTTTTCATATATCATAATTTTGAGCACCCATTGTCTTTGGAGAACAGATGGCACTGATGGGACTTGAAATGGTCATGGGCTTCTGAAAAATGGGGGGATTTGTGCTGTAGAACAGGGGAGAACAGACAGGCTTGCTGAAGTCTGCTGGTTATGGGTTTGCATATGTTAAATGTGCTTGCTGAGAGTAGCAAAGTTAATGCTTTCTAGGTGAGGACTGGATGGCAGGAAAATCTTTGTCTTTGGGACATTAGAATAGATTTTTGAAATGTATGGAATGGTGAAAAATACCTGGATTTCCTTGGTTACTGAAAGTGTTGAAGAGAGTGAGAGCTGTGTGCTCCCAGCCGTGTCTCGGCCTGCCTGCAGTGTTCTCAGGATGATGGTTCACTGTCACTAAGATGATGAAGTACCTGACAGAATCACAGGTGGCCGAGGCTGGCAGAGACTGTGCCAGTTCACCTGGTCCACACCTCTGCTCAGGTGGGGCCACCTAGAGCCAGTTGCCCATGTCCAGATGGCTTTTGAGTATCTCTGAGGATGGAAACTACAGCTCCCAACCAACCTGTGCTTCTGCTTAGTCACTCTTACAGTAGAAAAAAATTAACTGACATTCACACAGAAATTCCCATATTCCCATTTGTGCCATTTCCTCTGGACCTGCCAGTTGTGGAGGGTCTTGGGAGAACAAGACAAAAGCTTCAGTTTTACTGAGTATCTCCATCAGCTCATTTGGATGTGCTCACTTGTATGCAGGTTAAGAGCCCTGCTGATGGACATCATTCATGATTTCCCATTTCAGCTTCCCTGAAGTAGTGTGGGCTTTACAGTAAGACCCAAGTATATAAATTGAACATCAGATCAGTTCCTCTGACTGAGCCTTTCAGTGGCATTTGAACAACTCTGGAAGATGCATTGTGTTCTTCCTTGTAGGACCTTAGCTGTGCTGGAAAATGGGCTCTGGCGTGCTGCAGGCCCTTGTTAGTTCTACAGTAGTAGAACTACTTATGCAAGGGGAAAAAACCTTATGAATTAAAATGGAGCTCAACCCTTAATTTACAGGTTTTGAAGTCTTTCCTTGTTGGCCTGTTCTTCTTTCAAGAGATTCAGTTGTTCTGCTAACAGGACTAAGCAAAGTGCTGGTAGCAGGAGTTGGCATTGGCCTCAAGGCAGACTCAAGCCAAAATATTACTAAGGGGAAAAAATGATTAATGACAAGTACACACCATTTCTCCACATGTAGAGCCAAAGCTTGATGAGCAACTCTGTGGGAGTGAAGGTTTATGCATCAATGAAAATACAGTTATTTTTAAAATTTTTCTTACAGTTTTTAATTAGTGGCTTTGCAAACAACTTGAGTTGCTCTGAGTGGTTTTTAGCTTGATGGTTATTAAAGTAGGAAATTGTAATTAGGAGTGTAGCTTACACACTGCTCATACCCAATTACTATACCAGGAAACTAACTGGAATGACCTTTGGTTTTTTCTTTAAATATCTTAGCTGTGTTATGACTGTCAGCATTTTTTTTATTACATCTAGCCCTACATCTATATAGGTGGGAGATTTTAGACACTTTAAAGCTGTTCCTGATCAGTTGAAAGTTGTGTAGTCTTACAAGAAGTAGCTGTAGTTATTGTTGCTGTTGGTGAGCTGTTTGCTTGAGCCTTTTGGGCTGATGGAAGGGAGATGCCAGAGGGAGTGGTTATTGATTTCTGAGGTACATGGTCAGTGGAGGGTGTCTTCCAGAAGTTTTGCCCTTTTGGAGGACGCTTATGAAGAACCCAGTGTAAGAAATGAGTCATTGAGACAAATTTCAGTGCTGAGGCTCTTGCACAACTGTCAGAACACCCCTTGGATTTACATGTAATTGTGATTGTGGATGGAAGTAAGCAGTCATGTCATAAATTTAACTGTACTTGCTAGAACTGATGTGATAGTTCAGAATATTTTTCTTTCCTGATACCTGCTTGTAGTATTTGTGTTTTTCAGTAAGCCACAGCTGCTTGCTTCTATCAGTTCCTTGTATAAACAGGTGCAGCTGATAACTTATAATGAAAGTAATACCAAGTTCAGTTTTTCTTGTCAAGTGGTTTGTGTATTTACAAGTTTCTTTTGTTTGCTTTATTTTCTTTTTTTCTTTTCCTTTGGGGGCTCAGCATGAGATACATCTTTTAGCAATAATTAGTTCATGTGTTTGTTACACAAAAGAGTTGTGTTTCAGTGTTAGTTAGAAATACCAAGGGTTCTTGCATCTGAAAAGGAGTGAAAGGCTTGGTAATTGGATATAGGCTGTTTGACCTTTATGTCAGTGGTTCAGGAACAGTCCGTGGTACCAAATGCCCAAGTGTTTGCTGTTAGGAATTGGCTCAGCAGCGGGTAAGGTGATATTAATACAGTTTTAGTGTGCAGGTATGTGTGACTCAAAGGCCAGCACAGTGGCTGTCCCTGGAAAGAAAGTTTGCAGCTAAACTAACAGATGCAAAAACCTCATTTTTACATTGGATCACCCTACTTGGGGGTCAGATAAATTTACAGAAAGTAGGATATGGAGGGAACTTGGATTGCATCTACCTGTTTTACAGATTTTGTGACTTTGCCTGGAGTTGGGTTTAAAAAAAAAAAGTGTGTGCATATACACACAGAGACATACAGTTCACTGTAAGGGCACTTCAGTAAGTCTTGATCCGTTTATGTTATCAGCAGATCCTAATCCTAAGTCCATGAGCAAAACCCAGGTAAAAGGGAAGAGTGTGTGGGTGTCTGTTATGAAATGAGGAAGTCTCAGCCACAGTGATTTTGGTGCAGATGATTGGTGGAGAGTTCCCTGCCCCGTTGTCACCCTGCACACCCTGTGCAGCCGCAGGCTGGGTCCCCTGGCTCTCCCACCCCGTCCCTGTGCAGGTGCTGGTGTTGGGAGCCCACTCCTGCCAAGTGAGTGGCAGAGACAGGTCTGAGCCCAGGAGCCTGTGGGGCAGCAGGACATTAATAGCCCGTAGTACAGTACAGCGTGCTGCTGCTGCAGCCAGGGCATACATGGACTGCCCGGCAGCCAGCACTGACTGACACTCGGATCTGCACAGCCCCAGAACCAGGGCTGCCAAGATGAAGTCATGTCAACTTTCCTTCCCCTCTTGCCCTCTGCAGATTTGTGTGTGCTATAAAACACACACAAAGGTTATGTGTAAGCTCACTTGCTGATACTGCAATTCCTCAGTTTTTTTGATGCTGCTGTGTTTACTGATGATGTGTTTGGTCGTGTTAGCTCTGCCTCATCACCCAAGGTACATGGAATGATACGTTAGGAACAGAAATCTTCAAGCTTAGAAACTGGTATTATCTGTCTTAGGCAACACTGCTAAGTTAAATTTCAGTAACAGAGTACATTGTTCATTAGAGTAAAAGTTAAGGTGATGGATCATTACTTAATTTAGTAGAGAATGTTTCTGACACAGGATCAGGCATCACTAGTGCAAATCTATTTATATAGGTTACCTCACAAATAAAGAACTCCTTCAAAACTCCCCATTTGAAAACCAGATTATTTAGTTTTCTGGTTTGTGTTCATCATGCCTCTTCTGGAAAAATCCTTGTGAATTTACAGGATTTACTATAAAGTCCTTTTTGTATTGTGAAATGCCAAAATACCCTAATGCCACAAGTTTTGTTGTAAAACCTTTTTTTAAAATTTAATTATCATAGGCTCTATGAAGGCTTCTTTAAAAACTACACTAAATTTCATCCTGACATGTATGAAATCTCTTTCTGGGTTTATCTGGAAGTTGTAAGTGACAGCTGATAATGTGTATAGGCAGGGTTGAATGCCATACCAGAGTCATACTCGAGAAGTTTTGCTTTCAGAAAATGTTATAATGGTACTTTTGACAACTTTCTTGATGGTAATGAAATAATTTCCTAGAAAACTATTTAAAAGCCATACTGAATTCTCGTTAGTTTTATTACAAATGGACCATACAGTCCATAATACCTCCTAGACTGCTGTGCTTCGTTTGCTGTAAATGTGATCTCATCCCCACAGCTGTAGAGAAATTGATAATAGTCAGAAGTAAATGTGTATAGTTAGACTCTAACCAGAATTTTCTCAGGCCTCACAACAATAAAATTATTTAATAGTTATGTCATTTTATTTGATACTTCACATATGTGCATTTGTGACTGAAGTGCATACTTGATAGATATTGTGCTTGGTTATACTGGGGAGTGAAAGTTTGGGAATACCAAGTGAGAAAGCTGCGCAGGTAATTCCAAGGCAGTTGCTGCCTACGTGTCTGCCAGCAGTGAGTCTGCATTGCATTCTCCTGTGGGAGGGAAGAGCAGTGTGCACACTTTGAACTGAAAGACTTCCTTCCGTGAAGGAGTTCCTGAAACCCACATGGAGTTGTAAAATGTGCAGACTCTTTGTTGGAATTTGTACTTTGGATTTTATTAAAATGCTCCTTGTTTCTGTTTATGCAGCTGATGTTTGTGCAGTGTCAGCTGTTGGTCTCCTGAGAGCTGTATCTCTGCATTACTGTTCCACTTCAGCTTTGGCATTCTTCAGTGGCACCTGAGCTTGAAAATTGGTTGTGACTATTAAACCTATCTGTACCTTACTCAGAAACCCACACCTGGTCATGGGCTAATTGTCTTAAATCCACAAAAGTCAATGCAGTTGGATTCCTTTTTTGCACTTCTTTAGTCTTATTAATGAAATCTGTAGTCAATGGATTCATGACTTAACTTTACAGAGCATGAAGTTCTGAATGTTAATCAGATGTTTTATGATACCTGAATTGGAATCTCTCTTGATTCTGAAGTTTTGCTTTTCAGCAAAGGAAAAAACTGAATTCAGTTCTGCAGAATAAATTTTTAGTTACTATCGGCTGCCCTTAGAAACACATTGAGTACTGTGAGAACACAACAGGAATAGAAGACCAGGTTCAGCTATGAAATAAAGTAGCATAATGAGGCAGAGACTAGTATTGAATCACAGGCTCTTGGAATGCAGATAAATGGCTGCCTCTGGTAGGGAGTTAATCTCTCCCTGTAAATACTCCTGTCTGTTGATAAGTTGTCATGTAGCAGAATGCTGGACTACTGCATGAAGTTGATTCTAAGTGCTATGACTTCAGTGTTTTGCCCCTGTACTGAATTTGGATGAATTGTAGTAGAGAAACTCCTATTTCCTGCACTGTATGCCATGTTCATTTGTCCCTGTGCTGGGGTACATCTGAAGGGAACTGCTGGTAGCATAAATTTGGTAGAAGTTCTGCTTTATCTCTGTTGCTGGCTTACACATGCTTTAGGCAGTAAAATTTTAAATGCTCTTTGCACCAGGTTCCTTGAAACTGAAAGTCCCTGATTCTGGGTGCATTTTATTCTCAACTGTTTCACTTTCTCACCTTTCAAATGAGATTTGCCTGCCTTCCCTTGCAGTGGCAGGATGGCCTTAGAGAGGGTTTATTTTATTAGGAGCACACTGGGTGGTTCAACAAGATGATTTCTTGTGACCTGCTTTGTTGAGGGCTACCAGTGTGCTTTCTGCTAGAACCAGTCTTTTGTGTTGCTGACAGATGGGTTTGAGGGAAGCTCAGGGAGCAGAAAAGCAGGTTTTGAGCAAATTCTTTCAGAGCATTGGCCGAGTATGAGCTCAGGTAAAAGGAGATTGGTTTTTCTAGGCCCTTTGCAGCCAGCTGTCAGTGTGGGCTCCTTTACTGTCCGTCATTACATGCAGGGATCGACTGTGTCAAAATTTATCTTTCCCTGAGCTGACACATAATACCTCAGTGCTGCTTGCACAGCTGCTATGTTCTTCGTCCTCCTCAGTTGTCAGTTTCTTAAATGGATATAATCCATTCAGCAGATTTCCTGGAACTTCTTTCTCTGAACATAGCTGTGCAGCTTTCTTACTCCTTTAAAACTGCAGGGTCCTCCTTGACCACCTCTTTGGGCAAATAAGGCTGCAGCAAAGGCAGGAATAGTGTTCTTTTTATCTTCTAATTAATTTTTTCAGCATATCTACCCTCCTTAATCAAAAAATGTAGCAGCTCTAATTTCTGCATGGATACTTGGGTGTAACTCTGTGAGCTTGATCTTTGTCTTTAAGTTTTTGGTATAATGAATGCCCCCTAAATGTAAGCACAAAAAAAAATCCATGAAAAATTGTATTATCTTTGTTTTCCTGGGAGGTCCTGCAGGCGTTTGGCCTCATCCAGTCCCCAATTTAGTACCTGAAAGATGATACCATAACTGGCTGTGTGGCAGCCTCTACTGCCAAATGTGATTCAAACTGGCTGCTGGACTGTTGGGGGGGCACAGTTGTTTAGGATTCAGTTTGTATTGGGAGGAGCACCAGTGAAGCACATAGTGCTGTGCACAGCTGTTGGAATAACTGTCCTTGCCTGGGTCTGTCTCATTCTGTTCCTGTAAGACACCTGTGCACACCTCTGGGCACAGTAAGAAAGTCCTGCTGGTGAGTTCAGTTGGAAATAAGCTGGTCAGATTTGAGCAGTCTTTGGAAGCAGTCCCTGTGCTCTGCACATCTTGGAATAGCCAGCTAAGAATATCAGCAACCTCCTGCAAAGAGTGGGAGTGTGTTTAGGAGCTTTCTGAAAATGGAACCTGAGTGTTAGTGGTAGTCTTAGCTCAGGTTCGGGCTGTATTGAAATTGCTGCCTTTTGGATTTCACATGCATTCTTGTAACAAAAATGTTTTTGTTTTAGGGATTTATCAAGGATGTTCATGAGGACTCCCTCACAGTTGCATTTGAAAACAAGTAAGTATTTTATTTTTAAAATAATTATTTAAATACTAGGTTATTTCAGTTTTGTGCTTTTGCTGTTTTTTTTTTTGTTTGTTTGCCTTTAAGAGGAAGCAGATTTCACTAGATGCAGTTCTGCAAGTACAGGCTCACTATTCTGTTCAGCTTCCATGAACTGCCTTCTTGAATCTCTGTCAGACTTCAGTTCATCAGTTACACAGTCCTGTACATTCTTTGGTATCTTTAGTGCTGCCCATAGGTGTGACATCCAAATTTAATTAACAGAGGAGTCAGTGGTGCAGGCTTGACATTCTTACACAAAAACAGGAAAAGATGGAAAATACCAAAGTACTCAGATGAGCAATTCTGTGTCTGCAGTCTGGAATGCTGACCAGTATTCTTAACCAGAGAAAAGTAAAAATGCCCTGATGGTAATTTTTTTCTTTTAACTGTTGGGATGATAAATATACATATATATCCAGTCAAAAGACCTGTTGTTTTTGAGTGGGAAAGAGTGCAGATCTATTAGCAAATCTTGAAAAAGAATTATTCATGAGGCCCATTTAATATATAAAGACAGCAGTACTGCTGGGAAATTGTAGTGGCAAGCCAAGGATAATCCATGGGTTGGTAAAATACAAATGAGTACCTGTTGTTCAGTGTTCTGACAGATAATACTGTGGATTACCTGGGAGATTTCAGTGCTAATTCCAAATACTCTGTGAGCTACATCCTCTTTCCTGTTTCTCTTGCAGTTACTAGGTGGAGTTCCTATAAAATGTGTCACATTTTGATGTGAAAATTGTTATAACCTTTGCCATCTCTAACCTGTAGATTAGTCTTTGAGCCTTTCTTGAAGAAAGATTGCTGGGTAATAAAGGTAATGCTAGGGAGTATGCAAGTGTGTCTTTATAAACAGTATTTATAATCCTGCTGACATAATCCAAGCTGTGTATGTGTGTGTACCTATATACACATGTGAAAAGCAATCCTTGGGTGGGGGGAACATAAGTAATCGTTGGGTTTACTCTGCAAAACCCAGTGTTTCTTTCTTTCTAACCTATGCTTTCTAGTCCTTTTATGAAGACAGAGGGTGAGGTGGCAGCCATAATTTATACTAACACTGAGGTGGTTATGGAACGTGTGAGTATCTCCTAGGTTTTCATATCCTCACCCCAAAATCCAACAAACAAACAAAAAAATTAAACCCTTTATTCTATCCATAGTCTAAGAAGATGTGATAAATCATGAGTTTGATCTTCAACATCTATATTACTTTCTAAAGAAAAGTAATTACTTATCTTTGCATTTAAGATCCATCCTTTGATGTCAGAAACTAAGTAAGCTAAAGGAAGTGCCAGGGGCTCACAGCAGGAGTTGAGTTGTTGGCAAATGCATTTCTAGTGTTTGGTATCCATATCATCCATGTGTTCTACAGAAAGTCTGGCAGCAGCAGCCATGTTTCAAAAATGATGGGCTGCAGCATATGTGGAGTGTTCTGTTGACTAAAAATAGATCTGATCAGGAAGTGTGTACACAGTCAAATTGTTCTGTGACGTAAATCTGATCAATTCTTATGCTTTTTACAGAGTTAAATTCATAAGGGCTTTAGTGGAACCAAAATTGGCACAAGAGTGTCCTGTGCTGAGAGCATCAGTGTTGTGATAGTGATAATCACTAACAAATACACACATCTCCCCAACAATAGGCAGTCTAAACTGTCACTTTGCATTTTCTGCTATTACTATCCAACCTTTATCTACAGCTATTTTAGGGTTCCCAAAGTTAAGTGTACCAGCACAGACTGCTAATGATGATTCTGTGCCCATAGCAACACTCAGTCTCTGGGCAGGTAGCCTTAATTCTTTTAAGAGGGTAAGGAGGCAAGGAACAAATGCAGAAGCTTCAGGACCTGGAAACTTTTATTACTGTTAGATGGAAAATTGGAGTTTGATGGATCTGCAGTTTCACAGAGGCTCATTGGAGTTTGAAGCAGTTGTATTGCAGGAGAGGCTTCTCTGTTATAAGAAGCAAGAACCTCCTTTTTTTGTGATTTGTGCCCTGTAGCTTAGGCATCAGTTCTGTCAGATGATCTTGGGTAGTTTGTATCCCATCACAAGTAATTTCTTAAAACACCTTGGTTTGCGTTTCACCAGTGAGGTGCTCTGATTCTGGGCTTAGAAAGTTTTGCCACCAAAACTTGGACTCCTATTCTGAGAGCTGAGCCTTCTGTGCACTTTTCCACTGTGCACTTCCTCCACTGGCAGGGAGGGGAAGGAAAAACCCAAGCTGAGATTAGTAACTGTTTGCAACATGGACAATTTAATTGCAACTGATTTTTTTTGCCAGCGCCCTTCAAATTTTCTCAGAAATAGAATGTGATTTAATTAACATTTTGTGGCTGAAATACCTTCCAACCTAAACAGAAGCTATCCGTGTCCTAAAATCCTCAAGGCTGTAGAGGCTGATCCTTGATCCTCTGAGGTCAAGTCCAGCTGTTAGCCCTGCACCTTGGTGTTCACCACTATGGTAGTGCCACATCCATGTGTCCTTGGAACACCTCTGGGAATGGAGATTCCACCACCTTCCTGGGCAGCCCATGCTAATGTCTGACCAACCTTTTAGTGAAGAAATTTTTCCTTCTGTCATTCTAAACCTCCCTGGCACAGCTTGACACTGTTTCTTCTCAGGTCCCTCTGAGCCTCCTTTTCTCCAGGCCAGCCCCCCCCAGCTCCCTCAGCTGCTCCTCATCAGAACTGTGCTCCAGACTCTTCACCTTGTCCTTCTCTGGATGTGTTCTAGCACCTCAGTAATAATCTTCATGCATTTTTGTTGTTTTTCAAACTATAATTAAAAGGAAAAGTTTATTATAATGTCTAGATTAAAACTCTATGATGCGTAGCATCTTTATTAAGTGAGGTATTTGAGTGTAAGCTGTGGTTTCAGAGCAAACATGTAAATGTATCTATCTCTACTGGGAAGTTGCAGAAGTGCCCTTTGCTCCTTATGCTCAGCCTTGTTCTAGTAATGCCGGCTGCTATGCCTGCAGGTTATTAAAAAGTCAGCAAAGCAAGTGACTGGCAATAATCCTTACTGTTACAGGGTGGTTGGTTCTGATTCTCTTGGTGTCTAATGTGAATCAGATGGGCAGAAATGATGGACATTGCAGTGCTTTGACAGATACCATTAAAAGTCCCTCAGATATTCTAAATTAATACAGATTTTTTGAAGGATCTTTCCCCTGGTTTTATTTCAACCTTTAGTCGGATTTCTGACTAAGAGTGAGGAACAGCTGATGGCATTCTGTGACATTCACAGAGTAGAAGGAGAAGGAATTTCAGGAGAACACAGTGGATTTAATTGCTCCAGTAGTCTTCATAAAATG
Organism: Passer montanus; assembly: GCF_014805655.1. Taxonomy (NCBI): domain Eukaryota; kingdom Metazoa; phylum Chordata; class Aves; order Passeriformes; family Passeridae; genus Passer; species Passer montanus. The sequence goes on from NW_024367596.1 coordinate 7,002,560, forward strand.
CACTGGAAACATACACTTCTACAAATAAAATACTTTTGTAGAGCCAACTGTAGTAAAACAAATAGACTTGCTGTATAAGGAAGTAAACCTTTATTTTGTATGCCAAGAAATAGTTGGTGTTGATAAGCAGATATAAAGATAAGTTTTGATCTGAATCTGTTACTGGGGAGCATCAGCAAGTTTGCACGTGGAAAGTTTTCTTGATGATTTGAGTCAGATTTTCCTGAAATACATAAAACTTTGGTGGTAAGCAGTTGAAATGTTAAATATGAGGAAGAAATGGATGAACCCCATAGTGGACTGCAAAGCTGAGCTTAAATCTATATAAGGGCTCTATGATTTGAGCAGTACGAATGTTAATTACATCATATAATATCTGTCACTGGAATTTATGATAGCTATTAGTTACATTTTTCAGTTAATTCAAAAATTTTGGTGTTAAATGTCTTCCTAGATACTACTTTTGTCTTGCCATGATTATGTTGTTCCTCTGCTAAAAGATTTTCTTTCTAGCAGTAAGAAAACAGACCTCATTATATGGAAAGAAAGAATTTTAGTGAAACAGAATTCTAAATTTAAAAAAACAATAGGAAAATTTGAGAATTAATGTGTAATGCTTCTTCAACTTGCAGCTGGCAACCAGAACGCCAGGTGCCCTTCAATGAAGTCAGATTACCACCACCCCCTGATATCAAGAAAGAAATTGGTGAAGGAGATGAGGTGGAGGTGAGTGAATGCTCGTGAGCTGTGCTGGTCTGGAATGATTGTCCATTCCAGGCGGTGGTGAGGGGTGTAAGGGCATTACCAAGGTGAAGGTTTAGACTGGAGTATGTCTCTACACATGGGTTTATTAGCATGTCAGTGAAGCTCTGACATTTCAGTTTTCCAACAAAACTGCCAGTGGAAATTTTTTCAAAATCTAAAACTTAAAATAGCTGAGAAGGTTTTAATTCTGACAAAAAATGTAGGCAGTTTTCTTTTTTGACCTGAAATGTAAAGTGTTGGAAATCTTTGATATGAAGATGTAATAAAGGTCCTCCAATAGCAAGAGTTTTAAGCCAAATGAAATGTCTGGTACAGTCTGCTAGGAAACTGTGTGAATTACAGTGTTCTACAGAGAGTGAGTGTTATAGGAGTGATGTATTAAATCTAGAAATCAAAATATGCATGTTCTGTTCCCTGCTCATTCTAGTATCATGAGAGATTCAGTTTAAGTTCTGGGGGTTTTTCTGTACTTGTCCTTAAAATCAAAGTTATGAGTTTCCTTTCCTGAGGATACCGTCAAACTTCTGAGCAACTAGTCTAAGAATAAAATCATAGGTGCTGGGCTTTTCTATTCCTTTATTTGAAACACATTGCCTTTGTTATATGTAAAGGGTTATTTTCTACTTCCTACTGTAAAGCTCATTCAGTCTGCATGCAAATGATTTGGCCTATCAGAAGTGTGTGAGGAGCAGATGAAACCTAAGGATGATAAAACTGGGTTTCAGAAGTCTCTGTTCTATGGCTGGTCATGCATTAACTTAGTAGTGGTTTTTAATGTGGGGTATGTAGTCATGTGATGGCTTGGTTCATTTCAGTAGTTCTTGGTTTATCGAGTGAGCCAAGGACAAAACAAATCTGAATTGTGGAGTTAGTTCTATGTGTGGACTTACAGTTTGTAGACAGTGTTTGAATCTACTGAGGAATTGGCCCCTAAGAAGTGTTTTGCCGAAGTTTTATCTTCCTTTAAAAATTTCCTTTTACTTGTCAGTAATTTATACAAAGGAAGTCTGTTCACAGTCCTTGTAGTGCAAGAAGGATGAGAGTAGAATACGGTTTCATTTTAATGAAAATCAGAAAAGTTGTGTGGTTCTTTCTTCATTACACGTGCACATAAGTGAGTTATGTTTGTATGTGCTTTCAGTGCTTCTTACCACTTTCATTTCCAGGTGTATTCTAGGGCAAATGACCAAGAACCTTGTGGCTGGTGGCTGGCAAAAGTTCGAATGATGAAAGGAGAGGTAAATTATTTTAAAACTTACTGTGATTTCATGCTTTCATGTTACATACAGTAAATAGAAGTTCTTTGTAATGAAAAAGCTGTGAATGAAGTACTACAAATACAAAACCATGACAAAAGAGAATTCTAAGTTGTGACCACTTTGGAATGATCTTTGCTGCATTGCACAGCAGAGGGTCATGCCCTCAGAGCTGAGCAAGTGACTTCCATTATCTGCAGTTTAATTGCTTGAAGGATTGAAGGTATGCACAAGGACAGGATTTCTGACAAACCTACTTTGTGTATTAAACTTGGTGCTGAAAATGAAGTAAAGCACCTCACCTGTGGTTAAAAGGTGTTTGTCATCTGTAAATTAGGCCTAACTATTGCTGTGGGTGGCTGTGGGTTGGTTTTTGTGTATGTGTATGTTTTTACTGAGTGCAGTGGAAGGACGCTGCTTGTTTTGTTTATACATGTGTCAAGTTTTTATTTTACTATAAATAAATGGTTGTTTGCAGCTGCCAAGTAACTTGCAGATTCAGACATTTGAGCATGTAGAGGTGTGGCAGTGTTTGACCCAGTCTCATTAAACCTTTACTTTGTGAAATGAGAGCAAGAGAATTGAACTGTGTTTTGATGCTTTTATTGTATCAGATTCCTAAAACAAAGGAAACGATATTGAGAAAAAATAATTATCCAATTTCTAGTATTGTTTAAAAACTGTCAACAAATATCAACTTTTGTTGAGCTCTGTAAGGCAAGGTGGTACTAAAGACCTACCAGAGGAAGATTCTGTATGTTGACCCAGGTGAAAAAACAGCTCATTAAGAAATCAAGATAAAAGGAGGCAAACTGATTTAAATGATAGCCTATTAGCTACAAATGACAAACTTTCTTAAATGTCACAGAAATTTGAAATTTTTATGTTAGCTTGTTGTGCTGTTTATTTTCAGAAAAAGTCATAGAAGTAAAATTTTTTACCAGTTTTTAATTTCCTAGTTTTTATAGACAAAAAAAATTTTCACCCTCAATTGGCAGTCTAGGATTGTCAAAAAGATGGAGTTTCTGTATTGATTTTGATCTTACATGATTCCCAGGTAGTTTGCCCATTAAATCAGTGGATTCACCTTATTTGTTTTAGTGTTGCAGAGTAGAAATTTCTGTGAAGAAGTGTTCTCTGTTTGATACATTTGAGAATTAGAGCTCCAATAAGCGTTTTGGGTTTTGGAACTTGAACTGAACTAGTGAAAATATTTGAAAGAGAGATGGGCATGAGAAAAATCAATCCGAGGTGTTGTTGTGAGGGACTGAGGCTGTGCTGGTAACAATGCTCTGACTTCAGTGAGGGAACACGGGGATGCTGAAATATATCCATCCTCATTTGTGTAGAAATGTCTAATTGTTTATGTATTCATATTTTGTTCTTCCTTGCTGGTGCTGGTAATGTTACTATGTCTTTGTTGTTCCTTACTGAAGTTCTTATTTTAAAAAAAAAACTCTCCCAGTTTTATGTCATTGAATACGCTGCTTGTGATGCCACTTACAATGAAATTGTCACTTACGAGCGACTGCGACCTGTGAATCAGAACAAAACTGTCAAAAAGAACACCTTCTTCAAGTGCACAGTGGATGTTCCTGAAGACCTGAGAGATGCGTGAGTAGCTCTGCACACTTCAAGAAGGCTTTCACTTTAAGGAAAGGGAAAAAAAAGCCCCTTGGCTTCTGTTTTAGAGGCCGATTTGCAGGTCCATGAAGAGCCTTAAGGGTGATTAGGGCTACAGTAGCTCATTTAGAAACTGCTGACTGGGACCCCTGCTGAGCGTTCAGGGTGGGAACAGAAGGAAGTTCTCAGGTGGGAATTCAGTGCCTGTCCAGGTGATTCACTTCACGGTGGGCCTGTGGGGTTACTGAGACTTTCCAGCTAACCCTGCTGCCATAGAATCCACAGAGAAACTGCAACCATGTTGAGGAGAATTGGAACTTTCCTTTTCCTGAACAGTCCTTGCCATAAACTCCTCAGTGTTCTTGGTCTGATTATCTCATTACATGTTCAGTTTTGATGCAGCTTGTTGAAATAACAGTCATTTTGTCTCCTTAGGTGTGCTAATGAAAATGCTCATAAAGATTTCAAGAAAGCTGTGGGAGCATGTCGAATTTTTTATCATGCTGAAACTGCTCAACTAATAATACTGGTAAGTAATTGTTTCTATATAAATGTTCTATGAATTACCAGTATATTATTTATAAGAAATACGTAGCTGGCTGTATGTGTATATGGAAAATTGTTTAATTTGTCAAGATATGTAAATTGTGAGACATTTAAGTAGATGTATTTAATCTTTGGGTGCAAGGCCTCCAATGTATACAACCTAAATTTAGGAGCAGCTTTGAGTCTCATTGTTTGTATGACTTCTCATTCTCAGCTGAGTTCTGTTTCACTGATTTTAGCAGGTGGCTCAGTGGTCAGTGATCTCCCTCCACTCTGCAGCAATAGCTTTCCCCTCATGCTGCATTACACTGTGCAGTTTGACCCACAGCTGCATTTCCCCTTGGAGAACTGCCCTGGCTCAGTGTAGCCATTAAGGAATTGTTCATTTAGATGCCTCTGTGGTGGTTTTCTTACTGCATAGGGGTGTCCCAGCTTTAGTTTTTCTTCGTAACTCCATTTACTCAGTATTATTACTGAGTATATGTAACTCAGAACCTCACTCTTTAGGATTGTCTTGTCCTTGATTATTTCCTTAGCTCTCTTATTCACACGCATGGTGACAAGTATGTATATGGTAGAAAGATTTGTTTGGGCAACATCAAGGGGAAAGGGTTACTGTGTAATTCAGCAGTAAAGTCTTTAATATAAAACATGCTGTGAGTGAGAGCCAATAGTTGGTGGTGGTGCTGAATTTCTCATGCTTTGTTTTGAGGAGGAACAGTGTTCATGTAACTTCTGGAAATTGAGATCATGTTTATGACTTCGTTTCAATAGGTTCCTGATTTATCCTTTAAGTGTGTATTTTCTTACAAAGCCAAAACTTAGGTTCCCTCTCTTCTGTAGTCTGCCAGTGAAGCAACAGTGAAGAGGGTGAACATCCTCAGTGACATGCACCTCCGCAGCATTCGCACCAAGCTCATGCTGATGTCAAGAAATGAGGAAGCTACAAAACACTTGGAGGTAAAGCCACAACTGTGGCTCTAGTTGCTTGAAACTGAGCTCAGAGCAGTGCATTACAGTGAGTGCACATGGATGAGTCTGCCTTTGTTTTTCCTTCAGTGCACAAAGCAGCTTGCTGCAGCATTTCATGAGGAGTTTGTAGTCCGAGAAGATTTAATGGGACTTGCTATAGGAACACATGGCAGTAACATACAACAAGCCAGAAAGGTTCCAGGAGTTACAACCATTGAGCTTGAGGAAGATACCGGTACTTTCAGAATCTATGGAGAGGTAAGGGGGAACTTTATATGAATCCTTGGAGCATTTCACTCTGTATCTGCACTTAGACTGGTGAGAGCTGTACCCAGAATACACCTCCTGAGTTTTTGTGTGTCTTTGTGCATGTTGACCTGTGGCTTCTACTGCATTTATTTGATATACAAGCCTTTGTTGCAGTGGTGACCTCCATAAGGTGTGTTCTGTCCTAATCACTCCATTTTGCTGTGTATCCTGGGTCAACCTGAGAAAAGTATAATTTCCTACTATTTTACTTGATCATGAGTATGTTTGGGTTTCTTTTCTCCCTCAGAACCTTATTGGGTCTCCTCCTCCCCCCCCTCCACCTTTCATGTGTGTTTTACTGTGTGATGTCTGCTCCTCTGACCTATCCAGATGTGTTAAAGCCTGTATCTATTGCTTCTAACTCTTATATTTTGTCAATTTAATGCTGGCTTTTGCAGAATAATGATTTGCTCCAAGTTTATTCCATTTGTGTGACTGTTCTGAATCTCACAACTGCCTTGAAATATAGTTGGTCCTTGGGCCAAAACAAGGATCCATTGAGGAAGCAGAAGGCTAATGACAAAAATGCCACTGTCACTAGGGCTCTGTCAGAAAACGTTTTGAGGGTTTTTTTCCCTTGTCCCGAACTCTACAGGTGTGACTGAGTCTCTGATGTTAACATGTCTGAAAATCTGTGGTTGTGTCCTGTTTCAGGAGTCTGAGGTCTTGAATTCTGCTCCATCTATGTCAGGAGTAGAACTTGGTTGTGATCAAAGGTTCAAATGAAATTGATCCTATGGAGAGGAGGTCAAACTTCTTTACTTTGCAGTGTCTGAAATTGTCCTTTTTTTGGAAACCTTAAATGCTTCTAGGGTATGAGGCTGGCAGCAGATCCTTCTTTCATCTCCTACTGCCAGTAAATTGCATCTCAATTCCTGAGGAAGAATGGGACAAGTTTAAATGCAGTGGAATATCCAGTGTATTCCAGTTTTGATCTCCTTCATGTGAATGATGTGATGCTGGAACTTGTGGAAAGGTTATGACTGTCACCAGCCTCTTACAGAGGGTCACAGCAATGATTATAAATACCAGATGCCCCCTAAATAAAATGCCTTTAGGCACATCCTGCCTTGTCCTTCGTAGAAGTGATAAGTGCTTCTAAAAATGCCAGGCAGCTTAACTATTCCACATGATAAGGTTTTCAGCATCTGGCTACACTTGCCTGTTCTTTCTGCCTCTCTTCAGCTGCAGTGGGCAGCCAGCCAGGCCCCAATGGCTGAATGCACAGGCAGACAATTTCAGGCTGAGATGTGTGGGTGTAGTGAACCAGTGTTGTTGACATAGCAGTCATGGTCTGAAGGTTTCCTGTAGCTGATGTTTTGCATACAAATAAAAGTTCACTGCTCAGGGCCAGGCTCTCTGAGGGAAGAAACATGGAGATAAGTTTTAAAGACTGTTGGAAACCTCTGTGGATAGAAGAAATCTAAACTGTATGGCATGCTGTTTATGCATTTATCCCTGTCTGGTCAAGGCCATTTTGGTTTCAAGGCCCCTTTCCTGGTTGCCTGAACTTCTGATTGTGATGCCTGTACAGATCCCAGGCCCGTGAACTTGTTTGAACAGTGTAGCTTGGACTACTTTTGAAAACTTGTGCTTCCCAGAGAAGGAAAGCTGTGTCAGAAATAGAAAAGTTTCTCTTAGACCTTCATTACTGTTAAAATGGAATTACAGTCAATTCTCGTGCAGTTCTTACACTGGTAGGTATAATGCTGAGTTTAGAAAAATATCCTGCATTTGATTTTTCTATTACACTCTTTGGTAGCATAGACATGTCTTGATTGTTTGGGCTGCTGTGTGAAGTAATGAGAGCATCAGTGGGCATGTAGGCTGCAAATCAGAATTAACAAAGGTAGTTGTTAGTGGCTGGAATCCTGTGAGGTCTTTAATCCATATTCTACTACAAGGAGCTGAGTACCTTATCTGAGTTACACAGGTTGTACTCACATAAAAATCCTGAGTGCCCATGACAAGTGTAGAGAGGCTTATGGGTGCACTGGAGAGCTGTAGCTATGGCAGTTGTATGTTTTCTTGTTCTGACTCTGCTTCTGTAAATGCATTCACAATTCCTTCCTCTTTTTTTGGGAAGGAATTGATAAACATACTCTTTGCTTAATTGTGTCTCTTTGTAGAATTCATTGAGGATAAAGAATTGCTAGCATGTGTTAAGTTTGTATCATTTGAGCAGTTGCCCTACAAATACAGCATAACCTCTGCTCCTCACAGTGGCTTCCTGTTCATCTGTTTCTTCTGCTTGATCACTGCTTTCATTATCTTGAAATCCAATTTGGCCATGTTTCTTTTGCCATGATTTTGACCTCTGCCAGAAGTAGAGGTTTATACATTTTCTTCTTCTAGGATTTGCCTGATTTGATTAAAAGGTGCAGGAGCTGGTGGTGCTCTCATTTCACATATTGCCTCAAAATGACAGATGAAAGGGCTGAAGCATTAATGTAAAATGGAAATTGTGCTCTTAAGCTGTTGTTACTGACTAGATTCTGATATTCTTTCCTTAATTCTAGACTTCTGCTGTTGCTAATTTGAAGCCTTGTTTCTTGTTTCAGCATCTCAATTAACTCAGTTGATTTTCGTCATTTAATAATAAAGCTGCAAGAGAGCATTTACAGGAGTTCTCCCCAGTAACCAGAGCCACTGTCCTAGCCTGGAAAGCATTGTAGATGAACTGTGGCCAGAAAGCAGCATTCTGGAAAGAGAGTGCCCTGGTTGTAAAATCACTGATGGTGTTTGCTCAAAGCCCCATCCTACCTGGCCTATGAACTCTACCAGGGATGGGGGATCCATTTTGATATCTCAAAACATCTTGAAATAACATGAAAAAAAAGTTTTATTCATTACTGATGTTTTGCTTTTCTACTGAATTTTGTCTCTGGGCATTTCACTCAATTTTTCCTTTATGATTTAGTTGAAAACTAGATTAATCTTGTCTTTATTATTTTCTTTTCACAAATAAGTTTGGTTGGAAGACTGGCAACTGTTGCTACAAGGTTTTGTTCTTAACATTCTGTATTCACAAATAAATTCCATTTCTTTAAATTTATTTCCAGACTGCTGATGCAGTAAAAAAGGCCAGAAGTTACTTGGAATTTGTGGAGGATTTTATTCAAGTTCCCAGAAACCTTGTTGGTATGTAATTCTGCTAAAACTTGAAAAGTTGGGAAAAGGGAGCCTAATTATAACTTTGCAGAGAGGATTTAGGTGCCAGTACAATATTTGATTTCTCTATTTCAGTAGAAGGTGATTAATCTTTTAGAACTGTATGTATCTGAATTATTATGAAATTTGATATAGTTATGCTGCATAATACTTTATCAGGATTTTAGTACTTAAATTGACTTGATTATACACTTGTACTGCCTAATATTTGTAGTTCAGATTCTAGTGAGAAAACATGCTCTACTAAATTGGCTTCTTAAAAGCTAAATTCCAAAGTTTAATCTGGGAATACTCCAGCTGAGTTGCAAGAATGACACGAGACAGTTCTCCTGTACTGCTCCCTCCTGGTTGGGGTTTGTCACCGGTGGTGGTTGGATGCTGGTGAGCTCCTGTATAAATCAGCAGTGCTCAGAGGTCTCGGCCTCAGTCTCAAAATAAACCTTTTTCCATGTTGCAGCTTTATGAAGGTGCAGCATAGGCTGGTAGGTTCTGTACTGAAAATCACCTGAAGGTGTGAGGTTAATTATGTTCCACTTGAAAACACAAACATCTTCCCCTAGTCCAGTCTTCACAGGGAACTTTTTTCCTCTTCCCTCATTCTCCTTCCTTTATCCTGCTTTTTACTCAAGTCTGGCAGCTCCCTGCTCCCCGTGCCCAGCTTGTGGGCAGTGTGGGCATGGAGGCAGTGTTAAAGTTGGAGGTGTTGTACCTGATTGAACAGCTTGGATTATCCAGAGAAGTTAAAACCCAGGCTTTAGCCTGCTGTCGTTTGGGGCTTGGAGCCTGCATATTATAAATAAGGGCATTTAAATAATTCATGTGCAAAGTCCCATAACTTAGACTTTCAAGGTTTTAGAACTTGACCAGAAACTCTTGTGCCATTTTACTCTTGGTTTGGTTCTATTGGAAGCCTGTGTTCAGTGGTGATCTTCATCACTGCTTGTCATTCTGCATATAGAGAGAGTTTAATTTTAAAGGTTTTTACCCATTTTTTCTGACATAGTGTGGGGTATTTTTTGGGGATTTTATGTATAAAATACCAATAAACATGTTAAAAGACTTTGACCATGGGTGCAAAATTAACCATTCTTGCCCTCTGAAGGAAAAGTTATTGGAAAAAATGGAAAAGTGATTCAGGAGATTGTAGACAAGTCTGGAGTCGTCAGGGTGAGAATTGAAGGAGACAATGAAAATAAGCTGCCCCGTGAAGATGTAAGTATTTCATTCTTCCTGCTGTCACTAGGTTTATTTTCTAACCCAGTTTTATTTCCCAACCTGTGGATATAGAGAGCATTAGTTCTAAACTAGCATCTTGCAGTAGATTGTATAAAAAGTAATTCAAGGAAGGTTTTTGCTGCTGAAGGAAGAGGTTTTGGGGTTTTTTTTTTTTCTCTTTCTCCTACATGTACTTGGGCTATGTAACTAATGTGGGATTGTTAGTGTTAAAAGTGTCTGCATACTTTAAATAGATAAGAACAAAAGGGAAAAGCTTGTAAAGGTGCTTGGTCTTAAAAAGTTGGTTTAATGAACCACCTTCTTGGTAAACTGTGGATGCTTCTATACACCTGTTGTGCTAAACACACCCAGCATGTGTTGCATGAATATGAACACGGGATGTCAGGTTACCTCAGCTCCAGAACAGGTTGTTGGGAAAGCTGGACAGTCTGAAGCCATTGCTGTCACCCCAGCCTGAGCCATTTCTGGATGTCTTTGCAACCAAAGGCTCAGTTGCTGCCCTTGTTTAGCTCACTTGGGTAATTTAAAACAGCTCTTTTTATGTAATTTAAACAGAAAGCATTATTTCAGTGATAATGTTCTCCCTGATAAAAAGCTTTGATACTTTGTTCCTGTAGGGAATGGTACCATTTGTATTTGTTGGTACTAAAGAAAGCATTGGGAATGTCCAAGTTCTGTTGGAATATCACATCGCATATCTAAAGGTGAGTGTGTTTTGGGAGAGAGAATCTATGGAGGAAACTTGGGTTGAAGTATTTTTGGGCAACTTTGGTGCTATTTGCAGTTATTAAACTATTCCTCTGTGTATCAGGATTTAAAGCTTGGTGCCTTGAGCCCACCCTTTGCCCATGGGTATCATGGGCGTGTAAATACCTTGTCATGGTTCAAAGAATCAGACTGTAAAGAATGGGGCTTTAAGGGACTTCTGGGAACTCAAACAGAATTTTTTGCCTGTGTTTGAGTTCTGCTGTTGTCAGGTTAATGCTCTGTGGTGGAAGGATGGAATTTCCAATAGAACACCAGTAATACAGTATGGTATTAAACAGTTACCTGTTTAGATTGTGTTGCTTTGTGATGTTAACAGAGATTGAGTTTGCATTGTGTTCTATCATCAGTTTGCTTTTTTTTCTCCTATATTTTACTGAACAGTAATTAACAAAGGTAGTAGTAGTCTTAAAGCTAAGCTTTCTGCATAGTGGTGAAAGTTTTTAGATCTCTTCTGAAACTCAGGCATAACTCATCTTGAATTTCATTATTTGTAGTCGCCTTCCAGGTGGTGTTAATTGTCCCAGAGGAATGATTATTTTCAGTGTGGCTGGGTGGGGGATGGTGTTTTGTGAGGGACGTTTGTCAGCAGCCTTTTCCATGGTTTTTGTTTCGTTGTACGTAGGAGGTAGAACAACTACGACTGGAGCGGCTCCAGATCGATGAACAGCTGCGGCAGATTGGGATGGGCTTCAGGCCCTCCTCGGCTCGAGTTCCTGAGAAGGAGAAGGGTTACACCACTGACGAGAGCACCCTCTCCTCAGTGCAGGGCTCCAGGTCCTACAGCGGGCGGGGCAGGGGCCGCAGGGGCCCCAATTACACCTCTGGCTACGGTGAGTGCCTTGGGCGAGGCCTCGGGATACCTTGGAAGTCAAAACTGTCTCTGGATTTCTTTGTCTTCGGTGTGCTTGAGTGAAGATAGAGTTGGAAGTTCAGAATTGCTGTTTTGTTTTGTTCGTAGTTCAAAACACCTTGTTAGATTTGCAGTCTTGATGTTAATTTAAAAACTGAAAAAATTACCAAACTGAGCTCTGGAAACACCTTGTTTTCCATGCTAGTTACTTAAGTGACATCATTAAAGCTGGGAAGAAAGCTAGAGATGCTTTTCAGGAGACAAACATTTTAAAAATAATCCGAAATGAGCATTATCTGTTTTGGCTGAGAAGGAGAAAAATTGCTTGTCTGTGATCATGGCCATCTTACCACTATATTTCTGAAAAGTGAATCAAAATGATTTAAAATGGAGACAGCACAAAATCCTGTGGGTTTTATAATTTGGTCAGGGACTAACTGGATTTGTTTTCAGGTGATGCATTTCGCAATTAAAAAGCACTGTTCAGTTCCTGACAGGTGTGGACATCCCCACCTAGTCCAAATGGAGACACTGCATTTCTTATAAAGACATGTTTCACAAAGAAGAGCAATGCTGTTTTTTCAATACAGTAAATTCCTCTGGATATCTACATGTAGTTCAGTTCTGTTAAAAAAATCAGACACTTTTTGGGTTTTACAGTCTGTCCCTGGCTATAGCTTCCTCGATCATGCCAGGTGTTAGTTGTGTTGATTCTGATGATGATGTTCATAGCATTTTTTATTTCTCAGTGAGCTGACTGAACTGTAAGGAAACTTGTTCACTTTGCTTATACAGACACACTGTGATTTGGAAAACTTAAAGTATTTTTTTTCCTCCCAAAATGGCAAGAATCACATTTAAGCCATATGGGTCTAAAACTTTATATTCCAGGCTGGGTATTGGGGGGAGTTCCTAGATACCTAAAATGAAGAGTAGGTGTTGGGTTTTCAGGTAGTAAAAGTCTCTGTGGGTTTGGGTACTCGGAGATGGCTGGATGTTACAGATGCTGTTTGATATAAACAGTGAAATTGTTCAAGCAGCATTACAGCATCCAAAAGGGGTTGCTTAGCAACAGCCATGGCTATAAGGTGGCAAAGTTGTCCTTGGGAATTTCAGAGAAGTTGCCTAGAAACTGCACCAAATGCCTGCAGTGTGTAGACAAAGACAGGAAACATTGCTAAATCCTTGGTTTATCTGTGTACAGAAATTACAGATTTGCTGATCGTTCAGCCATTATTTCACATGTTACTATAAACAAACTAAAATTGAGAATCTTATTTAAGTAGCTTCCGATTTGTATTTTGTGCTCATATATTTTTATATAGGAGTATATATAAACATTAAAATATATCTATGATTGTGTACTTGTGTGTGTATTAGTATTTTTATTTTTATATATTTATGTATTTTATTGTTTTTAAAGATAACATACATAAATAACCAGCTGTGCTGGCTGAAATAGTTCTGTGAGGATATGAAACCAGAATATAATCCCCAAATTCATACTAATTTCCAATTTTCTTTTCCTTCTCATACAAGGTACAAACTCTGAGCTCTCTAATCCCTCTGAAACAGAATCTGAGAGAAAAGATGAACTTAGTGACTGGTCCTTGGCAGGAGAAGATGACAGGGAGAGCAGGCACCAACGTGACAACAGACGCCGTCCTGGGGGACGAGGACGTAGCGTGTCTGGAGGCCGTGGGCGTGGGGGACCTCGTGGTGGAAAGTCATCCATTAGCTCTGGTACTGTCTTCCAAATGGGTTTTGAGAGTTTCTTCCTGGCAATTTTCTGTATAACCTCTTATTCTTTTAAAATACTCCATTCTTACGTTATGATCTTAATACCTTGGGATTTCAATGCAGTTGTGTGGTAGCTGAGTCATACAGAGTGTTTTAGGTTTTTGTTTATTTTCTGTTCACAGTGATCTTAATTTCCTTCCTTTACTGCTCACAAATAATAACATTATTAGAAAAGTTGGTATATCTTTGGCATGTTGTCTATGGCTATCTTTTGAGGTAAGCTTATGTTTAGATACAGAATGAAAGAGGAAATCATTGGTTGGAAGTCAGGTTTTATCAAAATCTGTGCTAATATAACACTGGAAGTGTCAGAATCACCACACAACCACAGAGTGTAAGGTATGTTTCATATACTTAGTAGTTTTGAGTAAAAGGTCTCTAAATGTCACCTTGGAAATCTTTGTGGTTAAACAGTGCAAGTGCAGATTGGGCTGTTGTGGTGCCCCAAATTGTTACTTTTGGGTTAGAGTCAGAGAATCCAGTTTGAGATCAAATACTTCAGCTCTGTGTGCTGCACCTTTCCTTAAGGTTGCTTTGTAGTTTGAAACTTTCAGGCACAGCTGTAAGTCAGCCTGGAAATGGTTACACATCTCTAGAGTATCTTAGGTGGACACTTTGTGTTTGTTTAGTGCTTAAAGACCCGGACAGCAACCCGTACAGCTTGCTGGATAACACAGAGTCAGACCAGACCGTGGACACGGACGCCAGCGAGTCCCACCACAGCAGCAACCGCCGCAGGAGGTCACGCCGGCGAAGGACTGATGAAGATGCTGTTCTTATGGATGGGATGACAGAGTCTGATACAGCTTCTGTTAATGAGAATGGTTTAGGTATGTAAATGGTTGGATGGTAGTCCCAGAGCAAGCTAAAAACAAATGTGTTGTCCCTGTAAGTGTAGTGAAGCCCTTGTTTGTTTTTGTAAGTGACAAATCGTTGTTCTGTTCAAGGTTGTTGTCTGATTAAAGAAAGACTCCCTCCGTGGCAGTGCCATGGAATCTTCTGTTTACTGAGCTCCACTAGCCTTTTCATGTGCCTTTTTTTTGTAAAAATTGTCTGATGGAGACACCAAAGACTTGACTTGTTGTTTCCCATTGCACTGCTGCTTTGATAGAAACAGTACTGTCAGATCCATATTTTGTTTTGTCCTTGGTAATCTCAGTCTTAGTGTGGGAAAGCTCCTTAAGTAGCTGTTAATTTGTCTACCCGGCTTCTACTTAAGAACTTTCCTTCAGTAAATTCTCTCGATTCTCACTGGGACGAGAATACAATTGTTGCCTAATGTAGAAAAAAAACCCTGGGTTATGTTGCTAAAATTTGACATATGGTTACTTAATAAATGAAATATGAGGTCATTAAGCACGTGCCTAAATGTTTTAATGAACCAAGAACAAAAAGTAAAATCTAGCTTTTGTGTTACTGTGTATGCTTTCAGTATAAAATTTTCTTTTAGCTTTTCTGTCTTACTTAGTCTCTGTCTTTAACAGAAGCCATTTTAATTGCCCCATGCTGAAACTGCTGAAGAATTTATTTATTTTATGATCAGAAATAGTTCATTATAAACTTTGCAATTGCAGATGATAGTGACAAAAAACCCCAGCGACGCAATCGTAGCCGCAGGCGTCGCTTCAGGGGTCAGGCAGAAGATAGACAGCCAGGTAATTCGAGTGGAGCTGTGGGTAATCTCAGGTCAAAAGCATGAGAGAATGTTGTGTCTGCTGTTTTACATAGAGCTGCATAATATCAAAAGGTTACTCAATAACTAATAAGACTACTAGATAAAGATCAAAGACTTTTCTTCTACTAGGAAAACTTCTAAAATCTGTCTAATGAAACTAATTGATGTCTAACTTTTTGCTTGGACATACGAGTTACGCTTCTGATCCCGTTCTCACTGAAGTCAATGGCCAACGGGCTGTTGAGTTCTGTGGTCCAGGATCACGACAAACATGAAGGTTCATGGTCTGCACTCACTGCATCTGTGCGCTTGCACTGACTGGGACACAACCTTTTCAGCACTGGCTGAGCAGCAGTGTTGGAGGGGCAGGATGTGGGTCCTGGCAGAGCTCAGTGAGGGAACTCAGGTGGGGTTTGCCAGCCCCACACCTGCATCACACTGCTGCTCTCAGTCCTTGGCTGTTGGGAATAGTTGAAGTCATCTGCAAATTGAGGGTGGGAAGGAGGAGGAATTTAAGTGAAATTGCATGTTTCCAATTTTTTGTTGTTGTGGCTTGTTGCATTTCTTTTGTGTGTACTAACACTTGAAATGTTAAAGGTGAACTGGCTAATTATCAATACAATGCCCTGTTTAGAAAATGCTTGTATATACATGGCACAGGGTAGTAACAGAAGGTCTTCTAGATTGACAGGTTCAAAATTTCACCCATATTTGTCTTCCTTGTATCTGTGGTTCTCATACAACATTTAATTAAGAAGAAAAAAGTTGTTCTATTGTGCTGAAACTTGGGGGAAGGAAAAAATCAAACACCCCACCCTCCTAAAAAACCTCAAACCCACACATTTCTTCTCAACATCCCAGTTTTCATAGCAGTGATTTGTAAAGGGGCAGAAAAGTGAAAAGGATTTCAGCTTTTATTTCTAAGAAACTTATCTCAGCCAGCAATGTAAAGGAATGTTAGTCATTTCTAGAAAACCATGGGAATTCTTTTAAATCTTAAGTATTCTAAGAACATAACAACATTTCCCAAACAAGATTTCTCTGATGTCTTTGGTAAAATACTGTAATAATGTAAAGTCTTTCTAAATACCTAGTAAGTGTGAGTGAAATTAAGACAGAAGGAACTCTTCCCTTCTTCCCTCCCAATGCCAACTACTGTATTTGTCACTTAGCTGTATCATTTAATTTACATTGCTGTATGTCATGGTGCCTTATTCATAGAGGAATATTAAGAATGCACTGTGTGCATGAAACATGCTTCCTGTTTACTAATATTAGAGGCATTGGGTTCAAAACCTCATTTAAAAAAAAAATTACTTGTGCAGAAACTGTTCAGCCTTTGAGTTCAGGAAGGACCCAGTTGTAACAAGTCCAGTTACTGTAACAGAAAATTCATCTGTTGTAGTTCCAAGTCTGATTTGTATTTCATGCACAGTCATTCCTAAATCCAGAAAAATAGCTCACCTGATACACTAAATATAAATGACTTTGCAGTTCAGTAAATGGTAATGCTTGCCAACCCTAATGAGCTCAGAGATACAAGTGTGTATCTAAAGTTGCAGTAATTTGTATTGTAAGGGTAGAACTGAGTCTTGGTGTGGTTACAGGAGAGCAGGATCAGAAAAAGCCAGGCTACAGAACACATGTTGAGGTGGAAAGGAGAGGTCAGAGGGGCCCTGGCTGTCCCCAGTGGCACAGGCACAGCTGTGCTGCCCCCGGGCTGGGCTGGCACTGCCTGTGCCCACACACCCACAGCAGCACGGCCGAGCCAGGGCACAGTGCTGCTGGCACTGTGAGTGCCTCAGGGACGGCCACTTCCCTGCTCAGTCACCTCGTGATGTACCAAAGATTTGATGCCACATCATCCTAAGTGATTCCAGGCTCTGACCTGCCCCAGTCCTGGGCACTGTTGAAGTGTCTTCATTTCATTTCATTAGTGTGAAATTCTTCACTACTCAGCTCATGAAACCCCAGTCACACACACACACAGTCTGCAGTTCAAAGAGCTGCAACCAAATCTCTTCAAACTTAGTACAGAGAGCCCTTCTCCAATAAATTCTGCAATTGGACCAAAATTGGTTTTATTAAGAGTCCACCTTCAGATCATTGTTACCACTGATTTTAGTGAAAATTGTTTTTAACAGAAACAAATTGATCCTTGCTGTGTGGTTGATAACCTGTAAGTGTGAAGGCCTTTTGTGAGATGTCTCCCAGTTAGAGCATAACTTGTGCAGAAAAGACATGAAGGTGCATGGTGAATTGACTGCTGATGTGAGCATCACTGTGATTTTTTTCCTTGAACAGTAACAGTAGCTGATTATATATCACGAGCTGAATCTCAGAGTAGACAGAGAAACCCTCCAAAGGAGACAGTAGCCAAAACCAAGAAAGAAACGGTAAGATTTTTTTAATGTGCATTTCCTTTTTTCTCCTCCCTTGCAGCAGAAGAGTAAAGGCATGAAGGCTTTAGTTAGCTCATCATTTGACTACAAGTGCATTTGATTTCAAGAGCAAATCATTGAAAGCAAAAAGGCCCCAGAGTAAAGAGAACTGACAACAAGTTATCATCTGTTGTTGCAGATTTTAGGGACCAAATTAAGTTTGCACACATTTTTAAAGTATTATATTTAGTAGTGTTGCATTATGTAATAAAATATGAAAATTGCCCATGGTAAGTCTTGAGAACTATTCCTTAAAACATTTTAGGGATAGAGGATACTATATGGCATTTTTAGTGACTTGTATAAACTATTTTAGAAGGAATTAATTTTACAAAAATTGTATGGTTTTGATCCTTTTTCCTTAAAGGATCAGAAGGGCATTACATTATCCTGGAAAACAATCACAACTGAATAAAGCAGAATTTCTTTCCTTCTAAAGTACCAATGTATTGCCGCAAGTTATGTAAGAAAGATCCATTAGCAAGATGTCATCTTGCTACAGACTTCAAAAGTGAGGGTGTAAATCTCAGTTTTTCAGTAAACTCCTTCATGGGTTTAGACAAATAGAAATAAATAAGCATTCTGGGTGTGCTGGGGGTGTGCAGTCCTGGGTTACGTTGGCATGTTTTCCTCAAAGTGGCAGATACAGAAATGTGCTATAAACCACAAGGTAAGTGATCAGATGCTTTAAGTGACAGGATACAGGCACAGACAGACAAGAGATGTTCCCTTGTGCAAAGCTGCTGTGTGAGCCAGAGGGAAACTGAGATTGCACTCTGTATTGTCATGTTTTTAATACTCCCCTCTTGTTGTTCTTGCAAGGCAAAAGACGCGATTGATGAAAACAGCCCTTCTGAAAAGGCAGTGAATGGTCCTGCCACCACCTCTGGGGATGAGCCTTCTAAACTGCAGCACAGCCCTGATGAAAAGAAAGTCACTGTTCAGGAGGATGGAAATAATCAGGAAGAAGCAGTGCTGAATGGTGTTTCATAAACTGAAGTTCCTAGTTTACAGTTCTTTTACATTACATTTAAAATAGTGCTTGTATAAGCTTGCCAAAGATAGAATATGGATCGCCAGTCTTGACACCGCACTTTCAGTTCCTCCATTTTGGAATACAGAAAGGGGAGGGATCCTGGAGAAATCATATGTTAAACATACTTTGACACCTACTGTGTTATAAATATATCATCAGATGTGCCTTGAGATAGTATATGTAACATTTAAATAAACAAAATTGCTGGCTATAGGAAATGTTATTTTGTTTTCAAAATACGGCAAAGATGTGAGGGGGATCCCTAACATAATACTCTTTATGAAAGCATTAGCTGCTTTTGTTACATTTTTAATAATATGCAACCACTTCTTCACCTGAGGAATACTAGAAAGAAATGCAGTCTAAAATATTTTGCACTGAAATGTAATTTCTCCATTAGTTTAGTCTGGAAACTGGTCTGTTTTAATACATGTTTTTTAAATGCTGTATGTAGAGGAAAAATCTGCAGACCACTGGAATGCATTTGTTAAATTCTCATAATCTGCAGGGATACTGGGTGACATTGGCAGTGACTGTTCTACATTGAGGCTTTGTTTGGTTTATTTATTAAACTGTACAGTATTTAAAAATCAAACATAGCTTTAGTTAACACTAAGATGAATTAGTCATGTCCATTAAGACATAACCTGAACTACTGAAAAGATCAATTTCCAGAAAGTTTATTCTGTATAAACTACATATGTTAGTCCTTAGTAGAGTATTTTTATTTTTGTTTTTGGTTGTTTGATGTGCAATATGTTTTTTTTGTATGCTGGTAGTAAAAGAAAATAAACTTTGATCTTCCATCTGTTGACTGTTTCTATCAGAAATTTAAATTACTATTGACTTTAAGGTTTTCAAGCTACTGACTAACAATGGAAACCTACTCTTGAGGCAAGCTTGAACCTTGAACTCTTTTTCATAAGTTTCTAACATGCTGATCTTCCTTTTGTTAAGGCAGTGGTGTCAAACACCAGTTAACAAGTCTAAAATCAGACTCCTTACCTTGGAGAATTGCATAACCTGACTAACATATATAGGCATTAATGCAGATGTAGTTTTTGATTAGTTAAAGCATGGCACACCCCCACATCTTTCAGGTACATGAGCCAGTAAGCACAGAACAGGTGTGGAAAAGCAGCTGGGTAGCAAGGAGGTGAAGAAATCAGAGCAAAGGGCAGTGTTGAAATTGTACTAACTGAATGAAAAAAATTGTCTTGCCTGATTCTGTCAGAAGGATAAAACCAAGAGTTCCTACTCAGCTGCTCTGCCTGACAGAGCTACAGCCAAGCTGGCCCAAGCAGCAACCTGAGCATGCACTTTGTCATGGGACTGCAGTGTTGGACACTCAGCAACAACATTCCCTCTGGGAGAACACACCCAGTTAAAAGCTGGAACTGAAGTGTGCACAAGTATCTCAGCTGATGGGGCAGGCACAGGCTTGGAGAAAGTTAAACATGTTATGTAATAAGTGTTTGGCTGGGAAGTGCTTAAGTACAGAAACATTCTGCATACAGCTTGGCCTGTGCTGACTCCTCCAGAGATCTGGCTGTCCTTCACCCTGCTTTAAATTCTGTAGCACAGCAAAATGACTGCCTTTCTGGGGAGGTTGTAATGTTAAGGATTACTGTGGTAATCCTTCCTGAACAGCCCAGAACTCATCCCCAGCAATGCTGTGGCACAGCAGGCAGCACTCCCAGGCTGAGATACTTCCAGCAGCACTCCCAAGGCCAGGTTCTGGCAGTGGAAGCTTTCAGCCCCACTGTTTATGCCCAGGTGGGCATTAATGCCCAGAGAAGCTGTGCAGTGTTTCACAGAGCACTGGGAAGATTCTTGGAGTATGACAGAGCTCCCTGGCCCCAGCTGAGATCCTCACGAGCTGCTGGGTGTGAAAAGCTCCACAGAGCACAAATCCAGCTCAGGTAGCAGCAACTGATGTAGAGTTCCTGTTTCCTAATCACCACACATGCAAACCTCACTGTGTGAGCTCTGGCTTTGTAGAGTACAATAATGTGTAAAACTACAGGACTTCTATTACAAATATGGAATTTATTAAATGCTATTAAAACCTGTCAAAACTAAAAGTTACTAAAAAAATCTGGGACATTCCAGATCCATCAGTAACACTTAACCAACCTTGTTTTTCACAAGGCAAGGACAAGGGAGTACATTGTTTCCTGTACTTTATTTCTCCAGGCAGAGACAGCCACACAACTCTCCCAGTTCCTGCTGTCCAATAAATCCTCTTGGTTTTTCCACCCCCTTCCCAAACAGGTTCAGTGTGCTAATTTTAGCAGATGGAGGAGCAGCAGCGTGAACTTTAAACAGGGCCAGCTGAACAGAAATTAGGTGACAGCACACGAGTCTACCTGTGCCTGGTAACACACACTGGCCACACCAAGCTACTGCTCTCAAGCACTGAAAATATTTGAGTTGCAGATTTTGCTGTTTAACAAAGAACAGCTATGAAAAAAATCTTTAAGCTTCACTCCCTCATGTATTTCCAAAAAAGAGTGACCAAGTGGGGAGGGAAGTGCCTCCCTGGATTTGTATTTCCAGCTTCATTTATATTAAGTCAAAGACTGACATTAGAACTTTTCTTAAGCCATTTATCAAAAATAATCATTTGCAGGGACAAACCCTCTGAATGAGTGATTTTCTTTCTCATTCATTTTTTAGCTTGGTCTTCTAGTAGATCCTTAGCTTCATTGATTTTGGCTGCTACATATGGAGATCCACCTAGAAGAAAGAGAACCTCAAATTAGATGAAAAACCCCCAGCATTTGTCTCCTGTGTTGATAATAATGCCACAGGATACAGGAAGAAAGAGTGTGGTCTTTCAGCCAGTTGAAAAACAAACTGGATATGACTGAAGGCACCTGAGTTCAGTCACTGCAGGGGCTTGGTGTCAGACCAGCCACTCCTGTCAGGCTGCTTTTATTTTCCTGGAGTGTTTTTTCCCTCCAGTTTTATCAGGCATAAATGAATTGGTCACCACTGACTTAGCACAGTCGTGGTGAGACAGAATTAACAGGTCTGCAGATAACCCTGCCCAGCTGAAGTGCTGCTGTACCAAGGGAACAGTTCAGTTTTCAAACAAGGCAAAAAACTGCTCAGGGAGACTGAGACAGAAGCCACAGTGAAATGCACCAAGACTGTGAAGCCATGAGGGACAATGACTGTGTTGGCAGCATATATACCATTAATTGCACTGTAATGTTTTACTAGAAGATTAATTTAACATGTTTAGGTCACATACAACACAAAATCCTATTTTTAGTTCCTGCATATGCTCAGTGAGGTTAATTTTGAAGGTAACTTTCATTTGATAGTACCTATGAAAGGCATATCCCCATGGATTATTTTGGATTTTGGTGCATAGAAGTAAGGAATTCAACAGTCACTTTAAAGGAAGCCATTTTACCTTTTACGCAATGATTAAGAAGTTAAATGTCAAACACCAGCACATGATTCTGACTCACTGAATTTAGAACAGATATAGATGCCCTGAGTTACTAACTTTGAGCATAACTAGATTCTGAGCCTTCAGAGTACCACTAACAGGAATATTTCATAATTTAATGTCTCCAGCAGCTGTGGAAGGCTCAGTATCTGCCATTTATGGGAACTCCTGAGGCATTCCCATGAAAAACTCTCAAGGGGTACATAAAACACAAAAGGGTACTCTGGGTTTTCATCTAAAATTAAGGCGATTTTAAGTCTCATTTTAACAAATCATCTTCTATCACAGAAGATAGAGCAGCTAACAAACTGACCTGCTGAACCTGTCTGCTTGCTTTTAAAACATCCACACACAAAAATGTGCTCTAGACCCACGTGGATTAAGGCACCCTAAGATTTGTTTTCACTCAGTTTTCTGTGGGCTTTTTAGTAGTTGAGGTGGTTTTGTATCACTGTCTTCCTCCCTACACAATTCTATTCATCTGTGTTAAAAACATGTATTAACTCATCAACAGGACTTCATTTCCTTACCTTTATCTGGATGATTGAGAAGCATGATCCGTCTATGAGCTTCTCTAATTTTATTTCTGTTGGCTGTAGGGCTTTGAAAGAGAGAGAAAAACTGACTTAAGGAATCCTCATGAAACTCCCCAGATCATCAAAAGGTGTCTGAGAACAAGTGAGCACTCTGTCTTACCACAAATTCTCTGGCTAACATGTATGTTTCTCTCTTCCTACTACTGATATGTAGTGTCTAAATCCTGGAGAGGCTTCCTAGGGCTCTTCCAAAACACCGAATGCTGACAAAGACATGCTACAGCAGCCTAATGGGTCATCCACACGGTTAAAAAGAAACAGAACTACGTTGTCACTTTTTTTTGGGGGGGAAAACTTCCTAAAGGCTGTTAGACAAAAAAACCTGCTTGATTTATTAAGATAAAAAACCTCACAGTTGAAAGTTCTTATGTGGTAGATTTGTGTATTTGGTAGATTTGTGTATTTGGCCTTAAGTGCTTTGTGAGGGATTGCCACCACACTCAGATGTACAACATTCCAGAAGTGATGATTTACTCCAGGTCCAGGAAGTGGGATTGCAGCACCTTCACCCTGCATCCACCTGAACTCCTCAGTGCTGACAGGAGCCACAAGGCACCATCAGAACTGTGCTCCTCACACCAAGTGAGCCCCAAGGCTCCCTGAAATGGCTTATTTGGACCACGTGTGGCTCTGGAATGCTGTTCACCTTTCATTTCTGATCAATCTCCTTTACCTCACTCCTAGTATTAAAGCTGCTTCTCGTTTAGTCATTTTGGGTTCAAATCCACCTCTGTAATAACCACCACTGAAGGCCTGAAAGAAAAAACTCATTAGTTAAAACACACTAATTTCTAAGTATCAGTTAAGACAACTGATTAGTGCTTCAGTAGCTGCTGAGCTTAGTCTGTAAAAAGGCAAAACTTCACTTGTAATAGGAAACTCAGTTGAAGTAGAGCATTGTTATTTAAATAATTACTTAAACTGTAATTTAAAACAAGTTCTCTATTAGACAATCATCACCAGAATTGCTGCAATTAATTGTTGTAACTGACAAAATACAGAAGAAAATACAGCAATGCTACAGAGACAACAGTCTGAAGTTATTTCACCAAGTAAAGTTTAAAATAAAAAAACTTACAGATTTTGGCAGGTTGTGAAGGGCTTGTTTTACCTGCGGCTCCATTTGCTTCAAAGCCTTTACTGCATAGCGACCTTAGAGAGACCAGCGCCGACTGAGGTTAAACACAGCTCCTTGAACAAACATTTACCAATCCACTGCAACCGCGAACTTGCGGCTTAGAGCGCGGAATAAACTTTTTTTGGGAGATGAAACAGTAAGCGCTCTGATATTTTATTTCATTACAGCCACTAACAGCGGCCCGGTGCCGGCTGTTAAGGTGCCCTGAGGCAGCCCCGGGTGTGCCCGCCCGCCCGCACACACCTGCGAATCCGGCTGCCGCGATGGCCAGGCCCACCGCCACCGCCGTGCTGGCCTGCATGGGAACGAGCACACTTTGTCACCGCGGCACAAGGGCACAAGCTCGGGCACGCCGCCACCGGCACGGCCCGGCATCGGGACAGGGACAGGGACAGAGGATGGGGACAGGGGGTGCAAAGAGCTCAGAGTCACGGCGTTCTAAAATTGATAGTACAGGCCTTACTGTTAATGAAATCAAGCGATTTTGACCCTGATCCCGAGGCTTCTCGGACGCCAGATTCTCTTTTTCGCTTTTTCTTGAAATAAAAGTAGTTTTTCAGCCCCTCCTGAGGCGAATATGTCCAGTTCTGGGCTCCTGGGCACAGGAGAAAGACAAGGAGCTGCTGGAGAGGGCCCAGCGGCGGCACAGAGGTGCTTTGGGGTCTGCAGCATCTCTGTGAGCAGAGACTCGGAGCTGGGCCTGGTTACTCTGACAAGAGACCTCTGACAGGGGATCTCATCAATGCACAGAAATGTCTCCAAGAGGATGGTGCCAGGCTCTTTTTGGTGTTTCCCAGCAGCAGGGCGAGGAGCAATGGCCATAGGCTAAAACACAAGGAGTTTCACCTCAAGGTGAGCAAAAGCTGGCACACAGTGTGGGACAGGCTGCCCGGGGAGGTCGTGGCTCTCCCTCTCACCTGGACACGTTCCTTATCACCTGCTCCAGGTGGCCCTGCCTTGTCAGGGCGGTTGGTTGCACTAAATCACCTCCGGAGGTTCTTCTTTATCCCTTTCCCAACAAAAAAGGCCGTTCAAAAAACCCAGAACCACCAGAATGAAAAAAAAAGGGGTAAAGACTTTACTAGGGTATGGCTAGGATTTAATTTTTCATATCATTTGAACAAATAGGGGTTTTTGCATGAGGTTTAATTCTTCCATCTTGAAAGAACCTGCTACATCCAAATCTTGGTGACCTTCAGGAGAAAACTATCTGAAAGGGAATTTTTTTTTAATTTCCTTCCTCTCTCTCTCCAGTCTGTTTAGAGGAACTGGTAGGTCTACTGGCAAAGGGGGTTTTGCAAATTTATACTTAGATGTTCTTTCTGTAGTCAAATCTCTCATTTTTAGAGGGAAAGGACAAACGTAATGAAATGTGCAAACTGAGCTGTGCATGGTGTTGCTAATGTACCTTATTCTTCTCCTGTAAAAGCGCTTTAAAGAAAATCCAGAAAGGGAGATCTCGGAATCTTAAGCAAACCTGTGCTTGCTTAAGATATTTCATCTTTATTAAGGAGAAAAGAAAATTAGGGGGAAGGGCTGGCAAGAGTGGAGGTGGGATGGAGGAATTTGCATTATTGGTACATGAAATACACCAGCAACTGGACAAGACTGAGCCTAGGGGTGGAATAATTTGAGTTTTATTATTTTCTCATTTTTAGAGGGAAAGGACAAATGTAATGAAATGTGCAAACTGTGCATGGTGTTGATAATGTACCTTATTCTTCTCCTGTAAAAGCCCTTTAAAGAAAATCCAGAAAGGGAGATCTCGGAATCTTAAGCAAACCTGTGCTTGCTTAAGATATTTCATCTTTATTAAGGAGAAAAGAAAATTAGGGGGAAGGGCTGGCAAGAGTGGAGGTGGGATGGAGGAATTTGCATTATTGGTACATGAAATACACCAGCAACTGGACAAGACTGAGCCTAGGGGTGGAATAATTTGAGTTTTATTATTAGGTGAAACAATACAAGGTATCAAAATGAAATGCCATAATTCCTTTAAAGCATGCTGTATGTATTTTTACACTTAGACAACTCAAGCTTTGTTTCTTCCCTCAGTTGTGCCTTCCTCTCAGAGCTAAAGGAGAACTAAATGTGTCCCAGCTTGGACATCATGGAGAGTGAAATCAAAGTTCTGTTTGCTTTTCCTGGTGAGTTCATTTTACAGCACCTTATTCCTCTGCATCTTCTCTTGCTCAGGCTTGTGGTGGGGTAGGGAAGGTCATTTCCAGGGAAAAATTAATAAGTTCTAATGGGCTTAAGTGAAACAGGTGCACTACAGTTCTTATCCACTCTGCAGAATGTCTGTATTTGAAATCAGGAGGGGGGCAGAATTATTCAGTCTTTGAGAAATACACTCTCAGTTGGAGTATACAGCCTTTTATTTTGCCTGTGTTCCTAAACTGTTCCCTTTCTATTAGCCAGAGAAGCCCTGAAGCTTTTGCAGTTTCTTCTATCAAATGTTTTGCTGTACTGCTTTCCTCAGGTTTCCACTCTGGGGTTAAAATGTCTCATGATAGAAGATTGGTATTGGAAGCTTTATCTTATAGGATGATCTAAAGCAGCTGCTACATGGTACATAAAGAAACTTTACTGTTTAATAGACTCTTTCTGCCGAAATCTAGCTGTACTTTCTCTTAGCTGTGTCTTCCACAAACTGAAAAGAGGGTGAAATAGATAGCTGTGCTTTCAGAAGGTTTGTGGTGTAGCTGTCAAATGCCTTTAAGGCTGTTAAACATTTGTTTGAGTAAAAATCCCAGTTCTGTGTTGTCACACGAACAACTGGCCAAAGCTTACACTGCTTGTTCCTGTATGTGCAGTGACTGGACAACCAAGCTGTTAAAGGCTTGCAGAACTTCTTCTTGGGGCACCAATTTTTAACACTTTTTAAAAATATATATTTTAAGATACTTATAATAAAAATTTAATTTAGATAGAATGTCTTGGGGATTTTTTCCCCTGTGAAATTTGTTCTTGTTTTTTCCCTCTACTCCACCTTC